>NW_016107565.1:2817056-2898069 GCF_001604975.1 Cebus imitator | reverse complement strand
AAAAAAAAAAAAAAAAATAGTAGTTGCTAGAAGGTGGGGAAAATGGTGAAATGTTGGTCAAAGGATACAAAGATTCAATTGTAACATGAATAAGTTATAAGGATTTAATGTAAAACTTGATTATTGTTAATAATAATGTATTGTTTATTTGAAATTTGATAAGGGAAGATTTTAAGTGTCCTTACCACAAACATATAGAAAATAAAAATGGTAACTATGGGTATCAATGGATGTGTTAATTAATTTCATTGTGGTCACGATTACACAATATACATGTATGCCTAATTATAACATTATACACCTTGACTACACAGTTTTTGTCAAATATATTTTTTTAAATAAAAATATTTCATCCATAAATTATACAATTTTGTGTTATTATTGGTAGCTCTGTAATCTTGTGAAATTTACTTTAATTCTACAAATCTCAGTTTTTAATCTGTAAAGTAAATATAACCATAATATCTACTTTTGAGGACAGTTATGAGGATTCGGGGAGATTATACACACGCAATCTTAGTAAATGCTTAATAATATCACATGTTGTGATCGTTTTTCTTATTCTTAATCATCTAGAATTCACATGATGGTATTAAATTTAAGGACAGAGAGAGAGACCACTTCCAGAGGAAAAAGAAAGGAAGATTTAAGGGAGAAAGGAGCTCTAGAGCTGCATCATAAAGGTCAAGTGAGATTTGGGCTTGTGGACATTTCAAGTAGAGAAGAAAGGGAAAGATAGATGGAAGGAGGAATGTGAATGTAAACATAAAGCAGGGAAAATACAGGCTGTGTCCACTGATCAGAGAGAAGCTAAATTTACTGGGAAGCTGCATGTGTGAAGCCATACAGTGGAAAATAATTTAAGTCTGGAACTAAAGCAAAATAAAAGAAACCTGAGTTTACAAGACCCATGACTTTAGATTTTGCTTGGGAGACAATGCGGAATAAATAATAAGTTCAGAGCACAAAGAGCTCATTAGGCTTGGGATTGAGACCGCATTGCTTTAGATACACAGTTTCAGATGGCTCCTTTGACATTCTGAGTTTGTTTTCCTCTTGATTGTGAAATGGAGCTTATGCATATACAGCATAGTGCTGTTCCCAGGATTAAAGGAGACTACATACACGAACACATTTATAGTGGTTTTCTGCACATAGTAGACCCAAAAATAACATTTTTAAAAAAGCTATTTTAAAAATAGCTTTAGATTTACAGAGGAGTTGTGATGATAGTACATAGAGTTTCTGTATGCTTGCCACTCAACTTCTTCCCATGTTAACAATTTAATACCCATGATTCATTTATTAAAACTAAGAAACTAACATGAGTACAATGCTATTAACTAAAACAAAGACTATTAACTAAAAGTTTTTTAACTAAAACAGTTGAAATTTGGATTTCAACGGTTTTTTTTTTTTTTTTTTACTAATGTCATTTTTCTGTTTCATAATCTAATGCCCTGGTATATTAGTTCATTTTATCTCCTTAATCTCCTACAATCTGTGATGGTTTTTTGGTATTTCCTTTGCCTATCATGACCATAACACATTTGAAGGATATTGTTCAGGTAATTTGAGAATGTCCCTCAATTTGGGTTTGTCAGACATTTATGATTATACTAGAGTTAAGTATTTTGAGGATGTCTATCAAAGAGGAGATGGCATCATATTAGGTGTATAGGTAGGGCAGGCTGCATAATTTGCAGGGACCAGTAAAAGCAAAAATGTAAAGCAATTTGCTTAAAAAAGCAGGAAAACATGTATTAAAGATAATAATATATAAAGCCTTTATCTCTCAACTTGTCATGATGTTTCTTATTTGCTGTTAGTATCATTCTAAATAAAAATAACATTTTAAATTATTAACAAATTTTATTATTTGTCTTTATATTATGCAATGACAGACTTAAGTACATATGTAAGAGCATTTGACTCATATGCAGAATCGCCAAAAGTGCACAATTAGTATTTTGAAGCTTGCACATGCATGTGTTTCATTTTTACCCAAACAACAGAGACGATGCACAAAACGAACTGTTTTTATTTTGCACCTTGATATGCACATGTTCTACCAACACTCCCCCTGCAGTTTATTGATGAATAGCAAAGGACTGAAAAGCAAAGAAATATTGGTTGCCCTACATTTCACTTTCCTTTTGTCATCATTTTCAGCATAATTAGCTGAAACATGGAAGTAACATAGGCAAAAAAGGATATGATAGGATTTCATGGGGATTTATGTTTCAGAGAACACCCCTGCTTCCTTCTCTGTTCAAAGCAAGTTCTTGCTTTAAAGGAAGTATGGTTTCTAAGTGCTGTCAGTGTCCCTGCTTACGAAGTCATAGATGTTAGCAAATGTATTAACATTTACCTTGTACTTGCTTTGGGCTGAACTTCCATGCACCACGGGCTCCTTGAGGTCCTGTGTTCATGGGCATCCTAGCTATTTGTAAATCAGGTGGCAAAGATTAGTAGATATTCAAATTGTACATTATCCTCTCTGCTCATAGACAAGCTTCATTTTCCCATCACACTTCACGCATAGAACATAAATCCAAAGATAAAATTATTAAGAATTTCAATATGCCAAAAGCAGAGCATTAAACCAAGTGTGGGGGCCCTACCAAGGTTGGAACCATCTGGCTGCTCAGGTGACACATCTGTGAAGCCAGTGCTGGGTACAAGGTATCAATGTTACCATTACTGTTAACCTTAATTGTTTGGTCAAGGCAGTATCTGCCAGGTTCCTCTGTCATAAAGCTTCCAGTTTTCTCTTGCCACACTCCATTTGTTAGAAGCAGATCACTGATTCCAGCCTATACTCAACGGGAGGGGAATGAAACCTCATGTTCTAGAGGGAGGAGTCTCAAAAAATTGGTGGGGTTATGTTAAAATGATCACAGTTATTAATATAGATTTTGGGGTAGCTAATGCATTTTGAATCTTGTAACTCATGGGCCAATTTTGGAATTTCATGACCCACATCTTACCTTCAGTTCTGTGATCCTACATCTGGCAAAAATGGTACAAAACCTTAGAACTTAACATGAGTATAATACTAAGAGCAAGAGAGCTAGTTAAATCTCCCTGCGCTATAGATCTTATCCTCTTATCAGCAAGAGACTCTAGGACTTGGAACTGACCCAGACAATAGGTGAAGTGACCCTCTATCCAGGAACTGCACTGACCTACTTTCCTTGAAAAATCTTTTCCTCTGTGGGCTATGGACACCACGTGGTGAGGTGGAGTTCTATACATAGAATCATCTCCTAGTGGATGGCTGGGAGTAAGTAATTATCTGCCCATGGTGCAGGGAGCTCCAAGTCCCCTCATCACCCATGGAGTGCACAGCATCTCTGCCTGCCCGCAATTCCCCTCGTTTGGCAGATGCTGTCGGCAGAAGACGCTGAGTGCAGGCGAATTATTTCCACTACTTCCTGCTAATTTCAGTACTGCATTCATCCAAGGCTCTCAAAACTCTTAATCAACAGGAATATGCTACCCTGAGACTGGGTCATAGAGGGACAGCCTAGAGATCCGAGTAGACTCGTGGCAGCTGCTGCCCTCTCTCTGAAAAGAATTAGTGTAGATGTCACCATGCTTGGTGACAGGAGGAGGGATGAGACAGTCTTTTAAGGTCTCTTCCAATCTGGGAAGTCTATGAATATCACTACCAGCTGAGAGTGATTCTCCATGCTTTATTCATCGTGAAAATGACGCAAATTCAGAAAAGCAGCTCTCTCAAAGGTAGGTGGCCACTAAACCAGGCATTGAGACACTTAGCATTCTGAAAACACTTGCTGAGGAATGTCCTTGAGTTTTTAATAAAAGGTCATTTTAGGTATAGAGAGAAGCAGCGTACTGTACTTAGTAATATGCAGAAATAGACTGAAAGGCTTTAAGTTCAATAGCAGTAAGTTATGGTTGCCTAGAAAAGCTGTGGTAATTCTAGATTGTGTTAACAGAAGTAAAAGATATCGGATAAGGAAGGAGACAATTTATCTCTCGTGCTGATCAGAACTTACCTGGACCATACTGTTCCCTTCTTGTTGTGCTTGGGGGTTTAGGAGAAATCAAAGACTTTCAAAGAGAGGTTATCCAGATTGTGAAGGGTCTCAGAATCAGGCAAATAATGATAATAATAATAACACAGCTGAAAGGATCAGGCATGTAAAGCTTGGGAAACTAGAAACTGATAGATTTATGACTGTTATCTTCCCATATGATGGAATGAAACCTGAAAGAAGTTTCAACCAGTTCTAGTGAGGCAGTCATGAGGATTTTTGTCTCAATAGTTTGTAAGGAAGACCTTTAGAACATCTAGAGCTGTGCAATGATGGAATTGTGGATCCTGGCACACACTCAGCAGAAGTAGCCTGAGATAGCTATTAATGATGCTGAAGAGATGCTTAAGCAGTGAGCAATCTGTTTCTAAGTGCAAAGACTCACTACAGATATCAATTTTCTTCGTATTAATATCTAAAATTCACATAATTGCAATCAACATCTACTGTAGATTTTCTTTATTTTAAAAGTTTTCAAATACACAGTAAAATTGAAATAACTGCAGTAAGCACCATATGCCCGGCACATAGATGTTATCCTCGACAGCTTTTATAATTACAACTTTATTGAGATTTGCCATAAAATTCAACTATTTAAGGTGCCCAATTCATTGTTTTTCCAGCATATAGTACTCACAGAGCTGTGAAACCATCACCATAATTGATTATATATTTTCATCACTCCTCCAAAAAACACCATTCCCGTTATCAGTCACTTTTCTTCCCACCCTCACTCCCCATGTTCTTTCCACCATGCCCTAGTGCTAGGAAACCAATGATCTACTTTCTGTCTGTACAGACTTGCCTATTCTAGACATTTCAGACAAATGAAATCATACAATATGTGACCTTTTATTACTGGATCTTCTTTCACCTAGCATAATATCTTCAAGGTTCATCCATGTTGCAGCATGTATCAGAAACCCCAGAAATATGTCCATGCATACACTTTTTTTTTTTTTTTTTTGAGATGGAGTCTCACTCTGTCACCCAGGCTGGCATACAGCAGCATGATCTCATCTCACTGCAACCTTCACCTACTGGGTTCAAGGGATTCTCCTGCCTCAGCCCCCTGAGTAGCTGGGATTACAGGTGCCCACAACCAGGCCCAGCGAATTTTTAAAATATATATATTTAGCATAAACTAATAGTTTTGCTATGTTGGCCAGGCTGGTCTTGAACTCCTGATCTCAAATGATCCACCCACCTGGGCCTCCCAAACTGCTGTAATTACAGTCATGAACCACCACACCCACACTAGGTTGTTTCTACTTCCCAGTCTTCAGAACTGTGAGCAATAAATTTCTGTTGTTATTAAGAAGAAAGAAGAGAAGAAGAAGGAGGAGGAGACCTCCATGAACATTCATGTACAAATTGTTGTGTGGATGTGTATCTTTATTTCTCATATGATTGGATCTGCTGGATCAAAGTAGGTATTTATTTATGTTTATCAGAATCTGTCAGAACTTTCCCTGCAGTAGTTGTATCATTTTATAATATATACCACTTCATTATATTCTTTATAAACAAGAATATAAGAGAGTTCTGATTGTTCCACATCCTGTCAACTTATAATGTTACCAGTATATTTAATTTTGGCCATTTTCTTAGGCATGCAGTTATCTCTTCTTATGTTTTAATTTGCACTTATATGATTACTAATAATAATAAGCACTTTATGATTTGCTCATTGATCATTTATATATTTCTTTTGTGAAGCGTGTACAAATATTTTGCCTTCTATTTATTGAGCTGTTTGACTTATGTTTGAGTTATAGAAATTATTTATGTACCCAGGGTAAATGGTCCTTTATTGAATATTTATTAATATTTTCTCACAGCCTATAACTTGTCTATTCATTTTCTCAATGGCATCTTTTGATGGAAAGACTTTTTTTAATTTTGAGGAGGCCATATTAACAGGCTTTGTGTTTTATAGTTATGCTTTCTATGAGCTATTTAAGATCTCTGTATTTATCCCCAATAATGAAGATCATCAGCTATGCTTCTAAATCATAAAAGTTTTATGGTTTTAGCTTCTGTATTTAAGTCTATAATTCATCTCAAATGAATTTTGGGTAGGGGTTGAAGTTCATTTTTTTTTTTTTCCATATGAACATCCAGTTGCTTCACCACCTTTTGTAGAAAAAGCTTTTGGGGGGTAACATTGAATTGCTCTGTTGCTTTTGTTAAAAACAAAAAACAAACAAACAAAAAACAAATGGCACTTTTAAGTGTGGGTCTATTTCTGAACTCTCTATTGTATTGATCTATTTGTCAATTACAGTGCCAGTGTCACAGGGTCTGGATAATTTAGATTTTCTAATTTTTTTCTCAGCAATATTTTGCAATTTTTAGTGTAGAAGTCTTGTGTACATATTGAAAACTTTATCTAAGTATTTTACACACTGATGCTACTATAAAGGGAATTGCTTTAAATTTCATTTCTTTATCGTTTGCATAATTGTGTGTATAACAATATAATTGATTTCTAAAATGAAGTACACATGTACAGAAACTGCAAAAATTATAAATGTATAGCTCTATAAATTTTCACAACATATAAAATACTTTTAAAAGTAGATTCTATTTTTTAGAGCAGTCTTATGTTCACAGAAAAATTGAGCAAAAGGTACAGAGACTTCCCATTTACCCCTTGGCCTCATACATGCAAAGCCTTTTCCATTATCAACATTCTCAAACATAGTGATACATTTGTGGCAATTCATGAATCTATTTTGACAATGATCACACAGAGTTCATAGTTTACATTAGGTTCATTCTTGGTGTTGTACATTTTATGGGTTTAGACAAATGTATGATGGCATGTATCTATAATTGTAGTATCATACAGAGTATTTTCACTGCCCAAAAATTCTCTGTTTCACCTCTTCATCCCTGGCAACCACTGATCTTTATGCTGTCACCATGGCTCTGTCTTTTCCAGAATTTCTGTTGGAATAATACAGTATGCAGCCTTTTCAGATTGCCTTCTTTCACTTAATTATATGCATTTAAGATTCCTCCATGTCTTTCCATGGCTTGATAGCTCTGGTTTTCTTCACACTGAGTGATATTCCAATGTTTAGAAGTACCAGTTTTTTTATTCTTTCACCTACTGAAAGACATCTTGGTCACTTCTAAGTTTGGGCAGTTGTGAATAAAGCTGCTATAAACATCCGTGTGTTGGTTTTTGTGCAAATGTAATGGTTTTTTTTTTTTAATTGTACTTTAGTTTCTCGGGTACATATACAGATCATGCAGGATTGTTACATAGGTACATACATGGCAAAGTGGTTTGCTGCCTTCACCTCCCATCACCTATATCTGGTATTTCTCCCCACGTTATCCCTCCCCACCCTCCCCACCCACTGCTGTCCCTTCCCTAGCCCCTTCAACTGACCACAGTGTGTGATGCTCCCCTCCCTCTGTCCACATGTTCTAATTGTTCAACACCACCTCTGAGTGAGAACATGCGGTGTTTGGTTTTCTGTTCTTGTGTCAGTTTGCTGAGGATGATGGTTTCCAGATTCATCTATGTCCCTACACAAGACAAGAACTCATAGTTTTTATGGCTGTGTAGCATTCCATGGTGTATATGTGCCACAATTTATTTACCCAGTCTATCATTGATGGACATTTGGGTTGGTACCAGGTCTTTGCTATGGTAAACAGTGCCACAATGGACATATGTGTGCATGTGTCTTTATAATAGAGCAATTTATAATTCTTTGGGTATATATCCAGTAATGGGATTGCTGGGTCGAATGGTATTTCTATTTCTAGGTCCTTGAGGAATCGCCACACTGTCTTCCACAATGGTTGCACTTACTTGCACTCCCACCAACAGTGTAAAAGTGTTCCTATTTCTCCTCATCCTCCCCAGAATCTGTTATGTCCTGATTTTTTAATGATCGCCATTATAACTGGTGTAAGATGGTATCTCAATGTGGTTTTGATTTGCATTTCTCTAATGACCAGTGATGATGAGCATTTTATCTTATGTTTTTTGGCCTCATAGATGTCTTCTTTTGTAAAGTGTCTGTTCATATCCTTTGCCCACTTTTTAATAGTTTTGTTTTTTTCTTGTAAATCTGTTTTAGTTCCTTGCACGTTCTGGGTATTAGCCCTTTGTCAGATGGGTAGATTGCAAAAATTTTTTCCCATTCTGTTGGTTGCTGGTTCCCTCTAGTGATTGTTTCCTTTGCTCTACAGAAGCTCTGGAGTTTAATTAGATCCCATTTGTCTATTTAGGCTTTTGCTGCCATTGCTTTTGATGTTTTAGCCATGAAGACCTTGACTATGCCTATGTTCTGAATGGTTTTGCCTAGGTTTTCTTCTAGGGTTTTTATGGTGTTAGGTCTTACATTTAGATCTTTAATCCATGTGTAGTAAATTTTAGTGTAAGGTGTCAGGAAGGGGTCCAATTTCTGCTCTCTGCACATTGCTAGCCAGTTTTTCCAACACTATCAATGGTTTATTAAACAGGGAATCTTTCCCCATTGCTTGTTTTTCTCAGGTTTTTATAAGATCATATGATTGTAGATGTGCGGTGTTGCTTCTGAGGTCTCTGTTCTGTTCCATTGGTCTTTGTCTCATAGTACATACCAATACTATGCTGTTTTGATTACTGTGGCCTTGTAGTATAGTTTGAAGTCAGGCAGCATGATGTCTCCAGATTTATTCTTTTTTCTTAGGATTGTTTTGGCTATGCAGGCTCTCCTTTGGTTCCATATGAAGTTTGAATTGGATTTTACCAGTTCTGTGAAGAAGGTCATTGGTAGCTTGATGGGGATAGCTTTGAATTGATAAATTACTTTGTGCAGTATGGCCATTTTCACAATGTTGATTCTTCCCAACCATCAGCATGGAATGTTTTTCCATCTGTTTTTGTCCTCCCTTATTTCATTGAGCAGTGGTTCCTAGTTCTCCTTGAAGAGGTCCTTTACATCTTTTGTTATTTGTATTCCTAGGTATTTTATTCTCTTTGTAGCAATTGTGAATGGGAGTTCACTTTTGATTTGGCTCTCTGTTTGTCTGTTATTGGTGTATAGAAATGTTTGTGATTTCTGCACATTGATTTTGTATTCTGAGACTTTGCTGAAGTTGCTTATCAGTTTCAGGAGATTTTGGGCTGAGATGATGGGGTCTTCTACATATACAATCATGTTATCTGCAAATAGGCACAATTTGGCTTTCTCTTTTCCTAATTGGATACACTTTATTTCCTTTTCTTGCCTGATTGCTCTGGCTAGAACATCCAAAACTATATTGAATAGGAGTGGTTATAGAGGGCATCCTTGTTTTGTGCCAGATTTCAAAGGGAATGCTTTCAGTTTTTGCCTGTTCAGTATGATATTGGCTGTGTGTTTGTCATAAATAGCTTTTATTATTTTGTGATATGTTCCACTGATGCCTAGTTTATTGAGGATTTTTAGCATAAAGGGCTGTGAATGTTATCGGAGGCTTTCTCTGCATCTATTGAGGTGATCATGTGGTTTTTGTCTTTGGTTCTTTTTATGTGATGGATTACATTTATAGATTTGTATATGTTGAACCAGCCTTGCATCCCTGGGATGAAGACTACTTGATCATAATGAATAAGTTTTTGATTGGCTGTTGCATTTTGTTTGCCAGTATTTTATTGAAGATTTTTGCATCGATGTTCATCATGGATATTGGCCTGAAGTTTTCTTTTTTAGTTGCATCTCTGCCCAGTTTTTGGTATTAGGATGATATTGGTCTCATAAAATGAGTTGGGGAGGATTCCCTCTTTTTGTATTGTTTTGAATAGTTTCAGAAGGAATGGTACCAGCTCTTCTTTGTACATCTGGTAGAATTCAGCTGTAAACCCATCTGGACCTGGGCTTTTATTGGTTGGTAGGCTATTAATTGCTGCCTCAACTTCAGCCTTTGTTATTGGTATATTCAGGATTTCAACTTCTTCCTGGTTTAGTCTTGGGAGAGTGCAAGTGTCCAGGAATTTAGCCATTTCTTCCAGATTTACTGGTTTGTGTGCATAGAGTTGCTTGCAGTAATCTCTGATGATAGTATGTATTTCTGTGGGGTCATTGCTGACATCTACATTGTTGTTCTTATTGCATCTATTTGATTCTTCTCTCTTTTCTTTTTTATTAGTCTGGCTAGCAGTCTATTTTGTTGTTCTTTTCAAAAAAAACAGTTCCTGGATTTGTTGATTTTTTGGAAGGGTTTTTTGTGTCTCTATCTCCTTCAGTTCTGCTCTAATCTTAGTTATTTCTTGTTTTCTGCTAGCTTTTGAGTTTTTTTGATCTTGCTCCTCTCTTTCAATTTTGGTGATAGGGTGTCAATTTTAGACCTTTCCTTGCTCCTCATGTGGGCACTTATTGCTATGAATTTCCCTCTAGACACTGCTTTAAATGTGTTCCAGAGATTCTGGTATGTTGTGTCTTTGTTGTTGTTGGTTTTGAAGAACATCTTTATTTCTGCCTTCATTTCATTGTTTATCCAGTTGACATTCAGGAGCCAGTTGTTCATTTTCCATGTAGTTGTACGGTTTTGAGTTAGTTTCTTAATCTTGAGTTCTAACTTGATTGCACTGTTGTCTGAGAGACTGTTGGTTATGATTTCTGTTATTTTGCATTTGCTGAGGAGTGATTTACTTCCAATTATGTGGTTAATTATAGAGTAAGTGCGATGTGGTGCTGAGAAGAATGTATATTCTGTGGATTTGTGGTTGAGAGTTCTGTAAATGTCTATTAAATTCCCTTGCCCAGTTCTGCATTCAAGTCCTGGAAATCCTTGTTGATTTTCTGTCTCATTGATCTGTCTAATATTGACAGTGGAGTGTTAAAGTCTCCCACTATTATTGTGGGGGAATCTAAGTCTCTTTGTAGGTCATTAAGGACTTGCTTTATATATCTGGGTGCTCCTGTATTGGGTGCATATATATTTAGAATAGTTAGCTCTTCTTGTTATACTGATCCTTTTACCATTATGTAATGCCCTTCTTTGTCTCTTTTGATCTTTGTTGGTTTAAAATCCGTTTTATCAGAGACTAGTATCACCACCCCTGCTTTTTTCTGCTCTCCATTTGCTCAGTAAATCTTCTTCCATCCCTTTATTTTGAGTCTATGTGTGTCTTTGCAAATGAGATGGGGCTCCTGAATACAGCACACCTATGGTTCTTGGCTTTTTATCCACAATGCCAGTCTGTGTCTTCTGATAGGGGCATTTAGTCCATTTACGTTTAATGTTAACATTGTTATGTGTGAATTTGATCCTGCCATTTTATTACTGCCACTCTCTTCTGGCTTGTAGGGTTTTTGCCAAGAGATCTGCTGTTAGTCTGATGTGCTTCCCTTTTTGGGCTTTCCCTTTCTCTCTGGCTGCCCTTAGCATTTTTTCCTTCGTTTCAACCCTGGCGAATTCTGCCGATTATGTGCCTTGGGGTTGCTCTTCTAAAGGAGTATAGTTGTGGTGTTCTCTGTATTTCCTGTATTTGAATGTTAGCCTGCCTTGTTAGGTTGGAGAAGTTCTCCTAGATAATATCCTGAAGAGTGTTTTCCATCTTGGATTCATTCTCCCTGTCATCTTCTGGTACACCGATCAAGCGTAGATTAGATCTTTTCACAAAATACCATATTTCTTGAAGGTTTGTTCATTTCTTTTCACTCTTTGGTCTCTTTTCTTGCCTTCTCGTTTTATTTCATTGAGTTGATCTTCAATCTCTGATATCCTTTCTTGATCTATTCAGCTATATAAACTTGTGTATGTTTCACTAAATTCTTCTGGTGTGTTTTTTAGCTCCATCAAGTCGTTTATGTTCTTCTGTAAGCTGATTATTCTAGTTCGCATTTCATTTAACCTTTTTTCCAGGTTTTTAGTTTCTTTGCATTGGGATAGATCATGTTCCTTTAAGTCAGAGAAGTTTGTTATTACCCACCTTCTGAAGCCTGCCTCCATCAATTTTTCAAATTCGTTCTCTGTCCAGCTTTGTTCCCTTGCTGGTGAGGAGTTGTGATCTCATGGTGGGGGACAGGCATTCTGGTTTTTGATGTTTTCATTCTTCTTTCACTAGTTTCTTCTCATCTTGTTGTATTTATATAATTTTGATCTCAGGTAGCTGCCTGGGGATCGGCCTTTCCTTTGTCTGCCTGCAGAGATGCTGCTGGGCTGCCACAGATTCAGTGGCGCTGCTGCGTCTTTTATTTACTTAGAAAAATTGGGCTGGCTTCTGCAATGGCGACTGCTCTTCCCCCTACCTAGCTCAATCATTCCTGGTCACTCTCTAACTGTTGTTCTGGGTGGAAAACTCTGGAGTGAGAGGTTTTTAGCCTGCTGGGCTTTGTGCTGGTTTCAGGGGGAGACCCGTCCTGCTGTATGGGTTGTTTCTCTGCTTTCATTTTCCCTTCTTTCTGAGGGGCAGATAGCTCCATGCAGCCAGCTTTCTGGCTTTCCCATCAGCTAGCGCTTCCATCTAGATATATGCTGACAGCCCCAGCACCGAAGTTGCTGTTCTGCCCTATTCAGGCAGCTCACTGAGGCTTTTCAGACTGGTGAAGATCTCTTGTTCTGTGGGTTGCAGAGGGCTTGGGTGGAGCACTGTATCCTAACCAAAGTTCCAGAGGGGGAGATCCCCTGGTCCTCCAGTCAGTTGCATGCACCTCCTGGGTGGGGCAGTGCCCTGCCTTGCTTCAACTTGCCCTATTTGGTTTATACCCACTGCCCAACCAGACCCACAAAATGAACCTGGTACCTCACTTGGAATTGTGGAGACCGCTCGGCTTCTGTGTCTCTCTCTCTGGGAGGTGCTTTCTGGAGCTGCCTCTTATTTGGCCATCTTGGGATCCTACAGACATAAGTTTTTAGCTTTGAGTAAATACCAAGGAGTATAATTGCTGGATAGTATAATAATAGTGTGTTTCTTTTTGAAACAAAACACCAAATTTTCCTCCAAAGTGGCTGTATCATTTTACTCCCATCAGAAGTGAAGGAGAGCTCCCATTGCTCCACATCCTTGCCAACATTTGGTGTTGTTTATGCTCTGGATTTTGGCCATGCTAATAGATATGCAGTGGTTGTGGTTGATTTTTCAAACAAAATCTTATGTAGCTTTTTAGATTTTCCATGATTTTTTTTGTAAAGAATTACATCATTTTCACATAGACAGTTTTGCTTCCTTTTTTCTGATTTTTATGCCACTGACAACTTTTTCTTATTATTGCAAATGGTTAGGATTTTCAGTATGATGTTGAGTAGAAGTGATGAAAGTGGGAATCCTTGCCTTGCTCGTGATCTTAGGAGAAAAGTGTTCAATATGATACCACAAAGGATGATGTTATCTGTAAGTTTTACAGATTCCCATTATTGGTTTGAAAATACTTCCCTGTATTCTGCATTTGCTGAGATGTTTTATCATTATTTGATGCTGGATTTTGTGTAAATGTTTTTTCTGCATCTATTGAGATAATTGTATTGTTTTAATTTTGTTAATATGATGAATTACATGCACTTTTTTGTTGAAGTAAAATTTGCATACTATAAAATTAACCATTTTAAAATGAACAGTTCAGAGAATATAAAACCAAATTGTACACATGAGATAAGCTCTTATATGGTCATAATGATATGGGAGGGGGGTAGGGAAGTACTTGGTAGAGAAATGGGGTGTCCTTGGTGAAGGCTCCACCTCGGGCCTGTGCCCCCGGACCTAAATGAGGACAGGCATATCTGTTTTCATGCCCAAAAAGTTTCCTTTTGGTCTTCTATGTCCCCCGTTCTATGCCCATAAAAGCCCGGGACTGTAGTGGACCACACACAAGCAGCTGGATGTAGAGAGGAGCAGAACACACCAACAGACACTAGCAGACACTGGCAGGTCATCAACAGCAGAATAACATGGACTCTGAGGGGGATTCAACTTGGAGCAGTCAGAGGAGAGTCCGGCCACTGGGTACTCCCTCTCCAGAGAAAGACCACCTTCCCACCCCATTCCCCTTCTGACTCCCCATCCATTTCACTGGAGCTACCTCCAACACTCAGTAAATCCTTGCACTCATCCTCTAAGCCTACATCTGATATGATCTTCTGGTACACTAGGGCAAGAACCTGACATACAGAAATCTCTCTGTCCTTAAAATAAGGCATAGGTTCTAACTGAACTGATTAACACAAGCTACCTACAGATGGCAAAGCTAAAAAATGGCACTGGAACACATGTCCACTGGGGCTTCAGGAGCTGTAAACACTCAACCCTAGACGCTGCTGTGGCATCAGAGCCCAAAAACACTCCCCCAACCTACATGCACCCCATAGGGATTTGAGCACCAGGGCATTAAAGAAGTGAGGCACACTCCTGTCACATGCACTGCGAGCTGGATAAGGGAATGTCTCCCATTTCAATAATAAGCTATCTTTTAAGGCCAGGCACAGTGGCTCACGCCTGTAATCCCAGCAATTTAAGAGGCAGAGATGGGTGGATCACCTGAGGTTAGGAGTTCAAGGAGTTAGCCTGGCTATCATTATGAAACCCATCTCTACTAAAAATACAAAAATAAGCCAAATATGGTAGTGTATGTCTGTAGTCTAAGCTTACTTTGGAGGCTGAGGCAGGAGATTCGCTTGAAGCAGGAGGTGGTGGCTGCAGTGAGCCAACTTGGCACCACTGCACTCCAGCCTGGGTGACAGTGTGAGACTCTGTCTCAAAAATAAATAAATAAATAAATAATCTTTTAAGTTACTGCATTTGATTTGCTAATACTTTGTGAAAGATTTTAATGTAAATGTTTATGAAAGAAATTGGTGTAAAATTTTCTCTTTTGATAATGTCTCTGTGAATTTTGGTATAAGATGTATGTTGGTCTTCTAAAATGCATTGGGACGTATTTCTTCTTCCTTTATACTTTCAAATATTTTGTGTAATATTGTTGTTATTTCTTTCTTAAATATTTGGTTGAATTCACCAAGGAAACATTTCTGGGGCAAGGGTTTCTTTGTGGCAAGGTCTCCGTTAACAGATTTAATCTTGAAAATTGGCAGTTTATATTTCTGTTTTATCTCTGTCAATTTGGGTCTCTTGTATTATTTAAAGAATTTGTCCATATATTTGAAATTGTCAAATTTGTTGGTATTAAGTGATTTATAATATTCTGTTATTGTTTAAAATATCTTTATTAAATATTTTTAAAATATAATATTTTTATATTTAATCTGTGATGATAGTCTCTTCATTCTTCATGTTAGTGATTTGTGCTCTTGTTCTTTTTTGATTAGGTTTTTTTTTTTTTTTTTTTTTTCTTGTAAATTTGTTTTAGTTAATTGTAAATTCTGGCTATTAGACCTTTGTCAGATGGACAAATGGTAAGGTATAGTTCCTTGCAGCTATTGAGGATCTACCCTTAATCCAGGAAGCTCTTTTTTTTTTGCTCAGTCTAGCTGGGAGTTTATCAATTTTGTTAATCTTTTAAAAGAACCAACTTTTGGCTTTGTTAATTTTCTTTATTTTTGTATTTCATTTTCTTCTACTTTTTAATATTTTCTTTCTTCTATTTACATTGGATTTATATTGCTGGGTTTTTTTCTGGCTTTTTAAGATGGTACTTTAGATGATTAATTCTAGACAGTTGTCCCTTTTTGGTATAAGTGTTTAAAACTATAAATTCTCCTCTGAGTATTGCTTTAGCTGCATCCTACAAATTTTGATATGTAGTCTTCTTTTTATTCAGTAGAAAATTTTTCTAATTTGCCTTTTGACTTCTTTTATGATCCATAGCTTATTTACTATTCTATTATGTGGTTTCCATTTTTCTTTTAGATAGCTTAATTGTTACTAATTTATAAACTAATTCCATTGCCTATAGAGAATATTCTCTGTATTATTTAACTCTTTTAAATGTATTAGGTCTGGTTTTTGGCCAAGTATGTGATTTCTTTTGTGCACTGGGAAAGAATATGACAGCCGTGTCATATTCTACAACTGTTGGGTATAATGTTTAAATATCAAGTAGGTCAAGAAAGATGATACTGTTCTTCAGATCATCTATACCTTTACTGGTGGTATTTGGACTAGTTGTTCTAGCGTTGGTGACAGAAGTGTATTACAATTTCCAGCTATGATTGTGAATTTGTTTATTTCTCTCTTGATTTCTGTTCATTTTTGCTTCATGTAATATGAATATCTATTATAAGGCAAATAGTCATTTGTGATCGTGATGTCTTTCTGATGAATTGATCTTTTTGTCATTCTGAAATGTTCCTATTTACCTCTGGAAGTATTTTTTTCCTGAAGTTTATTTCTACCTGATATTCATGAAAACTTACTCATTTTTTGATGGTTATTGTTTGCATGGTATAACTTTTTAATCAATTTACTTTCAAGTTATCTATACATTTATATTTGTTGTATACCTCTCATAGGTAATGTATAATTGAGTCTTACCTTTTTTAGCCATTTTGGTAATCTCCATCTTTTAATGGAAGTAATTGTTCCATTAACATTTAAGATTTATAGTGTTAGATTTAAATCTACCACTTTTATTATTTGTTTTTGTTTGTCCCTTCTGGTTTTGATTCTCTCTTTCCCTGATCTTTATTGAATTATTTGAATGTTTGCAGACCTTCATTTTAATTTATCCATTGTGTTTTCAGCTATACTTCTTTGTATTATTTTTATTCTAGTGGTAGCTCCAGGGATTAAAATATTTTTTCTAAATTTTTCAGTCTACGTCATGCTAATGTTGTACCACTTTACATAAAATATAGAAAACTTGAAATTTTAAAGATCTATCTTTATTAGTTCCCTTTCCATCCTTTGTACTGCAGTTGTCACATACATTAAACAACATATATTACAATCTCCACATGGCAGCATTATAAATTTTGCTTTAAACAGTCATATAATTTTTAAGAAGTTCTGAGAAAAATGCCTTTTATATTTACACAGAAATTTCCCGTGCA
This sequence comes from Cebus imitator, assembly GCF_001604975.1. Taxonomy (NCBI): domain Eukaryota; kingdom Metazoa; phylum Chordata; class Mammalia; order Primates; family Cebidae; genus Cebus; species Cebus imitator. Next base: position 2,881,069 of record NW_016107565.1, on the reverse strand, counting down.
TAATGCTTTCCATTTATTTCTGAAGATCTTGCATTATCTCTGATATCATTTCCCTTTAGCCTGAAGATTATCTCTTGCTGTTTAATTTAGTATGAGTTTGCTGGTGATATAACCTTTTAGTTTTAGTATCTTAATATAGTTTTACTTTTGCCTTCATTTTGAAGGATATTTTTGCATAATATGAAATTCCAGACTCATTGTTATTTTTTTTTCTTCTTTCATCACCTTTAAGATGCTGTCCGGCTATCTTCTGGCTTTTGCAGTATCTGATAAAAAGTCAGTGAGCAGTTCACATAACTATTATTCTGCATGCTATTTTGAGTTCTTTTCCTTTTTAAAAATTAAAGAAATTTTACATTTTGTGGGTACACAGTAGGTGTTTATATTTATAGAGTGCGTGAGATGTTTGATATAGGCATGCACTGTGTAATAATCACATTATGAAGAATGGGGTATCCATCTCCACAAGCACTTATCCTTTGAGTCACAAACAAATCAATTATGTTCTTTGTGTTGTTTTGCAATATACAATCAAGTTATTATTGACTATAGTTACCCAGGTGCTTTCAGTATTTTCTCATTATCATTTTTTAAAATTTGATTATAATGTTCCTGAGCATGAATTTCTTCATACCTATCCTGCCTGCAGATTCTTGAATCTGTCAGTTTATGTCTTTCACCAAGTTGGGGAAATTTCTGGTCATTATTTCCTCAAATACTTTTTCCTGCATCAGTCTTTTTCTTCTCTGTCTTCTATAATTATATGTATTCAGACATTTTAATATTGTCATATAGGTCTCTGAAGCTTTTCCATTGTTTTCGATATTTTTTCCATTATTCAAATTGGTAATTTATTTTAGTTTAGCTCCATGTTTACTGACTTCTTCCTTTGCCATCCTCATTCTGGTTTTAAGTCCATTCAGTGTTTCAAAAACTATTTTACATTGTTATTTCTGATTCTAAACATTTGTTTGGTTCTTTATAGTTTCCATTCCTCTATTCAGAATTCTTATATTTTTTCCATTATAAACATATTATATTTTACTTCATTGAGCATGGTAATGATAATTACTTCAAAGTCATTGTCTGCTAATTTCAATATTTGGGTTATCTCAGGGTTGACCTTTATTATAATTCTCTTGAGAATGGGTAACATTTTTCTGGTTCTTTGAATAACAAGTAATTTTTGTGTCTTCTGAACATGGTGAATATTATATTACATGGAGGTTTGGGATTTTGTTATCCTACTCCTCTGTAGAGTGTTGATTTTTTTTAAACAAAAAGCTAAATTATATATATATGTATGTATATATATATGTGACTGGGAGAAATAGTTATGACAAATATAACTGACAAAAGGTTTATATACAAAATATATAAATAATTTTTACAATCATTATCACAAGGCAAACAAACCATTTGATTAAATAGTGAAAGCTTTAAGCCAGCAAATTAAAAAATGGCCAATTAATATGTGAAAAAGTATTTAACCCCATTCACAAATAAATTAAAATTGAGGCACAATTGATATAATAGTATTCATTAAGTCAAACAGGCTTGTATGTTGCATTTGTATCTGCTAGGTAGATGATGCCTGCCAAACATGTATACACTGACTTTCAGTTAATCTGCATAGCAAATACTGATAAATGTTCCATGGTTTTTGTCACTTCCTTGTACTTGGTGGGTAGGCAGGAGGGTAGCCCACATTTCATTAGAAAGAAACCAAAAGGAGATTATCACTGACTTTCTGCACCAGAACACAATCAAGGAGGGTGGCTAGATTAAGTTGTTGTGTGTGAGCATAACAAGTTACTCCAAACTTAGGGATTTAGATAACACAACTTTGTGATTTTACAGTTCTGTAGTTGAGAAGTCCAGTATGGATCACACTGGGCTAAAAGCAAGACACTGGCATGCCTGCACTACACTCTGGAAGCTCTGCAGAAGCGTCTGTGTCTTTGCCCACTTCTTGGCTCATAACCCTTTTCTCCATCTTCAAAGTATTCCCTGATGACTCTTCTGTAGACACAGCTCTCTCTGGTCTCAGCTTGAAAAGGTTTCTGATCTTAAAGGTTCACACAATTAGACTGAACACACCTGGATTATGCAGGATAATCTCCCCATCTCAAGATTATTTACCATGATAACATCTGCAATCTTTCTTTTGTCTTGTACTATTATATTCAAAGGTTTTGGGGATTAGGGCACGGACACTTCCTGGGAACCATCATCCTGCCTACCACAACTGAGCTACTTGCAGGCTCAGTAGGGTTTCTACTCTGTTTGGGTGATATCACCTACGAAAAGACTTCCTTGTGAAGGATTTAAGACCAACGAAATTTGCCCCTGTAGTGAAGAGAACACTGTTAATTCTTCACATAAATAAGTTTATTATTTGGTATGGTTTGGTTCTGTATCCCCACCTAAATCTCATGTGGACTTGTAATTCCCATTATTGGAGGATATTCCTAGTGGGAAGTGAGTGGATCATGGAAGTAGACATCCCCTTTGTTGTTCTCATGATAGAGAGTGAGTTCTCACCAGATCTGGTGGTTCAGAAGTGTGTAGCACTTCTCCCTTTGCTCACTGGCTCCTCCTGGCCATGAGAAAATGTGTCTGTTTTTACCCGTTGCTTTCTACCATGATTTAAGTTTCCTAAGGTTTCCCAGCGGTACTTCCTGCACAGCCTATGGAATTGTAAGTACATTAAACCTCTTTTCTTCATAAATTGCTGAGTCTCAGGTATGTCTTTATAGCAGTGTGAGAACAGACATATATGGTATTCTTTACTAAATTAAAAGAACTCATATTCTTTGTGCCTACTGACATTGTTCATCATAATAGTCCTGTGACAACCATCCAATCCATTAAATTAGAAAAAAAAATCTCAAAAATTGATGACATGTGTGTTGTGAAAGATTTGAAGGCATGGTACTTCTCTGCAATGTTGGTGAGGTTGTAATTTGGATTGACTTTTTTTCTTTCGTTCTTCTTTTTAATGTTTTTGAACAGTGTGGCAGTTATCTATCAAAATTTCAAAAACATGAATACCTTTCAAGCCAGCCATTTCTTAGGTGTCTATCCTACAGAAAGCATTCTCACATTGCACAAAGACAGGTACAAACTTCAACACTGGGTGTGTTAAGGCATGTTTGGAAGAATTTCCATGATCATTAGCAGAGCAAATGTTAAACATATTCTGGTAGATTCACACTTTGGAATATGAGACAGATTTTAAAAGGATGACGTGGATCTACATAGACTAAAATAAGAAGATAACGAAGATATAGCAAAGTAAAAGAGCAAGCTACAGTATAAAAGAACCTGATCATGCATATATATAAAGTCATAAAAATATTTGGAAAGATATAAGCACAATTTTAACAATGATTGGTCATTGATATAGGCTTGGGTGTGAGGGCTTTGAAGGTTGTCTTTTATTATTACTTATAATTTTAAAATTGTATCATAAAATGTATTTAAAGTGAAATAATTTAAAATGACTGAATAAGAGAGAAAAATAAACCCATTTAGTCCCATTCATTTGACAACTCTATAATTACATATTCTTCCTAAATCAATGAATCATCAAAAGATTGAATCCAGTTGATCTTACTCCAGGGATAAGCATTATTATTCCAATTTTTCAGACAAAGTGTTACGAATTAGCTTTTTAAATAACTCACAGCTACTTAGTAGCAAAATCAGAATTGGAAGAGCCATCTCTCAGTTCATTTATAGCCATATCTAGTTATAGCATAGCTGGTAAGGGGCAGAAGCAGGTTTCTAGATACTTTTCTGAACCACTGTCTTGTAAGTGTAGTCCCCCAGTTCTTCATTTTGTAACCATGTCCTTTCCCCATACACATCTGCACTTTCTCTCACAAAAGACAAGTGTACATCTCTGCCTCTTGACCTTGAACTTGGCCATGTGATTTGATTTGGCCAATGGGATGTCAGTAAACATGTTATAAGCTGGAGCTTAAAATATGCTTGTTCAATGAGTTTTGTTTCCTTAAGCTTCTATTATCTTTTGGAGCAGAGTTTTCCTCAAGTAACTGCTGTCCCTGGGCTCCAGAATAAACACAAGTGGAACGGAGGCACTCCAATTAATCACAGACTTGCTGCCTGAAGAAGATTCCCTCAGCTGAACTGCAGATCCATGAGCTAATGGTGATTCTTTTATGCTCCTGAGTTTTGTACTTTTCTTGGAAGTTTTATAAATGCCCTTTTCCTCAGTCAGGGGTCAACCAGAGAAGCAGAACTACTGATTACACACGTGCACACAAACAAATACAGGCTAATCACACAAACATATACCTATAAATACAAGTTCTTGTTACTGTTTTTGGCCTTTTGCAATTATGAGAGCTGGTTAAGTGTGTCTGTAAAGCCATTGTCTTGGCATCGAATGCTAGATGGAGCTCAAAGCTAAAAAGGCTGGAAGTTGGAAAGGTAAGACAGATGTAAAGTTGGGAGATTGAGGGCAAACTCAATCCACAAGCATCAGCTGGAATCCTATGAGGATGGACTGAAACTTGTTGCTTCTGGCCTTGGTGATATAGGTATTCTATAGACACCGTATGTATCCCTTGTCATAGAGCTAAACATAGCACCTGGCCACCTGGCCTAGCACTGGTAGAAGCTGAAGGAGGACCCAGGGGAAAATAGAGCAGTTGCAGGCCCAGATGCTACTTCAAGTCAATAAGATGAGCCAGCAGATCAGTAATAACATATGTGAGCTATTAAATGGCTGCTTGTCCACCCTCCAGAACTTTGCAGGGCTATCCCTTGTGGTGCAACCTAACAACAACAAAAAAAAACCTTTTAAAAAATAGAGAATTCTGGGAAATGTAGTTCGGCCTACCTATGGAGCCTCATTATAAAGTCATTATAGCTTCTAATATTCCAATTTAATAGGTAAAGAAATAGTATCCCCGGAGACCATGTGGGACATGACCAATATCTCATAGCTGGTAACTGGTAGAATTGGAACTTAAATTAAGCTGTCTGATTAATGGCCCCTGTATGATCTTCATTCAATATATTATAAATACATCTTATATATTATAAATACATCTTATAAATACAGCTTCTCCTGAAGCTGGAGAGATTCATCATAAGTGGGGTCAGGGAAGGGTCTTGGCATGAGGCATTTAGAGAAAGGTCAACCTAGGTAGAATCTAGGAAAGCAGGTGTCATGGGACAGCCTGAGATCAGGATGTCCTGACATATAGGTGGAGAAAACACCCTTGGGTTTGTTCCTGTGTTTCATTACCATGTGCGGTTTCATTTACTTTGTCTGATAAACCTTGTGAAACAGGCAGGCAGGTGGAATGCAACAGACTGAAACAATCAGGCAGATGTTGGGGCAAGACCTGGAGACCTCCCTAGGAGTGGGGAAGCACTAGAGAGGAAGGACAAAAGAGGACAATCTGGAGCAACAGGAAAGAGACACTGCACAGTAGACACTGGGCAGTCTACCGCTAGCCTAAAAATGCCTTAACAAGGGCTCCCAAAGAATGTGGCTTGGGGAGTCTATGGTAATTTCTTGAGAGCCAGATTGGTAGACAGGACAAGAGTTAGAAAATGAAGGTTTCGGAATTTTCTGGCAACAGCATGAAGGTTCCAGAATAGAAATCTCATCACCAAGTGGAGAGAGAGGAAGAAAGAACTGGTACCAATTCTTCCGATGTCCTGCAGGGGATGCTTATCACTGCAGGGCAGACTGTATCTTCCAAGAGGATGTGGATATCTTAAGTATTCTGGTTACCATGACAACACTAGCCTGGCACCCTGCATGACACAGGACAGTGGTCATTCAAAAAGCACCTATGGGCTGGGCGTGGTGGCTCACATCTGTAATCCCAGCACTTTGGGATGCCCAGGCGGGCAAATCACCTGAGGTCACAAGTTCGAAACCAGCCTGCCCAATATGGTGAAACCATGTCTCTACTAAAAATACAAAAATTAGCTGGGCTTTGCGGTGGGCTCCTTTGATCCCAGCTACTTGGGAGGCTGAGGCAGGAGAATTGCTTGAACCCAGCAGGCGGAGGTTGCAGTGAGCCGAGATCAGACCACTGAACTCCAACCTAGGCAACAGAGCGAGACTCCATCTGAAAACAAAACAAACAAACAAAAAGCTCCTATGAATGAGCGAATGCATATTGCAGGCTTTGGTGTAAAACAACTTCAGATTCAAAGATTCAAAGTCTCATCTCCATCATTAAGACATCATAAAAACTTAGCACTTTATGTAATCTGCCTTGGCCTCAGTCTCTGTATCCGTAATATGGGAATAATAATATCATTTACCTTCCAGGTAAAAAGTAAAAATATAAATGACAGAAGCTATATACAGGATCTGGCTCCTAATAAATAAGGGTCCGAGGAGTGTTAGTTTTCTGTTTTACTGGTTTGACTCTCAAGTCAGGATCAGGAATATAATCAAAGGATACAGTTATTAAAACTAGGATATGAAGCAGGGCTTGGCTGCGTGAAAAACACAAGGGAGAAAAGTGAAAGAAAAACCAGTGAGCGTGCGGAGTTGCCCTTGAGGTTCCTGAGGGTTAATCAACGACTCATGTAAATTCCCCCATCAACTCACCCCGAGGACAGGCTGGCCTCATAGACTGGAGCAGGTTTTGGAGAAGACAGGTCTGTGCCAGTTGCATGCTCCAGAGCTGTCTGTCTCTGAGAGCCAAGGCCCGAGGGGAGGCAGTGGCAGGATGAGTGCTGGATGATGCAGTGGGGCTCTGAGCAGAGAGAAGCTAAAAGACTGCCCAGTGATTTACAGCCTTTAAATGGCTCTACCCCTCTGCAAAACTCTTAATTTAATAGACAAACATCTTGGGATAAGGGCTCACTAGAGACAGAATTGATGGGATAAATGCTGGAAGATTAAAGACCTACAGAGGGGAGTGCATAACTCAATTATGAAAATGGTAAAGAACTCTTCCAGCAGGAAACCTCCCCACCCCGTCTCCAAGTGGCAAACTTGAGAAAAGCCACCAACAAAGGATACTGAATGTTTCAGGAAAACAGTCACCATGCTTGAAAGGGATCTTAATTGCTGCATTGCCCAGCAATTTTTACCCACACTTTATGTAGATGGGAAACTGAGTTGCAAGAAGGTGAGGTGTCTCAATAACATGTGTTAATAGCAAAGTTAGTGCTAAGATTTTGGTGTGTAGGTTTCCCTTTCATTCATAGTAAACTATTGGTTCTGACTTGCACACTCTTATACCCTCAGTAATTAGCAAAGTGCTGGACACATAGTGGGTCCTCCATTAATGCTCTGTGAATAAATGATGTGTCTGCAGGGCTTTCAGGAACATCCTCCTGGAAAACTATCACTTTCTTCTTCTGCAAGGTGCCTGAGGTTATTGATTGCCTGGGAATTGAATGTTTAGATTCTCATTGCTTGCATGCTTGCTTTCCAGTCCTGCCAGCCCATTGCTTCTTTATTTCTCCCAATTCTAGCATCCTTTCTGTGATACAGACGTTAGACTCTGACCTGAACATTGAAGAGAACCAAAGGAGACATGGGTTGACTCAGATAAGGCAGTGAGATGAAAGGTCATAAGTGTATCACTTAAGTTGGCTAAGAGTTGACAATCTTGCATGTTCTTCACATGTACCCCAAAACCTAAAATGCAATAAAATAAATAAATGGGAAAAAAAATCAAAAGAAGACATCAAAAAAAAATTTTTAGAAAAAAAAAACAAAAACATGGGGTTGGGGGAGGACCAAGGGTATGTACTTGATGTTGTCAACCTAATTTTTCAATTTAAACATTGGTGTGCAGACTACAGATGAAAATGCCAGAATTGGCCAGCAGGAGAAAGCAAAAATGGTAAGGGGAACTAGATACTTTATGTATATGGAAAACCCAGACTAGGCTCTTTGGAGAGGGATCTGGGGGCTCTAGACACAGCCCCCACAGGGGTTCTTTATTGGTCTTTAAGAAATTGTACTTTGAGTCTTGATCTGACAGTACTTTCTCTTGTAATGACTATGGATTAACTGCAGCCAGTTTTTCAAACTACGTAAGAGTACCTACAGACATTTGTGTACACTCATAGCAGTGATATAACAAAGCTTAAGTCCTACATCTGATTTTTACTGTGTGTATGTCCTAGAGCAATTTATGTAATCTATATAAATCTCAGTTTTATCATTTATATAGTGGACATGACCATAGTATCAACCTCAATGAGTTTGGGGGAGACTTTATTTTTCATTTTTATTTTTTCTTTATTTTCTTATTTTTCCCCCAGCATTCTTGCAGGTTTTGGGGAGACTTTAATGATATTTAGCATAATGCCTGCCTCACAGTGGATGTTCTCTGGGGAATTAGTTAATTCTCTCTCTCTCTCTCTCTGTGTGTGTGTGTGTGTGTGTGTGTGTGTGTGTGTGTGTGCATGTGTGTGGGTGTGTTGAGGGGATGGATGCTTTATTTCTGTGTGCTGCTTCCTCATGCTCATCAAAACATCCTCAGAAGACCATCAGTATCAGCCATCAGCTTGCGCCTGTCTTCAGGGAAAGTGCTTTATGTACCTTCTCAGTTTTAGAGTGCTTAGTCTCATTTTGAATACAGCTATACCTTCTGGTTTTTGACTTCCATTCAGAATTTAATTTACCTTTACAACTTTGTGTTCCTTTTCATCAAATTTTATATGGAGAATACTCTTATTTTGTGTGTGTGTGTGTGTGTGTGTGTGTGTGTGTGTGTGTGTGTAGTTTCTTTGATATTTTTTCTAAATTAGGTTTGGTAAACCTCTTCCTTGGTTTTGTTCACCTGAGAGGCAATTATTGAACACCTGTTATGTGCTAGATGTGATATCTTTTGTATACTTCATAGTACTAAATCTTCATACACAGTAGTGATTTTTGAAGATTAAAAAAGAAGTAACAAAGGTAACAAAATAACCCAGGGTGCAGCTACATTGTATATAAACTTCATTCTGAACCATAATTTGCAACATGCTAACTAACAGTAGGAGTACATGGATGGCTTATTAATTACATTTTCTATGACATGAAGTTCAGAAAAATAGCCAATACACTGAATGGTAATCAGGATTCAACAACTTTTTGACTAATAAGAACACTGGATCAAATATAAAAAGATAAAATTGAATATGGACAAATATCAAGTGTTCACTTGGATTTAATACCCCAACTCTATAAATAAAAGATGAGGAAAATATGGTTTGGAGAAAAGATAGGTTTAAACTCTGAGGTTGTATTTCTATTTAAGTGTGGCAGTAGCATGAGTCAACAATGAACTCTGACTGGAAGAAAAAGTGCTAATGCTATCACAGGCTGAACTAAGAGTTGCTTCATGCTCTGTGGGGGAAAAATGATAACCCTACTCTAGTTAATCTTGGTCCAACCACATCTACAATTCAGGGTTCAGTCACAATGTAAACTTGATGATGACAAACCATCATGAGGTTAGAAGAAAAAGAAGGGCAAATCAGAAACAAAGAATGTTTGGGAACCTTCTTATTCCTAGTCTGGAGAAAGAAAACGTTGGGAGAAGTGTCTTGGTAGCTATCTGCAAACATCCAAACACTTGTAGAGGTAAACAGAGAATGTTAAACTAGTACAATAGATGGAAATTGCAGGAAGATATAGATTAGCTCAACATGAAGTATCACTTCCTAAAAATCAAAACTGCCTCCTCAAGAAATTAGCTGACGTGTAGGTTTACCCACTACTTTGAGCACTCCCACGTGGGGTAACCTTCATAACCAACAGGTGGCACTGTTATAGAAAGAGTTGGAACTGCATTGTATCAAGTCAAAGATCATAACTTACACATTTTATATGCACAGTAAATATTTGCTGAATAAAGAATTAGCCAGATAGAATTGCTTCCTTGAATAACAAATGTGATTAACTAAGAAACAAAGTTTCACTACATGGAGAAGTAAATTTTGAGAGGCTTGATTAAAATTCTAAAATTGGAAAAGGTATAAAGACTTAAAAAAGGAAGGTGCTCACCAAAGTTGAAGGTATAAAATATACCATAAAATGTAAAAGAAATAATACTTATTACTGACTCACATAAAGAATCTCAGAGTTTATAGCACACTTGGCCCCATGTTTTTTTATCTAAATTTCACCAAAAAAAGTGATATGAAAAGGCAAGGCCGGGCGCGGTGGCTCACGCCTGTAATCCCAGCACTTTGGGAGGCCGAGGCAGGCAGATCATGAGGTCAGGAGTTTGAGACTAGCCTGGCCAACATGGTGAAACCTCATCTCTTTTAAAGATACAAAAATTAGCTGGGTGTGGTGGTGCATGCCTGTAATCCCAGCTACTCAGGAGGCTGAGGCACAAGAATTGCTTGAACCCAGGAGGCAGAGGTTGCAGTGAGCCACAATCATGCCACTGCTCTCCAGCCTGGCAATAGAACAAGACTCTGAGAAAGAAAAGAAAAAAAGAAAAGAAGAGAAAGAGAGAAAGAGAGTGCATGAGAGAGAGAGAGAAAGAGAGTGAGAGAGAGAAGGAGAGAGAAAGAAAGAAACAATGAAACAGAGAGGGAGAGAGGGAGGGAGGGAAGGAGGGAGGGAAGAAGGAAGGAAGAAAAGAAAAGATGTAATAGCACTCCTATGAGGTAACTAAGGTTCAGACAGAAAAATGGATTGGCCAGGATATAGAGCCAGGTTTCAAAGGCCAGATTTTTTTTTTATTACAAATTCTTTGTTTTGATTTTGGTTTTGTTTTAACTCCATCACCCTAATAGGGGACAAAGGAAGGGAATAAGCTGGAGAAGTAGAGAAGTTATTACTTTAAATGTAGTGCAGGCAAAAATATAAGAAGTTGCAAGTCTTGTTTTTAATAAAAATGAAAAAGTATCATTTCAAGAAAGAAAAGCTGAGAAGCCATGAGGAGGAGAAATGAAAGAAGTTTATAGACATTCAAATGGCTGCTGTTCAGATGAGGCAGTAAAGCCACAAGGCGGGCTGAATTCTGGTGTGTTTGTTTCTTCCTGGCCTTGATGCAGCATATCACACAATGCAGTTGGAAGGAAGGGGAGGTAGGAGAGAATGATGGTTCCTTTGGGAGCTGGGCATTATTGCTTTGCTGTGGTGAACAGGTAGTTTTGAAAATTACACACTATGGTGGCAGGTAATTTATTTTTTTATAAATTGTGAGACCTGAGTTGAAACTGAGAGGGAAAAAAACACATCTAAAATGATTAGAAAGGAGTTCTATGAGCTTTCCTGAATATGGCCACTGTGATTATTTCTGGGGGTTACATGGAGGAGGCAATGCCCCTTCTGCTCTGATGAGCCAATGAGAACTTGGCCAAGGACTTTTCTAGAGATAGCTTATGCCTACATCTCCAGATGTGGTTGTTCCCCCACCCTGCTCCCTTAGCATCTTCTAAAGTCATTATTGCAGCACACATCAAAATTGATTGTAATTACACCCATCTTTTCCCACCTGTTCTGTGTGACTGGAAGATCCAGTACTCAGGCTCAGAAGATTCTGTGGATATATAATGGTGGTGAAGACCAATACCATACCAGTGTATTGATGTTTAGAAAAATGAAATGTGAAAAATGAATCCCTAACATTATAGATGGAGTCACTGAATTTTAGGAAAGAGAATTGATGGTCTGAAGGAAATTAGGGTAAAGTACCTTTTTGTGCACTGTTTCAGTGTACGATAGTGGGTAATGTAGACACTGCCCTCTTGGAGCTTGCCATGTAGTGGAGATGACAGACATTGAATCAGTATGCAGATCTCCAATACTCAAAGTGCAAATATATACCTATATACTTTTCCACTTTGTGTAACTTAAATAATTTAATTACCGCAAATATATATATATATATATATATATATATATATATATTTATATACACATATGTAATTAAACAAAAATTAACTTTGCCCTAAACTAGGGCTTATTTGGAATTCTGTGGACCACTGATACCTTTGAAAACCTGATGAAAGTTATGAATTATCTGAAACCATGTACATATGTACCCAATATGTACAATTTATAATTTGAGGAACCATCCATGGACCCCCTAGATTTTGAATTCTTGTTCTGTGTCTTTCTTAGGTGACTTCATTTACTCCTAGTTCTCCTTTCTTTAGGATCATTTCCAGTGTGTACTCTCCAGATCAGATATCTTCCCCACAATCTAGAAGCCTGGACAGCTGTCTCCAGAGCAGTTCCCTAATAGTTCCACCAGACTACACTGCTATCAGGAGGTTGCAAGAGCTGTGCTTGGTAAACAATTACATGTGCTGTACTAGTCCATTCTAACACTGCTAATAAAGACATACCCGAGACTGGGTAATTTATAAAGGAAAGAAGTTTAATTGACTCATACTTCAGCATGGCTGGGGAGGCCTCAGGAAACTTACAATCATGGCAGAAGGAAAAGCAAACACATCCTTCTTCACATGGCAGCAGGAAGGAGAAGTACAGACTGAAGGCAGGAAAAGCCCCTTATGAAACCATCAGATCTCATGAAAACTCACTATTACAAGAGCAGCATGGGGAGACTGCTTTTATGATCTAATCACCTCCCACAAGGTCCTCCCTGCAACATGTGCGATTACATTTCAGATTACAACTCAAGGTGAGATTTGGATGGGGACACAGAGCCAGACCATATCATGTGCTAAAGATGAGGTTAGCAGTGACATTGAAGGCCTAAGGAGATTGATAAAAATCTCCTGGTGCACAGTGGAGATTGTTAACAGATGGTCATAAAATTGTGCTTATTACACTGAAAAAGGTTAAGAAGATGATAAGTTCAGAATTGGTAGACTATGAGTCTAGATTAAGCCTTGAGTTTGAATGGCATTGCCACAGGAGAGAATGTAGAATAAGAAGAAAAGAGAGTAGGGGGAAAGAAAAAAGGAGGAAAAGGAAAGACAGAGAAGGGAAAGAAAGAAGGGAGGAGAAATAAACGTAAATTGAAAGAAAAGATATAGTTCAAAAGAATTAAAGAGAATTCTGGGAAATCTTAGTATTTACAAAGTCAGAATTTTTGTAGGAGCCTGAGAATCCTAGGAAGAAATTCATTTTAAAAGAAGCAACCAATACCAAATAGTACAGACATTCTATTGAGAAAATAAGGAGGTAAGAAATAAGACTTTCCATTGGGTCTTGAAATTAGGATATTGATGGTGAACTTGACCAGAGAAGATTGAGTGAAATTTTGGAAGAAGAGTTCCAATTTCACTGGCTTGGAGGAATGAATGAAAAGTAAGAATATAGAGATAGTCAAGGCAGAGAAACCCTTCAGCATGCTTACAACTGAAGGACTAAGGAAAAATAAGGTGCAGGGAGAACATGGCATACTGGGGGAGCTGCTATGGGAGGTAGATATAATTATTGATAGGAAGGCAGAGGTAGAAAAGAAGAGTCAAACATCTCAGAAATAAAAGACCCACTTGATAAAAATGAAGTTTTACAGGAGACGTAGAGAGATGAATTCAAAGACAGGGAGCAGAAGAAAGGATCTTAGGTAGCGCACGGTTTGTAAGTAGGAGAGAAAGCAGGGAACAAATATAGATGGAGTTAAGTTGGTAGGTCGGTCATGGAGGCAGTGAGTTGAGGGGCTATACCTGAAATCCTGAGGTTTTTCAAATGTTTGGAGGTTCTGTCCTTCTCCTTGCTTTCTCTGCACTGCAACCAGTGTCCTGTGGGGCCCACCCCTCCATTCTCTTTGTAGAAGCACTAAAAGCCACAGGTCTGGTTTTAAATAGCGCCGAAGTCTGTCTCTGACTCACTGACTCTCCATGAACTTAACCTTTTTAGAATACAACCTTTAAAGAAAGTTTAAACATTAGACATCAAAAACAAGAGGAAAAATGTTTTTTCTGATGTTATTTGCAAATGTCATTTTAGGGTCGAGGAGTCTGGTTGGGAAACCGTGAATCCTGTATCATTTTCTGTGGGTTACTCTGAAGTCTGAATAATATACAACATTCTGGAACCTTCTTTCAGACCTTGTTGGAAGTGAAAAAAAAAACATGATTTCTGGTCCACAGTTGCTGTCACTTCCTTTCTTTAGTCTCGGTCTCTTCATTTGAGGAAAGTGGTTCTGGGCATGGTGATATGCAAGGTCTCTTTCAACCCTGAGAAAGATTCTTACTTGAGAAAATTGCTTGGAACCTGATATAGTTTGGATAGTGTCTCTGCTCATTTCTCATGTTGAAATCCCCAGTGTTGGAGGTGGGGCGTGGTAGGAAGTGTTTGGATCAAGGAGGTGAATCACTCATGAATGGCTTGGGCCATCCCCTTGGTGATGAATGAGATCTCACTCTAAATTTACAGGACATCTGGTTGTGTAAAAGTGTGTGGCACCTCCCTCATCCCCTCTTGCTCCAGCTTTTGCCACATGATATGCCTGTTCCTACTTTACCTTCCACCATGACCTCCCTGAGGCTTCCCAGAAGCTGAGCAGATGTTGGTGCCATGCTTGTACAGCCTGCAGAACTGTGAGCCAATTAAATTTCTTTTCTTTATAAATTACTCAACCTCAGATATTTCTTTATAGCAATGCAATAACAGCCTAACACAGAACCCAAAGTTGTTTTGTTGTAGGGGTAGGCGGGGGCTTTAGATAGGGGGTTTAGATAGGGTTACCCAGGCTGGAGGGTAGAGGCATAATTGTGATTCACTGCAGCCTCAACTCCCTGGGCTCAAGCAATCCTCCTCCTGCCTCAATCTCCCTAGAAGCTACAACTGCCACCACATCCAGCTAATTTTCTTGTATTTTTAGTAGAGAGGGGATCTCACTATGTTTCCCAGGCTGATCTCAAACTCCTAGGCTCAAGTGATCCTCCTGCCTTGGCCTCCCAAAGTGTTGTGATTACAGGCATGAGCCACTGTGCCCAGCCCCAAAATTTTTATTAAGTGGCAAATTTAGCTATGAATCATAACTCACAGGGTCAAGAAAGGAAGGAAAGGGAAGGATAGAATCCTGAGCAAGAAAAAAAAGTAAAAGCAGATGTCCTATCTTGAACTGATCTTTTCCAGGAAAGTTCAGCCTTTTTTTCAAAAGCCCTCAGCACAAAAATATTCTGCCTTATGTCACTGACTCACAGGGGCAGGTCAAAACTAGTCTTATATCTGTTGCTTTCACTTGACCTGAGCATAGAGGAGAGCTAAATACACAAGAGATCAGGCAATGATATTGGGGGGAAATGCAGCTGAGAAAATACAAGGAAACCTGCACAAAATGTTTTTCATTTGCCACTTTTTGGGGCTGCTTGAGGTAGGGACCCAGTACCTCATCACCCCTTCAAAGAATCATCTGCCATGGTTTTCCATTACCCTACAGCAGGAATTGTGAATAGGTTCATTAGGCTGTGAATTAGTGGTCTGAATCTTTAGCTTGAAATGTGATGTTGCAATGTAACAAGCTGAGTAGACTTAGGCCATGTAAACTCTTGAAATCATCATCTTGTTCATCTGTCAGATTGGAAATAGCACATATATTTACAGGAAAATTTCAAACCATATGATATATGAGGAGTTTGCTGATGTTGGAGCCTAAAGAACCTGGATTCAAACTCTACCACATTTTCATCATCCCTTCACCATGACTATTTCATTTCTTCTCTTTCACTCACCTATCCAATACCTCTTCCCTGTCTCTCACTGTTTGCTCAGACATTGCTACCTATTTCACAAGAAAATTGATGAGAACATCTACAAACCCTATCACTATTGCCAGCCTTCTGGGATTTGGGCCTCTATATTTTCTTTCCCTTCTGTTTCTATAGATTATTCTTCATGCCTATAGATATCATCTCTACCTTTTTCCGTTCCAGCCAAACCTCCTCTCAAGTTTACTGCGTTGGTAATCTAGAAATCATCCTGGATTGCCTAAATCATAATATTTTCCCTCTCCAGATAACCTTCTCAATTGGCATAGAAACATAATGTAGTGCCTCCCATGGTTAAAAAAAAATGTACCCTAGACTCCAGGCTCGTGGAGACTGCCCCATTTGCAGCAAATACCAGCCCTATTCTTCCAGTTTCTCAGACCAGTACTCTGGGCTCGTCTTTGGCTCTTTTTTTCTCTTTCTCTCACACTTCTCATGACTACTTCTATCATTAGTTCTCCAGGAAAATAGCAGCAGCCTCCTCTCTGGTCTCCCTGCTGCCACCCTTGCCCCCTCAGTCTATTTTCCTCTCCTAGAACCCTAGTAATTCTTTTACAATATGAACCATCATTGTCATTCCCTACTCAAAACCTTCCTCTGATTAGTAGCTTCCCATCTTATTCAGAGTACAAGTGACTCTGAACACTAACTTAGGCTGCCTGTATCATCTAGACCCCTTGGGGCTTTATCGGGGAAAAATATTCTCCCCACTTGCATGAAGCTCACACCAGATTCCCTTTCTTGCTGTTCCTTGATCCCACCAAGCTCATTCACTCTTTAGAACTTTTGCTTGTACCATTCTCTCTGCTTACCATGCTCTCATCCTGGATGGCTTTGTATATATTGGTTTCTTATTTCTTCTAGGCCTCTTCTCAACAATGACTTTCAGAGAGGTCTTTGTCAACTATCCTATATAAAAGCAGCACATTCCAAAGGCACACACTGTCTTTAAACTATAATTTACAGTTTTCCCATGGCACTCATTACCTCTCTTATGATCAATTCCTTTATTTATTGATTGGATTATGATCTATCTTTCCTAGGAGGATGAAAGCATACTACTCTGTTTTATTCCCAGCCCCTAGAATAGTGCCTGCCATATCATAGAAACTCAAAAATTATTGAGTAAATAAGTGAATAAATAGCTTCAGATAATTCATTCAACTTTGCTAAGTCTAGCTTTAATTCTAGAAATTAAGATAATATTGCCTATTTTGTAAAATTGCCACAAAGATCAAAGATAAGATATATGAAATGCATGTCATGTAGCAAGCGTATGATGAAGAGCATGTGTTATTATTAATATTGTGTGGATTAACTGGAATAATGTATGCAGGGGTCTTGGAGGCTGACAACAGTTCAAGTTTTATAGTTATACAACTGAGCTCAAATTTCAGTTCTGTACTTTACAAGGAAATGGACTTCAGACAACTTACTTAACCTCTTCTTAGTTTCAGATTTTTCATCTGTAGAATAAAAATAATAGTATCCTACTTGCACAGGTAATAAAACCGTGCTGACATATTGCAGGTGCTTGATAGAGATGCAATACTCTGAGGCTTAAATGAGGTCTGCATATAAAAGTGCTTGGCACAGAGAGTGTAATTGCTAAAGTCAGGAAAATATATTCTTGACCCACAAGTGCTTGACAGTATAGGCCACTCTTAAATCACTGTGGCAGGAAGAACAATGGCCCCCAGAAAGACTACGTCCTAGTCCCTGGAACCTGTGAATAGTTAGGTTACATGGCAAAGAGGACTTCAGATTGCTAATCTGCTGACTTTAAAATAGAGAAATTATCCTGGATTCTTGGATGGTGCCAGTGTAATCCCAAATGTCCTTAAAAAGAACAGAAAGGCAAAAGCAAAGAACCAGAGAGATGATAGCATGAGAAAGACTCACCTGGCATTGCTGGCTTTAAAGGTAGAGGAAGGGGCCATAAACCAAGGTATGTGGGTGGCCTTTAGAAATTAGAAAGATCAAAGAAAGAGACTTTTCTCTAGAATGTTTAGAAAGAAATGCAACCCTACTGACTCCTTGATTTTAGCCCAATGACACCCATTTCAGACTTCTGATTTCCAGAACTTTAAGATAATAATTTGTAGTGTTGAAGCCATTAAGATTGTGGTAATTTGCTAAAACAGCAACAGCAAACAAAGATAATCACTAATCAATGTCTATAATACAGATGATAACAGACCTGCCCCTCACGCTTGTGAGGCTTAAGGCAAGATTAGAAATAGAAGTTCCTGGCCTGCAGTCCACCTATCTTCTCTTTTCACTCCAGCTGTTTCTTCTACTAAGAGGAACTTCATGTGCTTATGTGTGGAAACACCAGGCCTCAAATTCACCCTTCCATCTAAGACATGCCCTTCAGGCACCCTTCAGACCTAGAGATGTGCACATCAGCAGCTGAGCCCATTCTCAAGGGGACAGATCCATGGATGGGACCCTGCAAGTGGACTTGGAGTAGTCCAAGTGGAGCATACTGGGCATGATGCAGGGGCTGGAAGTTTGGCTGTCCCTTTATTCCCATATAGTTCTCACCTCCTTCCCCTGAAGAAGAACCAGAGAGAGGTTCTATAAAGCAGCACAAGGAGTAGATCTTTCTGTGATGATGGGACTACTCTATATCTGACCTGGCATTTCTAACTATAGAGCACTTCAAATGTGGCTAGTTAACTTCAGAATTGATTTTTTTCATTGCATTGTATTTTAATTAATTAATTTAAATTTAAATATCCATATGTGGCCAGTGACTCCTGTGTCAAGTAGCACAGCTCTAAAACATGGGGACCACAACAGAGTGTCCAATTGACATGAAAAGAAGGGGGAAAGTGTTTTGCATGCAAATATAAAGAAGCCATTAATCCTCTAAGGAGAAAACCCATAGTCTCAGCTAGAGTTTGATAGGATTCTGCTCTCTCTTTCCTTCAGCTATTTCAGCACATGCACTCCTTCTTTCTGGGTAAACTTTTTTCTGACCTCTCAGTGCTCGGTGCTGGCTTACTGCATCCATTGGTCTTTGCTGTATAATAAATCACCTCTAAACTCTGCAGTTCAAAACAATAACCAGTGATTTTTCTTTGATTCTGCCATTTGGCAGTTTGGAGTGGACTCAGCAGATAGTTCTTCTTGTCTTTGCTGGGAATAATCACGTGTCTTTTGTCTACTAGTGGGCCGGTTAAAATGATCTCAGCTAGGATAATTCGTCTCCGCCCTACATGGCATCTCATTCCCCAGCAGGCCACTTTGTTCATGTAGTGGTTGCAGATTCCCAGGAGAACACATGAAGCTTACTTAGTCTCAAACAGAGATTCTAAGGAACTTCAAAACTACATAATGAAGATAAAATACAGGAAGAAAAAAAAATGTGAATGTTTCTCAAAATCTACTTTTCACCTATTGTAGATAGTTTTCCAGTATCCTGTAGTTGAATCTATGTGCCTGTCTTAGTTCAGGCTGATATAACAAAGTGCCATGGACTAGGTGTCTTATAAACAACAGAAATTTATTTCTCACAGTTTTGGACGCTGGGAGTCTGAGATCACAATGCCAGTATGGTCGGGTGCCGGTGAGAACCCCCTTCCAGATTACAGACAGTTGTCTCCTCCTTGTATTCACATGAGGCAGAAAAGAGGATGAGAGAGCAATCAGGTTTATGTATTATTATTATTTTTTTAAGGCACTAATCTCATTAATGAGGCTGTACTCTCATGACCTAATAGCCCCACAAAGGCCCAAGCTCCTAACCTTATCACATTGAGGCTTAGGTTTCAACCTGAATTTTGGGCAGATACAAACTTTCAGTCCATAATAGTGCCAACATACTATACTTCTAATATTTGTCTTTCACTTAGTTTTTACCTAATTTCATAAAAAGGCACTTTTATAAATATTATCTCCAATTTAGAGATGTGAAAAGCAAGGATCAGAAACTTTTCAAGTTCACACAACACATGGCAGAACTGGGGGTCAAGCCTACTGATGTCTGTTTGTAAATCAGAGTTTCTCAGCCTTGGCACTACCAGCGTTTTAAACTAGATTGTTCTTTGTTGTGGGGGACTGTCTTGTGCAGTGTAAGATGTTTAGCAGAATCCTTGGCCTCTGCTCACTGGAACTCAGTAACAAACTTCCATTTGTGACAGCTAAAGTATCTCCAGACATTGCCAAATGTCTCCAATGAGTGGTGGGAGAGACCAGAAATAACCCCTGATTGAGAACCACTGTCCTAAGTCATGATTTTCACTCCACCTTCCAATACTGCCTCTCCTTGAGTGAGGGAGTGGAATCCTACTTACAGCCAACACTCAGTATATGCCTTCCGACTGGAGAGGAGGATTGAGGCAAAGCTGGGGCAGTGGGATTGAGACAGAGCTGAGGCAGGGGTCAGAGCTGCTACCATCATTCCAGCAGGCTCCTCTCGGAGCTCCCTATTCAGCATTAAGCCTTTCCTTTTTCCAAATGCTCTCAACTTCTCATTATGAACTCAGCATCCTCTGCAGTTGGGGAGAACCAGCCGGTTCTTCCAGAATGTGGAAAGATGGCCCCAGAGCAAGCTAAAGAGAAAGCTCTAAGTTGGAATGGCTTTACTATCGGTGGCAGGGAGCTAAATATTTGATCTTCATAAAATAAACATAGATCATCTCATCATGAAATATACATAAAAATGTTTAAACATGTTAATTATTAAACCAATATTGATTCATATTGGATGAGGCATTAAGGGAAATTTAGCTAATGTATTTAATATCTCCTCCACAGTTGACTAGTATCAGAATTCATCATATCTAACCACCAATAATCATAAAAGTGGCAGGCAATATTTATGATCAGGGGTGAGTGAGTGCCAGACAGGAAGCAATGAGGACGGAGGAAAGATGAGGATCTGAAGGACAGAGCTGTTCAGTTGTCAGAGCTCATCCTTGGAATTTCAGACATAAATCACTGGGCGCAGTCACATCATCAAAGTTTGATAAACCTTTCATATTGGGACAGTTATTGAATATCATTTGGACGTGGCTTCCTTCTCAAAAATGAAATAGGATGGCTGATGCAATGTAAAGGTAGAAAGAGAATTGGAGCAGAGCTTTAAAATCCTGGATCTGAATTCTATCTCAGTGATTTTCATAGCCTTAGGTTCTATTTACTCATCTGCAAAATGGGGTAATAACATTTATGAGTGGCATTTTCTTGTCATCGTTATATATGTTTTCATCTTACCCCACGAAATGGATTTCAAATCTCTAGGAGCAGAGGTTTTTGCCCTTGATATTTTTTTTCCTTCTGTGTCCTGAAAGTGGACTAATTTAGTCATTAAAAACCCTGCTGTGGAATTAGAAAAATCTGGATTTGAATTCTGAATCTTGTGCAAGTTTCTTTGTGCCTCAAGTTCCTAATCCTTATAACATTTCGACTGACTCATGGGTCCACTGTGACTGTAACCTGATACAATGTGTATAAAGTGTAAGAATGTAGCACACAGGACATGTTAGGTACTTGGTGGCTTTCATGATTCTTTTAGAGCAGTGATAGAGAACTAAGCTGACAATTATTCAATGAAATTTCAACAGGTTGTTTTTATCAGTAATTTATGAACTTTGAACACTGGATGTAATTTAAATATCAGCCCCTGTGGATAACTATGGAATCCTGCAAGCTAGCTTCTAGCCCAAACACTGCCTGTATTAGGCAAATCTTGAGAGGAAACTCAGCTTGTTGCACCTCCAAGTTTAGGGTCCTTCCACCTCCCCCCAGGTTCTAGTGCTTGAAAGGAAGAATTTCTCTTTGATGTGAAGACATTCTTGGGAAGAGCTAGTTCAAGTGCCTCCTCTGCCATCAACTCAGCCTCTGAGACTCAATTTCCTCATCTAAAAAAGAGAGATCAAAATGTAAAAGAAATTTTAAAAAAACACACACACAAACACATTCTGTCAATTTAGATATATCAGCTATGATATTTTCTAAATTTTGACATATACTTTTTTATTATTTAACATTTCCAAAATTGGGATATCTTACAGTTGACATGTGCATTAATGTAGTGCTTCTCTCTTTTTCCCAAGGAGCTCTTATTAAATCAGTAGCATGTCTTATAATTGGAAATGTCTTCAAATCAAGGCAGAATGATGTTATTATTCATCTCACCATAACTGAATAGACCCTCCTGGATCAACTATTCTGGGGTCAGGTAGTTACTGATAAGTGAAAAAAGTCAGCAAGACCTTGATGTAGTCTCTTATTTTCTTCTGCAATGAAGTATATAGACTTATTGTTGGGTATTCCTCAGCTAAGATGTGGGGAAAATGTCAGACATGTGAATATTTCCCAAACACATTTTCTTGAGATGCATTTTGGCATCCAGGAACAGTTGATGAAAAATAGCTTATGTATCAGGACCCATCAAACTCTGAGACTGAAAACCTCTCCGGCAGCATTTCTTGGCTACCAGATGTTACACAGCTGCATTGCAAATTGTTATCTGAGCTCAAAAGGGAAGAAAATAGAAGACTGTTGAAACCATGAAGGCACATGACACAGTAAACGGTGCATTTAATTTCAACTTAATGTGAGAGATAGCATGCATTAGATAAATATCGTCTGATCATTAAAAACATATTTATGGAAGTTTAGCAATTTTGTCGAGGATGTGTGACTAATAATACAGAATTGTGAGGCCTCCAAAACATATTTGTTTTCATCAATTGGTGTTTAGTTTGGATTATTGACTGTTAAATCAGAATAAATTTTTCACTTGAGGTTTCACATTTCATTCATGAGAGATTTGTCTTCATCCATATACTCATATTGGATACCCAGTTTGCCCATAAAAAAAAGCCCACTCTAACAGAATCATAGAATTTCTGTGTTGGAAAAGTTCTTAGAAGTCCAATCTCCTTCCAGCATTTTTTTGTGTAACTGCATTCATCTACTTTGAATTGCAGCTATATTTTCTGAATAAATGTAGTGTTACCATTTTGAGGAAAATTTCAAAAAGAAAACAGATTATCTGTATTCCTTTCACTATAACATTCCCTTCCATTTCGTTTTCTGTATATCTGTGTGTTTTGTACTTAGTGGTAATTGTGGTATACGGGTAAGTTATTTCTAAGCCTTCTTCTTCATTGTTGCTACATAATTTTCATGATTGCTAGGTTTGATAACATAATACTGTTCTAGAAAATGGCTGTGCTGGCTGGGCATGGTGGCTCACGCCTGTAATCCCAGCACCTTGGGAGGCTGACATGGGCAAATCACTTGAGGTCAGGAGTTTGAGACCAGCCTGGCCAACGTGGCAAAACCCTGTCTCTACTAAAAATTCAAAAAATAGCCAGGTGTGGTGGTGTGCATCTGTGACTCAGCTAATCAGGAGGCTGAGGCATGAGAATTCCTTGAAACCAGGATGGGAGGTGGGGGCTACAGTGAGCTGAGATTGTCCCATTGCACTCCAGCCTGGGTGACAGAGCAAGACCCTGTTTCAAAAAAAAAAAAAAAAGGAAAGAAAAAGAAAAAAAGTAAAAGAAAATGACTGTGCTACAACATACTGAACTCTTTTCTTTCTGCTATTGAGACTTTTAAGTTGTGTCTGGTGGAGCCACTGCCTAAGTTACAATCTTGTTTCTACCCACTTATCAGCAATATGACCTTGGATAGGTACCTTAATGTTTCTGTATCTCAACTTCCTTATTGGTAAAATGGGTAGAATATGAGTATCACCACATAGAGTAGATATGAACATTAAAAAATTTAACCCATGTTAAGCATTTGAAACTGGCACATAATGGACACCTCATAAGTGTTTGTTATTATGTTGGTAAATCAGCTGTAATCATTATGTATAGTCTTCCCTAAAATGTTGAAACATGTTTTTCTTAAAGGTGATACTCAATCCATCTTCACAAAATTTCATAGAAACGGGGACTTAGACCCTTCTGGAACATTTCCAAAGTCAAATAATCAATTACCTACCTAGACAGATTATTTTACCATGGATGGCTTTCATTATTGGGAGTCTCTTCATGTTTAATCTAAATGAAACTTCCAGTGAATCCCATGCAATGACTGGGTTCTATCCCTGTAATCATGCAAATTTTTTTAATACATTGAATCTCAGAGCATGTTCTCTGGGACAGTAGTCAACCTCAAACCCAAGCCATTCAAGTTGCATTGATTCTACCTTTGAAATGTCTTGAAACCATTATCTCTTCTCTATTTTCAACCCTACCATCCTGGTTAAGCCCTGATCCCCTCCAGCCCTGGTTATAGCAACAGTCTCCTAATTGGCTTCTACATCTGCCTCTGGCACACGGCCACCAGACTGGTCTGATACAAAAGCCAACATGATCACATAATGTGTCTGTGAATGGCCCTTCAGTAGCATCTCATTTCTTAGACTAACATGGACACTCTTCATCATGCTTCGGAGCCTCCATCTGAATGTGCTCCTGTCTTTCTCTGCACTTTAATCCCTTCTCTCTCTCCCTCTTGCTTACCTCAATCTAGCCACACTGTTTCTGCTCAAGAATCCCAGACTCTTTTATGGAGCAGGGCATTCATAATGTGGTCCTATCTACTTGGATATCTGCCCGTTACGTTACCCTTAGTCTGGCCAGCCTTTCATTGTCCTTCAGGCTTCCCATTAAATGTTGCTTCATTAAGGAGATCCTCTTAAACTTTCTCTATAAAATATGCTTGTCTGTTTTACTCTCTCAGAATACCCTGCTAATTTTCCCTCAATGCATTAATTACAGTTTATAACCATATGCATATTTGTGTCTTCACTTGTACAGTACCTTAATAATGATTTACCAGGTCACCTGCATGTCCAAACTGACCCTGTTAGTCATACTGGAAAGCAAGTTCAAACAGACTATGATCACAGTTACGCTAACACACTCTCTTCTATGTGCGTAGAGCTGAAATGAAATAATCATGGAAACATTTACTGGGCACTTACTATGTTCCAGGACCTTTTCTAAGCATTTTGCATATACGTTGTTATTACTTGCAAGGTAAGTTTTAACATTGTTCCATTTTACATCTGGAAGAAACTGTAAATAAGAAACTAAGGTCTCAAAGCAGGTAAGCGGTAGAGCCAGAATTTAAACCCAGGCTACCTCTAGTGGCCATGTTCCTATCTCTGCCAGTAGAGAACTATGGTCTTAAGGACCTTGGCTTTGATTTTGGAGGAAAAAAACTCAAAAAGCACATGAAATACTCTACATTTTGCACAAAACCATGAAGATAAATCTTTCAATTATGCAATTAGAGACTAGGATGCTGAAAGAGATCTTAAATAGATTTTTTCAAGGTAAAGTTTTACGTGATTAAAGTTATATTATTTTTCCCAAAAAGGCAAACACAGGGAGCACCAACATGGCAGAAAAAAAAAGACCACGCAATGATGTGGGTTTTGTAAATAACTTCAGGAAAGTCTTGGCTGTAATAATTTTATTTATATATTTATGTGTGTATATATATGTTTGTATATGTGCATATATATGTGTAAGTATGTGTGTGTATATATTCCCCCTTTTAATTGCTTTTAGTTATCTTAGAAAAATTTTTATATAAATATAAAAATTTATGCTCATATAAACATGAGTATACTCATGTTTAATTGATGAAAATGTTTTCCAGTGTCTTATCCTTATGTCCTGCCAGTCTCGAGAGTAGGGAAGCACTATCCTTGTTCTAGGATAAGAAATAAGAGGCTCAGAGAGGAGAAGAAGCTTGCCTATATAAGTGAAATGAGAGGATCAAGACTAGACTCCGAAAACACAGAGGCAGAGAGAAATAGGGCAATGAGGTCAGATTCCAAAATCAGAGAGATCTGGACCTGTATCATACACATGAAAAAACCACAGGCCTCAGACAAAGCTCTTTAACCCTTCTGACTGGTTTCCTCATCTGTACAATTAGAGCTTAATGCTTGCCTTTTAGTACACTTGTAAAGATTAAATCAGATAATGTCTGTGAGGCACTTGGCCCGGAATCTAGCATCTACTGGCTGGCTCAATACATGAGCTTTTTCCTTCCCACCATCCTGGCCCCTTTCTCCTTTTCTTCTGGCTCTACTTTCCAAAACAACTCAACTGAGATGATGTAATGCTTCAGTTGCCTAACCCAGGCCTGCTGTGGGATCGTGGCCACTGACCTTGCTTGATGAAAGCACTACATAAATATGACTCCTGGAAATGCTGACATAACCCCAGTTACCATCAGGTTACACCTTTGCAGGAAAAGAAATGGATGTTTTTTGTCTCAGTTTGTAACTCTAGAGAGAACTGGCCATAAGCCCAGCTTCATACCTGAGCATCTCTGGACTCACAGGTGTTAGTTAAACCTAAGGTACATGACATCCCATCTGCAGATAAAAGCTTGTTCTGGATGGATACACCCTTCAGTTGACCTGTAGCTCTTTCCATATCTCCCCTCTTTGTATGCTGGGCATGTTCAGAGATATGTGGAAAGAGCAGGGTTTGGAGTGAGGATATTCAAGTTCAAGTCCTGCTTTGCCACTGGCTCGTTCAGTGACCAAAGACAAATTACCCTAAAGGCAAATTCAGCCTCAGTTTATCCAGAGAGGAAGAACGATTGCCTTTGTCATGGGTTTAAGTCAGAATCAGCCTCAAGCCTCCTTTAGAAGAGATGATAAATATGCTGTTCTCCCTCTCATGTGGCTTTTTCTTGAGGATACCAAAGTTGGCTTGACTCTGTGAATGTCCAGCTTCTCAAACCTCCCTGGGCAGGGAAAGGAGACCACTGTCCTCCAGATCTCCATCCCTTACTGCATCACTGGTCCCTTCCAGAGAGGACTTGCAGAATCCCTAACTTTGGATTCTACCTGCCTAGTCAGGCCTGGTATAAAGACAGGGCCTCAGTATCTGCCTGTCACCTTCTTAGACTGGGGCAGTGCCAGGAACTGAGCTGCACAGACATGGGGAAACCATAATCAAGACCCCTGAGTATTTAAGGTGCCACCTGGCAGAACACATCCTGTCTTTACATGCCAGCAGTAATAAGCAGGGAAAAGTACTAGGTTCAACCAGTGCCGTTTATCATGAATGATGAGCAGGGTGGGATGCAACAGAGGAAGAATGACATGAGAACACTTACTCTGGAGTCAGCCTGCTGAGGTTTGAATTTTGACATCCTCATGTCTTAAATAGGTGAGCTTGGTGGGTTGTTTTACCTTTTTGAGCCTCAATTTACCTTATGTTAAATGGGATTCAAAATGCACCTACCTATTATGTTTAATGAGACCACGATCACACATTAATGCATATCAAGGCTTAGCAGCCCTTGCATTTAAGGAAACTCTGCATGAATATTACTTGTTGTAACTAAGAGCTGTGCCTACTGGGTAGGCCTTGGTACCAGTTCCCAAGCTAAGTGTTTTACCTGCAATGTCCCCTTTACTCCTCATAACAACACCATAAAATTAGTTATCATCAGCCCATTTTACAGATAAGAAAGTGGAGGATAAGATAAGAGTTGTTGTATCGCCTGCCCAAGGTCATGCAAGCCAGCTTCACCCTGGTCTTACTCCAAAGCCTTGACTCTGAAACCCTGAACCCCCATGCAGTGCGAACTTATATTTTCATCTGTAGAATGATGACAGTTAAACATCTATTGATATGTTAAGTACTCTAAATATATGCATGTATTTAATCTTCATGGCAACTCTTTGGGGCAGGTGGCTTTATCATCACAATTTTTCATAGGAGGAAACTGAGGGTATTAACAAAAGTAATCTTGAAGATTTCTTCTCAATCTATAATTTATTTAATTAAATTCAATGTTTTCCAAGTGTGTTCAGTGGAACACTAATTTTGTAAGTTTCCCTGTAAAATAAAGACTTCCTGCTGCAAACACATTTTGGAAATACTGCCCAGGAAAGCCCCCACTTTGAGCTACACAATGCACATTTACATATTAAAGGGACAGAGGGGCCTTGTAGGGAGAAAACCTGTTAAACTTTGTTTAACCCGGTGTTTTCCAAACGGATTTGACCAGAGAGACCCACCATCCCTTCTCTCCTGCCTCACACACCTGCACAACATCTGTCAACATTTTGCAAAGCCTTTTGGCAAAGTTCATTCTAATTCAACTCAACTTACATTCATTGAAGGTCAGGTCTGTACCCATGCCTATGACTGCTGTACTTCCAGAGCTGGCAAGAGAAGTTG
Organism: Cebus imitator; assembly: GCF_001604975.1. Classification (NCBI taxonomy): domain Eukaryota; kingdom Metazoa; phylum Chordata; class Mammalia; order Primates; family Cebidae; genus Cebus; species Cebus imitator. Next base: position 2,853,218 of record NW_016107565.1, on the reverse strand, counting down.
TTCTGCCTTTCTGCAAGTTTGTAATCTTGGTGGAAAAGAAAAGTGCACAGTAAATATTTAGAAAATACTCCAAATCATTAATTTAGATGTTTGATGCCAAAGATGCCTCCTCTGGAGACAGGAAAGTGGTGGAAAAGAATGGGAATAGCCTGCCAAAGGAAGAATTTAAGCTGAACCGTGCAGAATGAGTACCTCAGCCTGATCTGCAAAAACGAGGCAATTGGGCTCTTGAGAAAACTCCTAGTTTCAAATAAACACTTATTTATCAGTGATGGGGAAATCCCATTCCTAGGACTAGATGGTTTTATGCTCACAATAACAGATATTTTTCTTGCAATAATTTCAATAACATGGGTTGCATATAGTTATTAGGATTATTATTATTGTTATTAAATTAGATGATTAAAATGATTATAAAGCCTAAATATCTCTGAGCAAATCCTGTGTTTGATTTGATTCACCTGTTTGTAGTAGCGCCTCAAACCCTGTGACTCCTGCAGCGTTCTTGTCCCTGTTGCTTTTATCACACACTGCTTAGATAAACAAAATAAACTCCCTCTCACAAAGAAGCGATGTAAATCACCCAATTCAGCAGCTTCCTCTTTTTTCTTTCTAATGCTCTTATTCTTCATCTCTATTATTTCTGAATTGCACTAATTAATCCCTAACACATTTGATTTTCTTTCTGAAAAACCCAAAAGATTAATAACTGTATTTGGTTAGGTGACCTGGAGGAGAAAGGATACACCAGGCAGTGGGAGCAGTAGGGGCAAATGCTGGGAGGTGGGGCATGGACACACTCACAGTGGGCTTCAGAAGGCCAGGATGAAGTGGTGGGTGCATCTTGCCGTGGCAGCATGGGATCACCACTTGGCTTTGATCAGCTGTTGAGTTCATAGCAACATCTCAATCCCTTTCGCTGCTTGCATACCATTACTCTCCTCTCTGCCAAGAGATCCCAGTGCAGCCGATTTTCTGGACCTGTGTTCATCTCCCTGACTCCCGTGGGTTCTGGTGTCAGAGTCAGTCTCCCTGATGGAGCTCCTGCGGCATCTCGTCTTTTCCTTGTTAAGTGCATGGATTCCAATATTCTTTAGAATTTTGGGACAAAGTGGCTAAAACTTTGGATGAAACCATACATTTTTATATAGCATGTCTAACACACACCAGTTATGGAGTGCCTAATGTGCACTCTGTTGAATACTAGAGGTATGAAATGAGGGTTTCTGGCTTTAAGAATCAACAATTAGTCTAGGTGCGGTGGCTCATGCCTGTAATCCCAGTATTTTGGGAAGCCGAGGCAGGTGGGTCACCTGAGGTCAGGAGTTCAAGAACAGCCTGGCCAACATGGTAAAACACTGTCTCTACTAAAAATACAAAAATTAGATGGATATAGTGGTGGGCACCTGTAATTCCAGCTACTCAGGAGGCCGAGGCAGGATAATTGCTTTAACCCGGGTCATGGAGGTGGTAGTGAGCTGAGATTGTGCCATTGCACTCTAGTCTGGGCAACAAGAGTGAAACTCCATCTCAAAAAAAAAAAAAAGTCAACAATTAGATAGAAAATTAGCTCATGTTTTTGGCGTGATTTGATACTTAACAGACATGCATATAGTGTGAAATCGGAAGAAAGCAAAGGGAAGTTGATACAGAAATTTGTGCAAGAGATCACATTTGATTTGACCTCAAAGGGTAGAGAGCAGTTGAGAATGGCAAGAAAATATACACAGAAAACCCAAGGCACATCCTGGTACAGGGGACAGAGAGTGGAGTATACTGATTAATACACAGGCCCTACAGCCAACTGTCTGCGTTCAAAACCCTCCTCTGCTATTTTCCAGCTGTGTAATCTATAACTGGGGATGTCCAAACCCATGATTCTTGAAAGCTGCAGTTTTTTAATCTGCAAGAGGGAGAAAATTATAATATCAACCTCATCATGTTGCCACAGAGAATAAAAATGAGTACACACACATAAAGCAGTTAGAGGAATATCTGGCATATAAATTTTGAATAAATGTTAGCCAACATCATTAAATTTAAGAATTTAATAACAACTCTGACTATGTGCCAGGCACAGTTCTAGGGGCTGGAGATATCACAATGAACAAGACCCTCAAGGCCACTGATCTTTTGGAATATGTGTTCTATTTGGGAAACATAGAAAATGAAGAAAATATTTAAAGGTGATTTCAGATGATGTTGAATAATTCGTGCTGTGATGGAGTTGTTGTTTAGCATGATCTGGAACAGTCTTGTTGTAGAGGTGATATTTGAGCTAAGACTCCAACATTGAGAAGGATTAGCCATTTGAAGATCCAGATACAGAAATTTCTAGGAAGAGAGACAGCAAGGGCAAAGGCCTCGGGTGAGAACAGTCCTTCCAGGTAGAGGAATGGAAAAGAGGCCAGGCTGGTTGAGGAGGAGTGATTGGAAGTAGGGAGACTGGTCAGAGATTAGATCGAAGAGGATGGTGAGAGCCCATGAGGTAGGACCTGCACCACAGAGTAAGGGAGTTGGCATTTATTACACATCACACAGTCAGCTAGTTGCAGAGATGAATGAGAAATGAGAATCGAAGTGAACAGAAGGCTTGGCTATTTCTGAGTTTAAAAATTTACGAGACCTGAGGAGGAAATGTATTTTCCTTTTTTGGGACACTTTGGACCAGGAGGCGTTCTCTCTTCTGCTTTCAAAAATGGGCCCCTTTTCTAATAAAAGTGAGAATATTAGTAACCAGTGAGGTCAGTTTTGCCCTTATTTTGTACTCTGGACAGGGGAGAAAAATAGAAATTATTACTCAGCATAACAATGATCTTCATTGCTCTGTAGCGATGGAGGCGCTCTCGTTGATTTAGCCAACTGTGATGTAGAGAAAAGACCTGGACTTGGAAGATGTTTCTTTCATTCATCAGTCAGGGGCATGGCTAGCAACTGATGCCATACTTAAAGGAGTGACTAGAGATGGCTTCATGGAAGAGCTGTTGACACAGGTGTGGAGAGAACTAGGGAACCACCAAGAGATGATAAAGCAACTTAAGGATAAAGACAAAGGGATGCTGTTGCCATTCCAGGCCTGATGGGACAAGGGAGGGAGTGATTGCAGGAAGCCTGCAAGAAACATCTCTGTTGGAAAGGGCCCTTTAACAGAGCTGTGGCTTTGACGGAATGATGAAGCTTCTGCACAAATGCAGATCAACAAGGAGAGAAGCAGGGGTGGGGGGAATGAACACCTGAGCCTCTGTCTCTTCTCATTTTGATCTTCTGCCAGTCTTTCATTGCTGAACCTACTAAATGCTAGGAAACAATATCTTTGTGGCGGGTAGAATACCAGGTCTTCAAAGGTGCCTACATCCTAATCTCCAGAATTTATGAATACTTGGGTTAAATGGCAAAAGGGAACTAGGGCAGAACATGGAATTCAGGTTGATGATCAGCGTGAGATAAGAAGATGATCATATATTATCTGAGAGGCCACCTTGTAATCTGAAGTGCCCATTCAAATTGAGGAGGCAGAAGAAAACTAAAGGGATGACCAAATGAGAAGGACTTCACCTGACGTTGTAGGCTTGAAAGGGGGCCACAAATCAGGGAATGCAAGTGGCCTCTAGAAACTAGAGGCAAAGAAACAGATTCTACCCTAGGGCCTCCAGAAGGAACAAAGCCCTAACAACATCTTGGTTTCAGCCTGGTGAGTCTCATATCAGAATTCCATCCTCCAGAACTGTAAGAGAATACACTTTTGTTTTCAGCTGCCAAGTTTGTACTTTGTTATGGCAGCCATAGAAAACTGATACAAATCCCAGCTAATACATTCCATAAAAGTACAGAGTAGAGGGGAGAAGAGTAGAAAAGGTATCTTTGGGCTGGGCACGGTGACTCACACCTGTAATCCCAGCACTTTGGGAGGCTGAGGCTGGTGGATCACAAGGTCAGGACTTTGAGACCAGCCTGGCCAATATGGTGAAACCCCATCTCTACTAAAAATACAAAAAGATTAGCCAGGCATGGTGGGGGGTATCTGTAGTCCCAACTATTCAGAAGGCGGAGGCAGAAAATTGCTTGAACCTGGGAGATAGAGGTTGCAGTGAGCTGAGATGGCACCACTGTACTCCAGCCTGGGTGACAAAGCGAGACTCCATGTCGAAAAAAAAAAAAAAAAAAAAAAAGGGAAGATACCTTTGGTACAATGGAGAATATTTACCTGAGTTCAAGTCTTGGGTCTATCCTTACTCTATGGCTTTGGTCAAGACACTTTGCCTGCTGGACCTTAGTTTCTTCACCCTGTAAAATGAGGGCCATCCAGCTACTTTAATGAATCACCGTGGGGATTAAATGGCAGAATGGATGTGAAAGTGTTTTATAAACTAACATTGCATAGAGGTAAGGCATCTGAGACATCTGCAATATAATGACCACAGGATAAATGATTCAATGAAAATTCCCCTCTTTAGATATTCCTGAGTTCAAAGACTTACCTCTTGCCTACATGCTTTGCCCCTTACAACTATTTTCAATGTGAAAAATTAGGACATGTCTCTAAAGCATACTTCCCCATGGGGCCCAGAGCCATCTTGGCTGGGTTATAAATCTTTTCTTTCAATGTAAAGATTTATGGTTCTTGTTGGAAAAGATCAGTTGCAACACGCACATACACAGTCATGCATCCAGACACATCTTGCATATTCTAGAAAATGGGACTTCCCATGAGAGACATAAATAGGGAGTTCATGACTTTTCAATCACACATCCCACTAGCAAATCTATCAGCTTCATGCACCTACAGACACTACACATCTTCATATTAATTAATACACTTCTCATAAAGAACACTCAAATAATTGAGCTTTCCAGCTCTCCATGAAGCACATGCATGATAAGACTATACTCACATATATACCCCACACCTTCCTTACCTCCACTGGACTCACAATGAGTTTTGAAGCCAAATAAATGCTTAACACTGGCAGAAAATGTGTCTCCTGTATGACAGTCATGGGGAAAAGTCAAATTACTTTTCATGACTTTCAGAATGGCTTGAAGAAGACAAGTTGGTTTATGTATTAAATTTATCTGGAATTTACATTTTGATTGGCCAACAGTCTGGGCAAATTCCACAGTAACCTATCGATCTGACAGAGACATCTGACAGCTCCGAACAATTGCTGAAATGGCTTTTAAAACCCAGCTGGCCGGTGAGAGCTGGGGAAATTTTCCCAGTGAGCTATCTCTCATTCATCTTCTAGCAGTTCCCACCTCCCCCTCCAGCCTTGGGGTGGCTTTCAATAAAGCCGATGGAGATATATTTTTAGAGACACGAAATAAAAAAATCCTCCTGGAGCCTGCCTTCATTGCTCCTCCTGCCTTTGGCTACCCATTTGCCTCCTTTCACCTTTGATCACAATTTCAGGGCTCTCTTCCTGCTTACTAAATTCACAGTCAGTTCAGGGACTGCTTGCCTGATAATGATGAAGACAGTAACTAAGTATGTCTCTAGGTTATTAGCCCTGGCATCTTTCTAAAATGCTCCCTCTTCTCTGTGACCCCAGGTCCAGATACTGAGCCAGGAATACTCCCTATTCCATTCCTGTCCAACACACAATGTCATCTACGATATTTTTTGTATTATTATTCCAAACCAGCATGACTTCTATTGTGTGTCTGCACTAATCACTTCACACTTATCATCTGTCTTAGATTACTGTGGTTTAATCCAATGGAAATAAGAATCTACTACATTTGGGATATTGCTAAAGGGAATGTATAGATAAAGATAAATTTGCATCAGACCTTCTAAAATATTACAGTGTAAAAGAATGGTCGTTCTCAAAGTGTGGTACTCAGACCAGCAGCTTCAGCATCTTCTGAGATCTTGTTAGTGATGCAAATTTTTGAGCCCTTCCCCCATGCTACTGAATCAGAAACTCTGGAGGTCTTTTAACAAAATTCTCAGGTGAGTCAAATGCAAATGATAGTTTGAAAACCATATTCTAAAGTATTTGAGACACATCCACAAAAGCTGATATTGATTTCTACAGAAAATGTGACAACAGAGTGCTAACGGAAGTTCAGAGGAATGCTTGATGAACCCTCTCAGCCAAGTTAGGGAGAATTTGGAGGACGACAGGAAGGCTTCAAGGAGGAAATGTTGCTGTGCAATGCTTTATAGGATGCTAGAAGACACTCTTAGACCCAGGACACAGAGAAGCAAACGAATAATGCCAACATGGTAAATGTCTAACACTCAGACTGCCCTTTTCCATTCTCTAACCATGGCAGACATTACTAATAGATCATGGCAGTTTTTTGTTGTTGTTGTTGTTGTTTTTTCTTTTCCTGTTAAACATTGTGGGAGTCTCAGGATCTTTTAAAACACACTTACCCAGGTAGCTGGTAGCAATCAGCTTGAGTTGGCAGCACTCAGCCTATTTCCTGTCTCTGGAGCTGACTTGGGAATGCTCTGACCTTCCAGTGGGGTAGTTATAGGGGAATAAGATTTAGAAGGTGCTAGATTACATAGGCTTGAATAGGGCCTTGAATGCCAAATAAGAGTTTGGATTCGTGTCCACAGGCAATAGAGAAGCTCTTAGGGATTTGATCCAGAAAGTGATGTGATCAAGGTTATTTTATAATTATACATTTTCTCTTCCACTTCCTTTATATAGGAGTTTCCAAACTTGGCTGTCCATTAGAACCACCTGGGGAGCTTTTAAAATTCCTGATGCCTAGACCACACCCTTAACCAAATTAATCATAATCTCCAGGAAGTGTGATCTGAGCATCAGTATTTTTTAAAGCTTCCCTGATAATTACACAGGCAGGCAAATTTGAGACCCACCCAGTCACTTATATTATAAATTTATTAAAGTGATGATTCTTTGTTTTCCATCCGTTCCCTTATCCTGTGTCATCAAGCACAATGCCTTACATGGGGAAACAGGTTCAGTACATGATTGCTAGTGAATTAAGGCAGCATCTAACTGGGCTGATGAGTTTCTCAGGTACCTTTTATATAAAATCGCCTTCCCTTCTCAGATGAGAAGGTTTCAACAAAGGCACATACCATGAAATCATGGTAGCACTTTTATCCTAAATGTAGTGGTTGGGTGTTCTATTGAGAGAACCAGTGATCCCAGAGTTTACCAGAGTTGGATAGATGGTGATTTTATTCTTGTTTTCCCTGTTGGAATGGATTGTGGAGAGTGAGAAATACAGAGGAATTGGAGAAAGGGTCAGACAAAGGAATGCACATTAAAATAAAGATGGTATTACACGCATAAATAGATTGGAAATCTGGGGGGGGGGGAGTATTAAACTAAGAGATCACTGTTATTTCCTGAGTTTGGTTTTGCCTTGTTCCTCCAATATCTCAAATCTATCCCCAAATCTCATGGCTTACTACTTAATTACTCATTTCTCCCTTAGCCTAAACTACCAGGTTTTTTGTTTTGTTTTTGTTTTTTTGCATATTTTTCTCCCCAGTTAGAAAATAATTTATCTTTATCTTTGCATCTTTCCTAGTATTGCTTAATTCTCTAAATTTGTATTCTTGTTAGAGAAGTTGGTGCTGTTCAGAATGCCCTTTCACACTCTTCGTCCACAAAACCAGCTTCTGCAAGCTCCAATTTGTTTCCTTCTTGACTTTTCAAGACAGATTTGGTTCTCTCAAAGCACTTATTCCATTGCAACAAAATGATTTTTCCTATTTCTCTCTCACTTGCTCCTTATTATAAAAGTAATATGTATATATTTTCTTACACAGAGAATTTCTATATTTCAAAATAAAAAAGAGGTGTTTTAAATGAAATTGAAAATCCTTTGTAATTCTCTCTCCCAGACAAAAATCACTGAGGATGGTTTAGTGTTTGAGCAATTTTTGTTGCTGCATTGACTTAGTTGAGATCGTAACTTATATGGAGGAATATTCATAATTTTGGAAATACAGTATTGATGCAGACATCTTTTAAAATTAAGAATCCTTCAAGACCATGTAGAATATAATTCCATTTGTATGAAATATCCAGAGTGGCAACTCTATAGAAACAAGAAGCAAATCAGTCGGTTGAGGGTGCAGGAGGGATTCACTGCAAAAGTCCACAAGAAAATATTTCGGTTGTTATAAATATGATAAAACTAGATTGTGTTGGTGGTAGCCCAACTCCATAAATTTACTGAAAATATTGAATTTCACAGTTATAATGGGTAGATTTTATGTCGCAAAAATTATACCTCGATAAAGCCATTATAATTAAAAAACTCCCCAAATCTAATTTACAATGAGTATTCTACTATACATCATATAAATGTACCACCATTTTAACTAATTAATCCTCCTATTTGAGTATATTTTTTCTTCCGATTATGCTATTATTAAAACGTGCACATGTGGTGCACACGCAAATCTCTGCAGTGTATATATTTGAGTATTTTGTCTATGTTATAAGTTATTTTCTTTGCATATTTTATTTATTTATATATTTTTTGAGATGGAGACCCACACTGTTGCTCAGGCTGGAGTGCAGTGGCGTAACGGCATCTCAGCTCACCGCAACCTCCGCCCTCCCGGGTTCACGTGATTCTCCTGCCTCAGCCTCCCGAGTAGCTGGGATTACAGGCATGTGCCACCATGCCCAGCTAATTTTCGTGTTTTTATGAGAGACGGGGTTTCGCTGTGTTCACCAGGCTGGTCTCCTACTCCTAGACTCAGGTGATCCACCCACCTCAGCCTCCCAAAGTGCTGGGATTACAGGTGTATGCCACCACACCTGGCCTCTTTGCATCTTATAAATAGAAATGCTGCTTTAAAATATTTGAATGCATTTGTCTTTAGATGCAGTTGTTAAGTTGCTATCTCAAATGATGCAGAAATTTATACTTCCAGCAGCAGAGAGAAGTGCTTATCTCACAGATCCCTATTTGAAGATTTTTTTCCTAGTTTTGCTAATTTGAGAGGTGAGAATAATAGCGCATTGTTTTAATTTGCATTTATTTAATTGCTAGCGAGGTTGCCTTTTTAAAACATATGTTTATTCAGCATTTGTATTTCCTCTTTTGTGAATGCCTCTTCATGGCATTTTATAGCCCGTTTATCAGTTGGAATCTGAATGTGTTGCATAAATTTTCTTCATATGTTAAGAATAACTCTTATTCTGTTACATTTGTTTAAAAATTTTCCAGTTTTTCCCCAAAGTATTTCTATCTTACCTTTGATGTTTAGGTAAACCTACTTTATAATTTTATACAGTAACATCTAATCTTTGTTTTTTATATAATTTCTGACTTTTTAAAATTAAAAGTACCCTCTTTCCAATTTCCCATCAATATAATCAATTATCAGTATTACTTCTTGCATTTAAATATTACATTTAATTATTTAATAAATCTGTAATTCTTGAAATACTTGAAAGTAGACAGTATTGGGGAATGTCTTCCAGCAACCCAAGGATTAACCTTTGGGTAAAAGGGCTCATAACCACATATTAAAAATAATATTTCTAGCCTGGGAAGAATGGCGAAACCCTGTCTCTAAGAAAAACAAAGAAATTAGCCAGGCCTGGTGGTGGTGCCTGTAGTTTCAGCTACTCAGGAGGCTGACGTGGGAGGATTGCTTGAGCCCAGGAAGCGGAGGTTGCAGTGAGCTAAGATCACACCACTGCACTCCAGCCTGTGCAACATGGCAAGGCTCTGTCTCAAAAAAATAAATAAAACAATATAATAATATTTCTTCAACAGATTTGTGATATTATCTCAAAGTTGTATTAAATTTCTCTTCTTAAACCAAAAACATCATGTTATTTTAAAATTATTTATGCTGTGTAATATATGAGGGTAAATCTTTCTAATACTTATTTTTATAACTGACAGCTATTTTTACCTATTATTATTGTGGATGAATTTCAGAATTACCTTGTTATATTTTTAAAATGTCCTGTTAAGATGGTTGGAAAATATGATAAATCTATAAGTTAATTTAGAAGAAACTATTCTCTTTACATAATTGGGCCTTCTGCCCAGGAACACTGCTTATCTTCCTAGTCAAGTATTTTTTATATTTCACTGTAAAGTTTTGTGGTTTTCTTCATAAGCATCTTACATATTTCTTGTTAAAGCTATTCATAGGCATTTTATGATTTCTGTTGCTATTGTGAATAAGATATTTTAAAATCACACTTCCCAACTAGTTATTGCCAGTGAAGAAAAATGCTATTATTTTGGTGTATTTATCCTGTAACCAGTCTCTTTGCTGCACTTGCTTATTAATTTTAATAGTTGTTCAGTTGATTCTCTTGAGTGTTCTAGGTATCAAAATATATATTTTATAAAGAATGATAATTTTGTCTTCTCGTTTTCAGCCATTATCATTCAAGCAAAGCCATCTTTGTTGCAAAGAATAGAGACCTCTGTAATACAGCACAGGAAAAACGAATGCATCTGGTGGGGGTGGCAGAGGGGCTGTTGCTGAAAGGACACAGTCAGGCAACCCTGTAGAAGCGGGAATCTATTACAGCTGAGTTTCATGAAAGCTGGAGCTAGGGAGCCACTAGAAATCAAAGCCCCTCCCTCTGGCTCTTAGGAGCTATATGATACTATATGGTATTTTGTTTCCCTCCATTTCTTAATCTCTAATCTCTCCTTGTCTCTGTCCTCTTCTTCTTGGAAGAATTTTTCTTCTGCCAAATGGCTGCTAAACATATACCTGTCTTCTTAGTACTAACATCCAACGTACACCCACTATCTTCTCTCTGGTTTTATGTCTGACTGCTCAAGAGAGAGACTGAGCATTATTGCCAGGCAATGGATTGGCTGACCTTGGTTCAGGGCTCCACATCTTGTCTGTTCAGCACTGCCCAGATTGGGGCTGGCTTGCGTGATGAAAACACAGCTTGTAAAGTCTTTCTCCTCAGGTCTATTGCTACTGTTTTTGGCAAGTGTTGATGGTTTCATACCATGAATGAAATAGCTGTTCCACTTCTTCTCTGTTCTTGGAGGAGTTTATAAAGTATAAGAATTATCTTTTCCTTGAAAGTTGGAAAGATATTACCTAGAAGGAAAAAAAAACCTGTTTGAAACCAGCAGTTTTCAGGCAAGTAATTCTTTGACAAGCCTTTCAATTTCTCCCATAGTTATTACTCCAGTCAGGTCATGAGTATTTCTCTATTTCTTTGCTAGATCATGATCTCCTGGACAGCCAGAACCATGTTTTATGTATCTTTTTGTGCCGTGTTTCCAGCCTTGGGCCTGGCCTTGAGCAAGCTCTTAAGTTGTATTGAGTTGAAATGATGCAAATCAGAGATGGTAGTGATAATAAAAACAAGGATGGATATAGAGGTAGAGAATGAGAGTTTGAGTATTAACTTTGTTATTTACTAATTGGAGGGATTTAGGTAAGTTGTTTCATTCTGAATCTCACTTCTTAAATTTGTATAGTGATGAAGTTTGGGATTGGAGTATATTTGGAGAGGAACCTCCAAAACCTTTATCATGTTTTAATATTCTAATTTAAGCTTAAATGAAAAAAACCTGAATTTTTACCTGGAAAGAAAAAAAATACTGTTCAGAATCCTGTGTTAATCCTTGTTGGTATTAATAAACAAAGAAATAAAGTAAATACATGCATTAGGTTTTATTTACCATCTTACAGTGGAAGATAATCATTTGTTAGTTCAAGCCCTGAGGCATTACCTTCTTGACAGCTTGTGAGGTACACATGTGAAATGGAAACATTTTTGTGAAAAATCCTAACAAAGCATTCCTGTGTGTGCCTGTTATTTTAATGTGAACTAACAGCCTTATTCTAATAATTTATCACATTTGAAAATATAAACTGGACTCCTAATTCATGCATTTTCTGAAGATGCTGCTTTGGTGCTGACTTTTCTTGGTGACCCTGGTAATAGGAGTGTGTGTGTACCCATTCATCTTCTCTTCTGATTTAGATCAGTTGGCAAGCAGGTTTTACACACAGTTAAGGATATTTCATATGCCTTTTGTGTTCTTAATTATGTAGGGCATTTTGACTGACTAGCTGCAATCAGTGTGTGAGAAAGAAGAAAGAAAATGACCATGATCATCACACACTGGGGTAATTGGGTGTCTTCCCAGCCTCCTGGTGATGACCAAGGACAGTTCCCATCAAAAACACCTAAATCAAAAGAAGTCAGCAATCTCCTGAATGGTGTCCCAGGATCAGGTCATATTAAACTCCAGCGTCCAATGTGCATTTCAAATATGAAACATAAGCACTGATTGCAAATCTGAAGACATTTTCATTTAGCCCTAGGCCAGGATTTTTAATTAAAAAAAATGAATAAATAAACCTGTCAAGGTCTGCAAGAAAGGCTCTTAGATATTCTGGTCAATGGTTTATTTAAAAATCCAATAATGCAATATCCTTAGCAGCAGGAGACAAGAGACCTTCTCTAAGCTGAATGTCCCATAACTGGATGGTAGCCAGATTCCCAGTACATGAAACAGAAGTTCCTGAAACAAAAATACATTCCCAGTACGTTAAACCCCTTTATAAAAGGGGTGCTACCTTGAGGGCCCAGGACAGGATATTCCGAATGCCATTTCTGCCCAAAGTAACTATGTGTATTGGGAGCAAGTAAACCTGGCAATCTAATCTCTCTTGCTATCCATGTGAACTTGGCCATTCACATGGATTATTTATTTGTTTGTTTATTTATTTATTTTTTACTGTAAATCCCAGGATACATGTGCAGAATGTGCTGGTTTGTTACATAGGTAGACATGGGCCATGGTGGTTTGCTGCATCTATCAACTCATCACCTAGGTTTTAAGCCCCACATGCATTAGCTGTTTGTCCTGATGCTCCCCCTTCCCTCACCATCCCCCAACAGGTCCTGGTGTGTGTTGTTTCCCTCCTGTGTTCATATTTTCTAATTCTTCAACCCCCACTTATGAGTGAGAACATGGAATGTTTGGTTTTCTGTTCCTCTGTTAGTTTGCTGAGGATGGTGGCTTCCAGCTTCATCCATGTCCCTGCAAAGGACTTGCTCTTATCCCTTTTTGTGGCTGCATAGTATTCCATGACATATATAGATATAGATAGATATAGATATAGATCCCATTTTCTTTATCCAGTCTATCATTGATGGTATTTGGGTTGGTTCCGTGTCTTTCCTACTGTGAATAGTGCTGCAGTAAACATATGTGTGCATGTATCTTTATGATAGAATGATTTATATTCCTTTGGGTAGATAACTGTATTGGAATTGCTGGGTCAAATAGTATATCTGATTCTAGATCCTTGAGAAGTCGCTACACCATCTTCCACAATAGTTGAACTAATTTACATTCTTACCAACAATGTAAAAGTGTTCCTATTTCTCCACAGCCTCACCAGGCTCTGTTGTTTCTTGACTTTTTTATATTGCCATTTTGACTGGTGTGGTTGTGATTTACATTTCTCTAATCATCAATGATGTTGAGCTTTTTAATATGTTTGTTGGCTGTATAAATTTCTTCTTTTGAGAAGTGTCTGTTCATATCCTTTGCCCACTTTTTGATGGGATTGTTTCTTTTTTTCTTGTAAATTTGTTTAAGTTCCTTGTAAAATCTGGATATAAGACTTTTGTCAGATAGGTAGATTGCAAAACTTTTCTCCCTTTCTGTAGGTTGCCTGTTCACTTCGATGACAGTTTATTTTGCTGTGCAGAAACACTTTAGTTTAATTAGATCCCATTTGTCAGTTTTATCTTTTGCTGCAATTGCTTTTGGTCGGTGATTTCATCATAAAATCTTTGCCCATGTCTATGTCCTGAATGGCAGGTTTTCTTCCAGAGTTTTTATGGTTTGGGGTTTTACATTTAATTCTTTAATTCATCTTAATTTTTGTGTAAGGTTTAAGGAAGAGGTCCAGTTTTTGTTTTCTGCACCATTTATTAAATAGGGAATCCTTTCACTATTGCTTGTTTTTGTCAGGTTTGTCAAACATCATATGGTTGTAGATACATGGTCTTATTTCTGAGACCTCTGTTCTGTTCTATTGGTCTATATGTCAGTTATGATACCAGTACCATGCTGTTTTGGTTACTGTAGCCTTACAGTATAGATTGAAGTCAGGTAGTGTGATGCCTCCAACTTTCTTCTTTTTGCTTAGCATTGTCTTGGCTATGTGGGCTCTTTTTTGGTTCCATATGGATTTTAAAGTGTTTTTTTTTCTAACTCTGTGAAGAGTGTCAATGGTAGTCTGACGGGGATAGCATTGAATCTATAAATTACTTTGAGCAGTGTGGCCATTTTCACAATACTGATTTTTCTTATCCATGAGGATGGAATACTTTTCCATTTGTTTGTTCCTCTCTTATTTCCTTGAGCAGTGGTTTGTAGTTTCCCATGAAGAGGTCCTTTACTTCCTTGTTAGCTGTATTCCTAGGTATTTTATTCTCCGTGTAGCAATTGTGGATGGGAGTTCATTCACTCACATGGATTATTAAATTAAAAACTTTACATTTTAAACCCCAGATTTAAAGCATGTCACAGAACTGCCAATCATCTTCCAACTTTGGCTGTTTATAGACCAAGAGTAGAGAAAGAGCTTCCCTATGTATTATCTGGCCCTGCCCTGTTGGTCAGAACTGGCCCAGAGAAGTACCACTGACTATTTAGAGCAACCAAACTTCCTCTCTCTAGAATTTAAAATCACTCACCAGGAAAAGGGACTCAGCTGTGGGCACTGAATCTATAAAAGCTAATGATCTCAAGGATAAAAATGACCATTTTGGAGTAGCTGTGATGGACTATGGTTAATCTGAAGAAACTTGGTCTTAGACAAGATACTAGCACATATGGATAGGATACATAGAAGCAGGAATGGGAAGCCAGGCAACCCCAAAGAGCAGGAGAGAGGAAGCAGACAACTGATAATATTCTAGTTCCTATGAGGTCTGGAAGTTGAGTTCATGAGAGTTTCTGCCTTCTATTTTCTGGAATTTCTCTGAGTAAAATTTTATTCCTGGAAAGCAACTGCAAGAGAATTATTTGACTTTTTATCTGACTAAACTTTAGGTATCTCTTGTCTTACTGAATAATTGAATTTACAAATGCTTATTGAACATACTTTATGAACCAGGATCTATGATGAAAGCTGAGAAAAAAACAATGAACAAGATGGGTATATTTTCTGATCTCATAGATCTTATATTTTAATGGGAGGATAAAAAGACCAAAATAAAATATGAAAGCAAAACACATATGGACATAAATAAGTAAATGATGACACATTAACAAATGGAAAAATTAAAAACAAATGAAAAGACACAATATGCTTTCAGTTCAAAGATTTAGTATTATTAAGACTGATCTGTAGATGAAGATTTACGGCAATCCTTATCAAACTTTCATAGGACTTTTTTACAGAAATTGACAAGCTGATCTTAAAATACATATCAAAATGCAAGGGACTCAGTATAGCAAAATAATCTTGAAAGAAAAAACCTAGAGAACTCAATGTTCTAAATTTTAAAACTTGAACACAAACTGACAGTAATCAGGATAGCCTAGTACTGGTATAAGGATACAAATATAGGTAAAAGGGTACAGAGCCCAGAAATAAACCCTCGTTTTCTGGAAAGTTGATGTTTGACAAAGGTGACAGGACAATTCAATGGGGGAAAACAATAGTTCTTTCAACAAATGATGCTAAGACGACTGGGTGTCTACAACTTTATTTCTTTCGAATAAAGTTGGATCCCTTCCTCTCACTGTACACAAAAATTTATCAAAATAGATCATAGCCATAATATAATAACTAAAACCACAAAACTCACAGAAAAAAAAAAAAAAAAAATTAACTCAAAACAGAACAAAGGCCCAACTGTAAGAGCTAAAACTCACAGAAAAAAAAAAAAAAACATAGTGGTAAATCTTTGTGACTTTAGATTAGTCAATGATTTCTTAAACACAACATTAAAGGCACAAGTGACAACATATAGTGTACTTCATCAAAACTAAAACATTTTATGCTTCCAGGGACACCATGAAGAATACAAAGAGACAATTGGCAGACTGGAGAAAATATTTGCAAATCATACATTTGATAAGGGATTTGTATCTGTAATACATAAAGAACTCTTACAACTCAATTATTAAAAGACAACCCAATTGTGAGTGAAAGGTATAAATCAACATTTCTCTAATGAATATTTACAAATGGCCAATAAGCACAAGAAAGATGCTTGGCATCATTAACCATTAAATAAATGCAAATTAAAACCAAAACGAGATAACACTTTACACACTCTAGGATAGTTATAGCAAAAAAAAGGATAATAATTGCCAGCAAATATGTGGAGAAATTGAAATCCTCATGCACTGCTGTTGAAAATGTGCAATGGTCCAGTCACTTTGGGAAATAGTCTAACAGTCCCTTGAAATGATGGAGAAAATGAGGAGTGACTTCTAATAGGTATGGGCTTTCTTTGGGGGTGATGAAAATGTTCTTAAATTGATCATGATAATGGTTGCACAACCCTGTGTATATATTGAAAAGTATTAAATTTTGTACTTAAATTGGGTGAATGGTGGAATGATATTGATAATGATATCTCAAAAAATGTGTTTTTTTAAAACATAAAATATAGGGGAAACAATTCTTCTCTTGCAGGACCGTTAGCAAAATTGAGTGTGCAGCTATTTGTTTGAATTTGTGTTATTGTTGTACATCATCCTAAAAAGTTCTTAACCAACCGTGGACTCAAAGCGTCATAGGTACTAATATTTGTAAAGAATTGTATTCTCTAAATGGAAGGGAATATCCCTATACATGGTATCTAAGAGTGAAGGGACATTCTTAAATATTGTTATCGGGGATTTCAGAATGCAAAATGAAATTTTTTTGCCATGCTTTTCTGCTTTAACATATATATTTTTCAAAATCAGATAAAGCATTGAGCTTGGTGATAATGAAGATGATGATATTACCTTATGTTAACTACTTATTATGTGCCCAGTCTATGCAAAGCACTGCACAATATTAGTTTCTGTACTCTTTCCAATAACCCTCAGATTTATTTTGTTTTCCTTATTTTTGATGGAATGACTGAAGCTCAGTCAGATGGGTTAGTTAACTTGTCCAGTATCACACAGTCCATAGGGGCAGTTTGAAATTTGAAAGCCAGGAATGGCTGATTTCCAAATACACACTGTTAATCTCTAATTATGCTTTTCCTTTACTAGTACATTTGCATTTTTAGTTTTTCTGTTTTTATATTTTAAGTACATAATTATGTAACTAATTGTGTACTTAAAAGTATAAAATTAATACAGGTCTTTTGTAGAAATCCTGAAAAAATAAGTGTGCCATAGGTGACACTGGGAATAACCAGGGGTTTGAAAGGGGGAAATAACGTTGCTGATAAAATTACAATATGTATTTATATTTAATACTATTAAAGGATGCTTATGACATAGTGAAATGTAGGTTATAAAGCAATTGAATTGTATTAGCTGATTATATATACAGTTGATCCTGGAACATCGTGAGTTTGAACTGTGCGGGTCCACTTTTACGTGGATTTTTTTCAGTAAAAGTTACATTGAGCGTGCTTGCCTCTCCTGCTTCCCCTTTCAACTCCTCTACCTATTCCATCTCTGCCACCACTGAGACAGCAAGATCAACTCCATCTCTTCCTCCTCCTTAGCCTACTTAATGTGAAACTACAAGAATGAAGACATTTATGATGATCCACTTCCATGTAGTGAGTAGTAAACATATTTTATCTTCCTTTTGATTTTCTTAATAACATTGCTTTTCTGTAGTTTATTGTAACAATACAATATATAACACATATAACATACAAAACATGTTAATTGACTGTTTTTGTTATTGGTAAGGCCTCTGGTCAACAGTAGGCTATTAGTAGTTAAGTTTTGGTGAAGTCAAAGTTATACATTAATTTTTGATTTCACAATGGTAAAGTACCCCAACCCCATGTTGTTCAAATATCAACCGTATTATATATGTTACTTTACGTATACTACATATGTAAATTGTATATGTAAAAATATTTGCAAAGAGAAAGGTTTAGAAGTATTTGTACCAAAAGTACTTATACCAAAATGTATAGATTTATACCAAAATACTATTTGTCTCCGAATGGATTTAGGCATATGTCTTTATTTATTTGATTTTCTATTTTTTAAAATTGTTTTAACATGATCATCTTTGACTTCTCAACGAATCAGTTTCTGGATGCTTTCCATTTCCTTTAGAAGCATAAATAAAGTCCACTGTAGGTTACACTCTTAGTTGGTATACTGGCCTTGAGTGTTCCGGCCCACTTCTGCTTTAACTGACTTTTCATTAACCTACAATTACAGATCTCGATCTCATCAGATAAGAAGGACTTCACTATAATGAGGGCAGGGTGAGCACCCAATGTCAAACAATTAGTAAACAGACTCCATATACACAGTTCATGAAGTCGCTCTTCAAAGCAAAATAACCTCACACATAAAGCTTCACAGTGACCATGCCCCATGTTCCCAGAGAGATTTGTCTCTTTTTTTAGTAATTTCCCTCATATTTTTTAACTATTAGTATCTCTAGGGGAACAACAGTAACAAAAGTGGTAACAGCCAACAAACCAACCTTGACTGGTTAAATTTGTTTAGTTAAAAAAAAAGGGGGTGGGGGGCGAGGGGGACTTTGGCTATTTTGAGTCCAAACTTCATAAAGCATTCCTCTCAGCAGAGAACACCTTGGCAATTTTTGGATATTTTCATCTTATTTTAATTATTTGGAATAACTTGAGAAACCAGGAAAAGCCAAGAAGACTGATGGTAGATTCATCAGTTTTTATTAATGATTACAAATTACATTTCTTAGAAATGACAACATATGCATTCATAGTTCTCTAGGGAGTTCAGAGAAAGTCATTGCTTTTTCAGAAGTAAAAAAGGTCTTTAGAGTGAGTTTTTCTTCTAATGATAATAAATCTCAGAATGTAGAGCAGGAAAAAACCTAGATACTGAGTCCGACTCCCTTATTATACAGACAAGGCACTGAGGCTTAGATGGGGAAGTTGTTCACCCAAAGTAGCAGAGCAAAATACTAGCAGAGCCAGGGAACAGAACTGAGTGTCTTGACTTGAGGGTCTTATCATACAAGATTAGGTGGTTCAGGCAAATAGATAATACTCACCAGAGTGAGACAATAGGGAATGGCTTGACTGGAATGAACTGGAAATAGCATGGCCTGCCACTCTTCTGGAAAATACACATACATCTTCAGACTGGATTTGGCCCCTAGCCTTCCATATGCATACCCTACTACATGAAACCTCTCATTAGAAACTCCAACACATTTAAAGATCGGTCACATTATTTATATTGAGTCAATGACTTCATGGTTTAAATAGAAGAGGCCTGGAGACTTTAACTTAGTCTCCAGCTAAAAAATACCATTTGCAGTCATCAATATCAACTTGAATTCTTCCAGTGATGGGGAACTCACTATCATAGAATTTAGCAAATTTGATTGGCAGATACCCTCAGTCATTAGACCTATCTTTATTAAAATAAAGCAAACTTCTCTGTGACTTTTCCTACTGGCCAAACAGTTACAATTGAAGGCCAAACAGGATTAAGTTTTATTTATTTGAAGAATGGCAGCTTTTAAAATACATGAAGATAGTTTGCATGCTCTTCCACATTTTCTCATCTCCCTTAACCTTTCTTCACATGATATATGATACTCAGCTGGTGGGGTATTCAGAAAGGTAAGGGAAAAGTCCCTCCAAACCAAAATAGCTCTTATAATCGTCCATCATTATGTCTAAAATTAATTCAAGGTACTAAAGTATTGAAAGAGATGTCAAAAGAAGTGGAAGAAAGGTTCAGAAAGGAAACATGGAGAAGGTATTTGAAGTTAATATTAATAATAATAGCATGTAACATCTATCAAAATCTTATACTATGCCAAGAACTCTGCTAAAATCCTTATGTATACTATTGTATTTAACTCTCACAACTACCCAGTAGACAGGCATTTTGTCCCCATTTTACAGAGGAAGAAATTGAACCTCAAGAAAGTTAATTGGCCTGCCATTGTCACTTAGCTTGAAAGTGACAGAACCAGAATTTAAGCCAGATCTCTCTGATTCCAAAATCAGTGCTCTTACCTGCCCCTCTGGTATAAAGTATTAGAAAGAACAATGGAATTTGAGTCAAAACACTTGGGTACAAGATCTACCATTTCCTGCTGTGTTCTAAGCACTTTAGTTAAGGTCTTTGAGCCTCAGTCTTATTGTCTGTTCTTTATAATTTGTTCACTTCTTCCTCTTCTGTTACAAAGATACAACTTCAGATAAGAACTTGACATTAGTCTATTAAGAACATTTAGCTGTTTCCATTGGTTAGTGGATAAACAAAGATAAGACATAATTTTTTTTCATAAAATAAGAAACCCTCTCTTCTAAGCTCCTACCCACATTTCAAGATTTCTTGGTACCTTTTTCTTTAAGCACCCAATATTCTAAGCATACCAGATTACTTGCCACCCAGAAAACTTGCTGTGTACTCTCTTAGCTTTGTGTTTTCTCTCTGCTTTGAATGCTTCTTTTCTACCAAGAGAAATTATATCTAATTTTCAAATCAGAGCTCAAGGTACCTCCTCATCCATTTCACTTCCTGGCCCTATAAGAATTAATCCACCCTTCCTTCCTCTTGCTCCTTAGTAGCTTGGTTCATATCTTTATCATCATAACCCCTTATTTAAACACATGCTACTTTTAGAATAAGAATTTCTTGAGAGGAAGGGGCATATTTTATTTATTCCTCATTTGTAAACAACACATTTAAAAAAATAGGACCTACTATGTGAAAGATGCAATTCATACTAGGAAGTATAATATCATAATGCTTGACTATTTCTTTATTGAATGAACAAATGTACAAAGCTAGAAAGTTCAGGCTTCCTTCCTCCACATTAATTAGCATTTTATTAAATGTGATGAATTCCATTTGCCGCAAAACTATGGCCCTTAAATGACTTTCATTTGGATATAGAGATGTACTTTCACGTTCAGAGAGCAGAAGATAAAATCAGGTGCCCTGTCATTATTACAACCACTGCCATTATGGTTATGATGATGAATATGAGATTATTATTATTTTTATTATCTTTAGCAAATGAGTTTTCTTTCTTTTCTCCAGAGCTTCCAGGAATGTTTCTCATGTGTTTTCAGCTGCCCCATCTTGTTTTGACACTTCTGCCCGTGAGCTACATAGAGAGGGGAAGGGGATCTGGGGCTGACCTTGGACTTGGGCTGGCCTGCTGATTGCAGACTGCCCTGGCTGCCGCCACTGCTTTGTCTCTCCCTCCAGCTGCACTCAAGGCTGCCATTGATCAGTCCACTGAATGCTTTACAGCTACAGCTTTGGACAAGCCATTGGAGAAATTGATTGCAGTCAATTCCTAGCAGATTGAGCCACATCGACTTGTCTTCTGGTCCCACCAATAAGCACCTTGACTCCCCTTTTTAATTACCCTAGTAGGCCTTCTGCATAATGGCCAGGGCACAAGTTGATGAGAGAAACATGCAGAGAAAGAGAGAGAGAGAGAGAGAAAGAGAGAGAGAGAGAGAGAGAGAGAAGGAACATGTAGGGGCTGAAATAAAACAGGCTTCCCTAGAGTGGGGTACTTTTAACTTGTGTCAGGAAACTGGATCACATTTGCTCATTACAAATTTAGCATGTAGATTATTAGAAAACTTGATTACAAAATCAAGAATCAAGTTGGGCTCAAGACCCAATTCAGCCAACTAATTTAGTAAATTTGGCAAGTTATTTTGCATAGTTGGGACCCATTTCACTTCTGTAAATGAGAAAATTGCTAAGGTAACCTTAATAACCATAAACATGTATAAATATTAATAAAAGCATCACCACTACTACCAATATGATGGTAGTGGGACACAGATGGTAATGACTGCTAGCATTTATTGAATATATAGGGGTTCCAAGCACCATGATAAATGATTTATATGAATAATTTTTTTCTTAATAAGTTTTAAGATATCACCCTATGGTATGACACGGAAAATATTTTTCTCTATTTCACTTAAGTAAACACTGAAGCTAAGAAGTTCAGGCTATTGTGCAAATTCGTAATATTAAGGATCAAACTCAAGCTTCTCTGGAGTCTATGTGAAATATCAGATAGCTTAGAAACTGTGTTTACATAAAACCTCTTGATTTCTTATTAAGCCTTGTAGCTCTATATATGCATATGAGGAGATACAAGGCATCTTTGCTTACTAGTCTTGTGGTCAAGGAAGCCAAATGCTATTTCTGTTTCAGCACAAAGGGAAGCTCTGTGCCCCTAGTACTTACATATGTGCATCTTTGCTCTTAAGAAAAACTGGAAGTTTAAAATGACTGTTGTTTCTGTCTTGTGTATCACTTTCAAAGTTCAAGATCATTCAATGATTGATTCCCACAATGCGAACAGCAGACTACCTGCTTCATCTCCTGGAGATCAACGTCCCCTGAAGGACTTGTTCGAAAACATATTCCTGGCCCACTCCAGCACTATTTAATCTGAATTCTTAGAGAAGGGGCCCAGGACACTGCATTTCAACAAGGGCTCCTGGTGATTCTTGGGGATACCAGTATTTGAGAACCACTGTGAGAAAGAATCATGTTTTATACAGAGCACAAATTCAAGGTAATACCTCACCCTCACAGCACCCAGTGGGCCTTGCATGCCACAACCCTCACAGAGGGTTTTGGTATTTTCCTCATTCTTTGTAGTCTGAACTCTTAGGTGTTTACCCATCAGCCATCCCCACACCCCTTCCTGCTCCTCCCCTGCTTCCTTGAATACAACACCCAGTTTCATTCAGGAGAATGTACTTAGTCATAGAGGATGAATCATGATTGTTCAAGGCCATTGAGCCATCTCTCTTCTTTTTTCCAGGGACTGGTTAGAGGTAAGAATATCACCTAATTCTGGCTAATATTAGAAAATGTCTTTTGGGGGGGTTTTAGGGAAATATTTTAATTTCTCATAAAAGATAAATGTATATAAGGGAATGGTCCCTTGGTAAATTGCCTCCCTTTATACTTTGGACCTAGACATGTGAGTATGTGACACTTGGAGGCTCTACCTCAATCCTGCAACTAGGAGGTGACAGATGAGAAGCCAATGAGAAGCCAATATGGTGAGGGTGGCAGAGGAAACAAATTCCTGTGTCCTTGAAGACAAGCTTAGAGCTACGCTACCAGTCTTGAGGTCAACTGATCCTAGTCTAATTATACGAATCATAAAAGTCTTTTTGTGTAAGCCACTTAGTCAAGATTGCTCATTCCAGCTCAAAGCAACCTAACTTTCTCCTTACCCTCTATTGCCCTGAAGCATTTCTTCTCCTTTAAAATCAATGTAGAAAAATCATGCTGAAGCTTTACTGACCCAGCCTGTTACCTATCATGTGAGAGAGTGAGAGGAAGGGAAATTAATATGGCCATTTGACCCTGCTGTCAAATATCAGATGTCCTAAATAATCTTTGGAATATTCTGGCTTGCAGTGAATTGGTAATAGGATTCTCTAACCAGAGTTGGACCTATAGAGTAGGGCTCTGAAAACCATGGCCTGCAAGCCAAGTCTGGCCCATCGCCTGTTTTTGTAAATCTCATTGGGACACAGACATACTCATTCATTTAAATATTGTATATGATTGCTTTTATGATACAATGGCAGAGTTGTTACTGTAACAGACACCAAATGGCTCCAAAAAAAACCCTAAAACATTTGCTATCTGGGTCTTTTATTTAAAGAGGTTGCCAGTCCTTGATACCAATAATCCAGTTTTTGGTTAAAAAGAATGTCTTGTGTTTTAGATACCAGATGGAAAGGAGACCACAGTCATTCCATTGGAAAAAGTAGAAAATCAAACTTTTACTCTCATCAAACAGAAAGGCAACTCACTTCACCAAAGGTGTAGACAGAAGGGATAGTTGTAAGCAGAACCAAAATGCTCTCACATAGGAGAGACATAAATCTTCCCCAGCCTTTGAACAGGCAGAAAAGTAGAGGATAACAAAACTCTGGATGTTTACCAGAGAAGTGGGACATCCCTTGGGAGACATGGGCACAGTCAAGAGTGAAGCTGGATCAATTACTAAGATTCAGGAAAGAAAGAAAGCTCAAGATGAGAAATGTGGTTTCTAAAACTAGAAACCAGAAATAATGGGACTTGGGGAATGAAGGATGTAGGATCAGGTAGTCTAGCCTATTTGTGATGTACTATAGCTTGCCTGCTTGGAGTTTTCCCTTTAACTTGCTCTTAAAGGGCTTCATTAGGCCATCCTGGCATACAAATAGCTGCTGAGAGATAACTGGGTGGCTGACGAAGAACCCACATTTCTGTGTAGCATGAGAGAGATGACTTGAGCCCCATTTTTTCTTTAGTGTAAGAGTCACCAGATAATCTCTTTGTCCAGAGAATTATGTAGGTGCCTAGATAAATATCTTGTTTTAGGCAAAAGGCACCCCAAAATACCTTGCTTTAGTGTTTAAAAGGACACTTATGGCCAATGGAACGACATAAAATGCCTGCGTTGTAATCTTGGGCAACAGCTGCACCTCTAAGCATGTTTTCTGGTCTCTAAAATCAGCATGGGGGTACTGATACAAATATGCAGGGGTGTGCATATTACATTTATAAACACTTGTGCAAGTACCTCCTAAATATAAACTACTCTGTAAATGAGAAATATCATCATTATTATTGAATCAAAGTACATTCGGATGGGCCTGCAGTTGAGTTAACAGAAAAGAAAAAAAGGTTGCTTAAATTAACCTGTTGAATGGGAATAATTTAGGACTCTAAGAGGTAGGCAAATGCTTGCCAAAACAGACTCTTTCTGCTTAATCTAATAGACACTGAGGGGGTCCTGGTGACTGACGGTAACTAGCCACCAGGTTTATTTCATCAGGAGATTGTTCCTTGCCAGAGGCAATAAAGGAATACAAATTGCATGCAAGTGTATGCCCATTTTCCTGCTTGCTAGAAGGAGAATGTGCTTGTAGCTTGGTCTCCATAAGCCTCAACATTTAGATCAAATGGAATACAGAGACATAGTTGGTGTAAGGCCAGAAATACATTCATGGGTACTAGGATGTTTTTAGCAGCACTAGCTGGAACATTGGAAACTACACTAATACACCAAAACAGTTAAGTGTATACTTAAAGTCCACGGAACAGGATGTTTGTAAAATGAGCTACATGTTAGGCAGCCCATGGTCTCATGTCCAGCTCAGAAGGAAATAGGTAATGTTCAGATCATGGAGGTTAGAAAGTAAGTGAGACCAGATAGTAAGCAGGGTTGGTGATCTTTGACTCTTCGACTCCATGCCTAATTTGGGGTCCCTATCTTTCTAAGGAAGTTCTCTGAAATATTTCAGGATTCATATTCATGTGCAGGAGCTGCTGGGCTCCAAATTGGAGACAGTTTCTAATATAATACATTTATATGATATATTTAAAATAGTTAAACTCATAGAATCAAAGAGTGAAGTGGTGTTTTCTAGAGAAATGGGAGTTACCAACTGACAGATACAAAGTTTTGGTAAGCAAGATGTATAAGCTCTAGAGATCTGCTGCACAACTCAGTAGCTCCTAATGTTAACACTAATGCATTGTGCACTTAAAAATTCGTTAAGATCACAGATCTCACATCAAGGGTTATAGTAAAATTTAAAAATGATGCTACATGTATCAAGTATTGATCTTAAAGGGTTTTAGCTTGTTCCTTCCCTTTTTACTTATTGACACCTCTATAACTTGCTTATACTCATAGTATCAATCCTGTTTTTTTGCTTGTAAAGTATTATGATGTTCGCATTCACAGATTTTCTCTGTTGATACTTTGTACATAGTCAGGCCCATCCAACAGTGAATTTGTATGAATTTGTAGTCCCTGTATGTGAAGCACTTTACAAGAATGAGAATAAATGACATACAACTGAAAGCAAAAGTATGGATAAGTCTTACACATGTATGTTTAACTAAAGAATTTAGGCAGAAAAGAATGCATACAGAATGATTTCATTACATATATGTAATGTACAAAAACAGAAAAAAATACAGAAATGTACAAAAACAAAAAAATAACCCATCATTAGGCATTGCAAAAGTGGTCACCGTCATAAAAGTAGTAACTAGAAGGGATCATAACACAGATTTTTGGGGTGCCATTCATGTTCTCTTTCTTGATTTCAGTGCACAGATATATTCAGTTTATAAAAATCTACCAAGCTCTGCATTTATGATATTTCCACTTTTCTATGTATGCAATATTTACATTAATTTTTTTTTAAATGCAGACAGAGCAAGGGCTATAAGACAATCAAACTAATAAGCAACTCAGCCCCAAACTAATCATAGCACC
Organism: Cebus imitator; assembly: GCF_001604975.1. Classification (NCBI taxonomy): domain Eukaryota; kingdom Metazoa; phylum Chordata; class Mammalia; order Primates; family Cebidae; genus Cebus; species Cebus imitator. Next base: position 2,826,802 of record NW_016107565.1, on the reverse strand, counting down.
TTGGGCAAGTCATTTTACCAGGCTGAGTGTTGGATGCCTCATCTATAAAAAGATCCTAATGATCCTTGCCTCTTGGAGTCACTATGACTATTATATTGAAAGGAATGACTACAAATAAAGTACTTAGCATAGGGTCTGGTACACAGCAGGCACCTAATGCCTGGCTGCTGTTATGATTATGATCCTTATATTCTCCAGGCTGACACCATTTCAGACTGGATGATCTGCTGTCGACTGTAGTCTCAGGTCCACCAAAAGACACGCACTTCCTGGGTGCAGATGGGGCACCCAGACTGTACAGTGAAACAGAGAAGAGATGAGGAGCAGCATAAGACCAGAAAATAGAGCTGGAAAAGCTCATTGAGAAAGAGATCATTGAGGTTTAAAAAACCCAAAAGTTGGATTTTATTCTGTAGACGGAAGTTACTGAGGACTTTATATATATATAAGTTCTGGAGTACATGTGCAGATTCTGCAGGATTGTTGCATAGGTACACAACTGCCATGGTGATTTGCTGCTTCCTTCTCCCCATCACCTACCTGAGGCATTTCTTCCAATGTTATCCCTCCCTAACCTCCCCATCCCCAACTATCCCTCCCTTAGCCCCCCATCCCCCAACAGACCTCAGTATGTGATGTTCTCCCTGTGTCCATGTGTTCTCACTATTCAACATCCACCTATGAGTGAAAACATATGGTGTTTGGTTTTCTGTTCTTGTGTCAGTTTGCTGAGAATGATGGTTTTCAGATTCATCCAAGTCCCTACACAGGGCATGAACTCCTCTTTTCTTATGGCTGCATAGCTTTCCATGGTGTATATGTGCCACATTTTCTTTATCCAGTCTATCATTGATGGGCATTTTCTTAATCCAGTCTATCATTGATGGGTTGGTTATAAGTCTTTGCTATTTTAAACAGTGCTGCAATGAACATACATGTGCATGTATGTTTGTCTTTATAATAGAACAATTTATAATCCTCTGGGTATATACCCAGTAATGGGATTACTGGGTCAAATGATATTTCTATTTCTAGATCCTTGAGGAATTGCCACACTGTCTTCAACAATGGCTGAACTAATTTATACTCCCACCAACAGTTTAAAAGTCTTCCTGTTTCTCCAGCATCTTTTGTCTCCAGATTTTTAAATAATTGTCATTCTAACTGGCATGAGATGGTATCTCAATGTGGTTTTGATTTGTATTTCTCTATTGACCAGTGATGATGAGCATTTTTTCATACGTTTGTTGGCCGCATAAATGTTTTCTTTTGAAAAGTGTCTGTTCACATCCTTTGCCCACTTTTGGATGGATTTTGTGTTTTTTTCTTGTAAATCTGCTTTAGTTCTTTGTAGATTCTGGATTTTAGCCCTTTTTCAGATGGGTAGCTTACAAATATTTTTTTCCATTTTGTTGATTGCCAGTTCACTCTAATGATTGTTTCTTTTGTTGTGCAGAAGCTCTTAAGTTTAATTAGATACTATTTATCTATTTTGGCTTTTGTTGCCAATGCTTTTGATGTTTTAGTCATGATGTCCTTGCCTATGCCTATGTCCTGAATGGTATTGCCAAGATTTTCTTCTAGGGTTTTTATGGTGTTAGTTCTTATGTTTAAATCTTTAATCTATCTGGAGTTAATTTTTGTGTAAGGTGAAAGGAAGGGGCCCAGTTTCAGTTTTCTGTACATGGCTAGCCAGTTATCCCAACATCATTTATTAAACAGGGAACCCTTTCCCCATTGCTTGTTTTGTCAGGTTTGTCAGCAACAATCTTGCATGTTCTTCACATGTACCCCAAAACCTAAAATGCAATAAAATAAATTTAAAAAAAAGAAAAAGAAAAAAAAAATAGATCAGATGGTTGTAGATGTGTGGCGTTACTTCCAAGGCCTCTGTTCTGTTCCACTGATCTATATCTCTGTTTTGGTTCCAGTACCATGCTGTTTTGATTACTGTAGCCTTGTAGTATAGTTTGAAGGCAGATAGCATGATAGCATGATGCCTCCAGCTTTGTTCTTTTTTCTTAGGATTATCTTGGCTGTGTGGGCTCTTTTTTGGTTCCATATAAAGTTTAAGGTAGTCTTTTCCAGTTCTGTGAAGAAGCTCAATGGTAGCCTGATGGGGATAGCATTGAACCTATAAATTATTTTGGGCAGTATGGCCATTTTCATGATATTGATTCTTCCTAACCATGAACATGGAATGTTTTTCCATGTGTTTGTGTCCTCTCTTATTTCTTTGAGCAGTGGTTTGTAGTTCCTCTTGAAGAGGTCCTTTACATCTTTTGTTAGTTGTATTCCTAGGTATTCTTCTTGCAGCAATTGTGAATGAGAGTTCACTCTTGATTTGGCTCTGTTTGTCTGTTATTGGTGTATAAGAATGCTTTTGATTTTTGCACATTGATTTTTGCATCCTGAGACTTTGCTGAAGTTTCTTATCATCCTAAGGAGATTTTGGGCTGCGACAATGGGGTCTTCTAAGTATACAACCATGTCATCTGCAAATAGAGATAATTTGGCTTCCTCTTTTCCTAACTGAATACCCTTTATTTCTTTTTCTTGCTTGATTGCTCTGGCTAGAACTTCCAATACTATGGTGAATAGAAATGGTGAGAGAGGGCATCCTTGTCTAGTGCCAGTTTTCAAAGGGAATGCTTCCAATTTTTGCCCATTCAATATTATATAGGCTGTGGGTTTGTCATAAATAGCTTTTATTATTTTGAGATATGTTCCATTGATACCTAGTTTATTGAGAGTTTTTAGCATAAAGAGCTGTTGAATTTTGTCGAAGGCCTTCTCTGCATCTATTGAAATGATCATGTGTTTTTTGTCTTTGGTTCTGCTTATGTGATGGATTACATTTGTAGATTTGCGTATGTTGAAACAGCCTTGCATCCCTGGGATGAAACCTACTTGATCATGACGGATAAGCTTTTTGATGTGCTGTTGCAATTGGTTTGCTAGTATTTTATTGACGATTTTTGCAGCTATGTTCATCATGGATATTGGCCTGAAGTTTTCTTTTTTAGTTGTGTCTCTGTCAGGTTTTAGTATCAGGATGATGTTGGTCTCATAAAATGAGTTAGGGAGGATTCCCCTTTTTATGTATTGTTTGGAAAAGTTTCAGAAGGAATATTACCAGCTTCTCTTTGTACATCTGGTAGAATTTGTCTGTGAACCCATCTGGGCCTGGACTTTTTGTGGTTGGCAGGCTATTAACTGCTGCCTCAACTTCAGATCTTGTTATTGGTCTATTCAGGGATTCAACTTCCTGCTTTAGTCTTGGGAAGGTGTAAGTGTCCAGGAATTTATCCATTTCTTCCAGATTTACTGGTTTATGTGTATAGAGTTGTTTGTAGTAATCTCTGATGGTAGTTTGTACTTCTGTGGAATCGGTGGTGATATCCTCTTTATCATTTTTTTATTGCATCTATTTGAATCTTCTCTCTTTTCTTTTTTATTAGTCTGGCTAGCAGCCTGTTTTGTTGATCTTTTCAGAAAAAACAGCTGCTGGAATTATTGATTTTTTGAAGGGTTTTTTCTGTCTCTATCTCCTTCAGTTCTGCTCTGATCTTAGTTATTTCTTGTTTTCTGGTAGCTTTGAATTTGTTTGATGGTGCTCCTCTAGCTCTTTAAATTTTGATGATAGAGTATCAATTTTAGGTCTTTCCTTACTTCTCCTGTGGGCATTTAGTGCTATACATTTCCCTCTAGACACTGCTTTAAATGTGTCCCAGAGATTCTGGTACATTGTGTCTTCATTCTCATTGGTTTTGAAGAACATCTTCATTTCTGCCTTCATTTCATTGTTTATCCAGTTGTCATTGAGGAGCAGGTTTTTCCGTTTCCATGTACTTGTGCGGTTTTGAGTGAGTATCTTAATCCTGAGTACTAATTTGATTGCACTGTGGTCTGAGAGACTGTTTGTTATGATTTCTGTTCATTTGCATTTGCTGAGGAGTGATTTACTTCCAATTATGTGGTCAATTTTAAAGTACGTGTGATGTGGTGCTGAGAAGAATGTATATTCTGTGGATTTGGGGTGGAGAGTTCTGTAGATGTCTATTAGGTTTGCTTGGTCCAGATCTGTGTTCAAGTCCTGGATATCCTCGTTGATTTTCTGTGTCATTGATCTGTCTAATATTGACAGTGCAGTGTTAAAGTCTCCCACTACTATTGTGTGGTAATCTAAGGCTCTTTGTAGGTCATTAAGAGCTTGCTTTATGTATCGGAGTGCTCTTGTATTGGGTACATATATATTTAGGATAGTTAGCTCTTCTTGTTGCATTGATCCTTTTACCATTAAGTGATGCCCTTCTTTGTCTCTTTTGATCTTTGTTGGTTTAACATCTGTTTTATGAGAGACTAGGATTGCAACCCCTGTTTTGTTTTTTTTTTTTTTTTCTTTCCATTGGCTTGGTCAATCTTCCATCCCATTATTCTGAGTCTATGTGTGTCTTTGCATGAGAGATGGGTTTCCTGAATACAGTACTTAGTGTTTAGTGCTTCCTTCAGGAACTCTTGTAAGGCAGAACTGGTGGTGGTGAAATCTCTCAGCAATTGCTTGTCCGTAAAGGATTTTATTTCTCCTTCACTTATGAAGCTTAGTTTGGCTAGATATGAAATTCTGGGTTGAAAGTTCTTTTCTCTAAGGATGTTGAATATTGGCCCCCACTCTCTTCTGGCTTGTAGGGTTTCTGCCAAGAGATCCACTGTGAGTTTGATGGACTTCCCTTTGTGGGTATCCTGATCTTTCTCTCTTGCTGCCCTTAGCAATTTTTCCTTCATTTCAACCCTGGTGAATCTGATGATTATGTGCCTTGGGGTTGCTCTTCTTGAGGAATATCTTGTGGTGTTCTCTGTATTTCCTGGATTTGAATGTTGGCCTGTCTTCCTAGGTTGGGGACATTCTCCTGGATAATATCCCAAAGAGTATTTTCCAGCTTGGATTCATTCTCCGGGTCACATTCAGGTATGCCGATCAAATGGAGATTAGGTCTTTTCACATAATCCCATATTTCTTGGAGGCTTTGTTCATTTCCTTTTACTCTTTTTTCTCTTATCTTGCCTTCTCATTTTATTTCATTAAGTTGATCTTCAATCTCTGATATCCTTTCTTCGTCTTGATCAATTAGGCTATTGAAACTTGTGTATGCTTCTTGATGTTCTCATGCTGTGTTTTTCAGCTCCATTGAGTAGTTTTTGTTCTTCTCTAAGTTGGCTATTCTAGTTAGCATTTTATCTAACCTTTTTACAAGGTTTTTAGTTTCTTTGCATTGGATTAGAACCTGTTCCTTTAGCTCAGAGATGTTTGTTATTACCCACCTTCTGAAGCCTGTTTCTGTCAATTCGTCTAACTCATTCTCCATCCTATTTTGTTTCCTTGCTGATGGGGAGTTGTGATCCCTGGAGGATTAGTAGGAGGGGAGTCCCCTGGCCAGTTGTACTTCCTGGGTGATGCAGTACCCCACTGTGCCTCAGTTTGCCCTCCTTGGGCTACACCCAATGTCCAACCAGTCTCATTGAGATGAACCTGGTACCTTGGTTGGAAGTGCAGAGATCACCTGCCTTCTGTGTCACTCTCACTGGAAACTGTGCTCTAGAGCTGTTCCTATTCAGCCATCTTGGTGCTGAGAACTTTATGTTTTAACAGGGAAGTCATATGGAGCTGAAACTCAGCCAGATCAGTCTTCTACAAAGTTAAAAGAGATTAAAACAGAAGACTTGGAGATATACTTTACCTATAGAAAGTGTGTCAGGTCTGCAGAAGTCAGAATATGAGGATGTTCCTATTATTATTATCAATATTATAAGCAATAACAACCATTGCAATCACTATTATTTTAGTATGCACCTTCTGGGTACCAGATATTTAAAGGTGCTATCTCATCTAATCCTTACATAAAGCACAAGGGCAATAGTTGACATTTACCAGGTTCTTACTAAGTGCTAGGTACTCTTCTAAGTATTTTATGCATATTAATGCATTTAGTTGCTATGACAGCCCAGTGAGATAGGCACTATCATTATCTCCAGTTCATAAATGAAGATACTGCAGCAAAGAGAGATTCTAAGGCCATACTGCTATCAAGAAACAAAGCTGGGATTCGAACTCTGGCAGCTCAACTCTAGTGCCCATCCTTATACACATTATGTTATGTCAACATCCTAGGTATTATTATGCTTATATTCTTATGAACTAACAGAAACAACAGTCAAATCACTTGCTCAAAGTCACAAAGAGGGTGATATAGTTGGGATATTTTCCCCACCCACATCTCATGTTGAAATATAATTCCCAAAGTTGAGGTGGGACCTAGTGGAAGGTGATTGGATTTTGGGGGTGGATTTCTCATGAATCGTTTAGCATTGTATTAGTCAGGATTCCCTAGAGGGACAGAACTAATAGGATGGATGTATATGTAAAGGGTAATTTATTAAAGAGTATTAACTCACATGACCACAAGGTCCCACAATAGGCCATCTGCAAGCTGAGGAGCAAGGAAGCCGGTCTGCGTCCCAAAGCTGAAGAACTTGGAATCTGATGTTTGAGAGCAGGAAGCATCCAGCACAGGAGAAAGATGTACACTGGGAGGCTCAGCCAGCCTAGTCTTTCCACGCTCTGCCTGCTTTTTTTCTGGCCGTGCTGGCAGCTGATTAGATGGTGCCCACCCAGATTGAGAGTGAGTCTCCCTTTCCCAGGCCACTGAATCAAATGTTAACCTCCTTTGGCAACACCCTCACAGACACAACCAGGATCAATGCTTTGCATCTTTCAATCCAATCAAGTTGACACTCAGTATTAAGCATCACAAGCACCAGCCCCTTGATGCTGTCCTCAAGAGAGTGAGTCCCTGTGAGATATGGTTATATAAAAGTGCATGGCATCTCCCCACTCTCTCTTGCCCCTGCTTTCACCATGTAACTGACATGTCTGCTCCCTCTTTGCCCTCTACCACAAAGGGAAGATGCCTAAGGCCTCACCAGAAGCAGATGCTGCTATGCTTTCTGTGCAGCCTGCAGAACCATGAGCCTAATAAGCCTCTTTTCTTATAAATGACACAGCCTCAGGTATTTCTTTTTTTTTTTTTTTTTTTTTGAGACGGAGTTTCACTCATGTTACCCAGGCTGGAGTGCAATGGCGCGATCTCGGCTCACCGCAACCTCCGCCTCCTGGGTTCAGGCAATTCTCCTGACTCAGCCTCCTGAGTAGCTGGGATTACAGGCACGCACCACCATGCCCAGCTAATGTTTTTGTATTTTTAGTAGAGATGGGGTTTCACCGTGTTGACCAAGATGGTCTCGATCTCTTGACCTCATGATCCACCCGCCTCGGCTTCCCAAAGTGCTGGGATTACAGGCTTGAGCCACCGCGCCCGGCCAGCCTCAGGTATTTCTTTATAGCAGTGCACAAATGGCCTAATACAGAGGGAGAGACCCTAGTTTGCTTGATGATAACACTAATGCTCTTCATCACTATCCTATCTGCTAAAGGCAGTGATTTCTAATCATGGCTGAGAACAAATGAAACCTCAGTCAAATGTTTTAGGGATGAAAAAACAGCAGTAACAATAATGCTCATTTATCGAGCACTTATGTGCCAGGAAATTTACATGTTATATGTGTTTATGGGTATTATGCATGTTTGCATGTGTTAATTTACCCTTACAGAAATCATATGAAGAAACTGCACATTTTATCCCTGTTTTGCAAATAAGGAAACTGAGTCTTAGAGAAGTCACAAAAGTAATGAGTAAGAGATCCAGAATTATATCTTATGCAGCCCAACACACACACAAAAAATGCTCTTATTACTCCACTCAACTGCCTCCCAGCCACAAGAGAGCTGGTTTCAGAATCCTGATTTCCTCCTCTCTTCACCGCCATCCCCAGTGAATTCTGCACTTACTGGTGTCCTGGGGCAGTTTAAAAAGAATTCCAAATTTTAACCACTATAAGGAATTCTCAGCTAACCTTTCCAGCATGAGCTGCAGCAGCAAATTCCTTCCCAGGTTAGTAGAAAGCCTCAGGGCACAGAAGAGCAGGTGCTTGCCTGATCCAAGTGTCACCTGCATCTGATATATCTCATTAGCCTAGGGGAGGAACGCAGTCTGGCCTTCTCTTTCTCCCAGATGCAGTCTGGTGCACCAGAAGGAAGAGCCAAAAGCCTGCTTGTGAAGGAGCTAGAGTGGCTTCTCTCCTGAGAACACGGGAAGGGCATGGCTCCTCCTGTGCTCACACTCTCATGAGTGCGTGGACTCAGTTCTGAGGCAAGGCAGCCACTATCCCAGCCATGAGGCTATGGCCGGCCTTGGGCTTAGAGGGAGCGGCTTCTTCCATAGCAGCAGGTAAGAGGAGTCAAAGGCTCTCTTTCTGTAAATGTCTCCACTTTCAGTCCTGTCTTGGGGTCTGAAATCCTCCTCCCCATATACTAAAGTCTTTCAGTGAAGCTCCTTGTATCAATCAGGATTTAAGTACAGAAGCAGCAAAAGCAAACTAGAGAGGTAGAGTCAGTAGGACACGCACACTCTCTCTCACACACACACGTATCTCTCTCTTTCTCTCTCTCTCTATTGGAAAAGCCAGCAGACTGGAAATTCTTGTATAGAAACTACAGTCAATTGTTGGGGTCTCTTCTTTCTCTGAAAAAACCTTAGTCTTGCTCTTAAGGTTCTCAACTAATTGCATGAGGCTCAGGTTTTGGAGAATGCTCTCCTTTGAAATCAATTGATTGCACATGTTAACCACATCTACTAAATACCTTCATAGAAGCACTTACATTAATGTTTAATTTTATAACTGGGTAATATAGCCTAGCCATGTGAGCTCTTGGCACATAAAATATCACACTCTTCATTGTATAATGGAAAGGCTACCAGAATAATGGTTCTGGCTCTTTCTGTTATCTTGGTGTCTTAGTTTGTTTCTATGGCTATAACAATATACTTTAGACTGGGAAGTTTAAAAACAACATAACTTTATTGCTCACAATTCAGAAACTGAGAAGTCCAACATCAAGATATCCATAGATTCAGTGTCTGGTGAGGGTCTGTTCCTCAGAGATGGCACCTTTTCACTGAGTCCTCATGTGACAGGAGAGCAAGGGATTTCACTTGATCCTATTTCATCAGGGCACTAAGCCCATTCATGGGGGGAGAGTCATCATGACTTAATCTTTTCCCAAAGGTCCCACCACCTAACTATCACATTGGATATTAGGTTCCAACATATGAATTTGGGGGAGCGACTGACATTCAGACCATAGCACTTGGGGAAGTTCCTTCTTCTTTCTGAAAGTCAATGTAAAGTTCTGTAGAACAGGTAAAGAAAATTAAAAAATGAGAAAAACATGAGAGTTGTCTTTAGATATTTAACACTGTGTGTCCTGGAAGGACTACGTAGGCTTGTTCTGTGAAATTTCTAAGGGCAGAACCTGGATAATTGTTTGGAAGAAATGCAAGCTTCGTGTGGTGGCTCATGCCTATAATCCCAGCACTTTGGGAGGCTGAGGCAAGTGGATCACTTGAGATCAGGAGTTTGAGACCAGCCTGGTCAACATGGTGGAACCCGCCTCTACTAAAAAATACAAAAATTAGCCAGGTGTGGTGGCAGGTGCTTGTAATCCCAGCTACTCGGGAGGGCGAGGGAAGAGATCGCTTGAACCTGGGAGGAGGAAGTTGCAGTGAGTGGAGATCTTGCCACTGCACTCCAGCCTAGGCAACAGAACGAGACTTCCTCTCAAAAAAAAA
>NW_016107565.1:2766637-2817041 GCF_001604975.1 Cebus imitator | reverse complement strand
AAAAAAAAAAAAAAAAAAAAAAAAGCAAGCAAATTTAAGCTTGATTAATGAAGTTTGTCTCACAATGAGATTCCATCATGAGAGGGCATGCTTTACTATGTACTGACTGCTTTGCCTCAGAAGAAGCTCAAACAGCAATTGAAAACAAATTTATTTGGGGGAGAAAAATGTGGAAGGCATTACATTTTGAACTCGATAAACTAAAAAAAAAATGCCTTTTGATACCATTATACTTCACTGCTGGAAAGGCTTTTCTTCTTTTCTTCATCTGGAATCTCCCTTCACCCAAAGTTTGCCAACTTACTGTGCTGTAGGCAACACAAAATGTAAACAAAGCCTGGGAGAAACATTACTAATTAGCACCTATCAGATGCATTTTCCAGGGTGCTTTATGAGATTAACTGTCCATACTAAGGTAATCTCTTAAACCAATTTAGATGCTCTCACTCAGGCACTGAAAGATGAAGCACAGTAATATTTTTTGATTTAGTATGTCAAGTAAAGCATACACCCATAACTGTTGTATGCAAAACATTGCTTTGCATAGAGATCCAACATGAACTAAGAAAGCCTCTGGCCTTGGGCTGCGTGGCTACAGAGTGAAATACCTGGAAACCTTTAGTAGACGTATTATAAGAAGATTATAGGACTGTGGCATAGGGAGAGATTAATTATGATGAGGACAAGAAAATACATTTTTGTAGATGAGAAATTTTAGCAGGGGCTGAGATGGAAAAGACTTGAACAGATGGATGTTCTGGATAAACAAATTATGGATGAAGAGTACAGGTTGGTAGAGTCAGGGTCTCAGAAGTGTTGCTGAGTCAGACCTAGAGACAGTGAAAGAGAAAGATACTATAAAGGCCATGGGATTAATGATTTTAGGGCTCTTAAAAATTTTAAATAGAAGATGGGGACCAAAACAAGGGGGAAGTTGAAAGAGAAAATAGTGACAATTTCCACTTTTAGGAAATTACCAAGTGACAGACTTTTTCTTAGGTTTTTTTTCTTGCTAGCTTTACAAGCCTCCTATTTGAAGATGTCACAGCGAGTTGCTATGTGCCTGAAAGACCACTGGCCTGGTGGAGAGTGTGTTGACCTCACTGTGTGGCCTTCACTACCTCTCCAAGCCTTGGTTTCCCAGGCTTCAAGATGTGTATAAAACATTCCCTGCTTTACGGGCTTGCATGGTTGCTGCTTTGCAAGCTGTGAATGGCTATGCAAACACTCAGGCACTCAGGGACGGATTGTGTTGGTCCTGGGGGAGTTTATAGCAGCTTTAAACCAAGTCCAGTATCAGCTGTATGTTGCCATCATAACAGAGGCTCCAGAGTTGACCTAGAGCCTGGTGACAGAGACGTCCACCTAGTGGCCATCAAAACTGTGTGCTGGTTGTCTGTGGAGTATGGCAGCTGCTCAGATTGTTCAGTGTGAAATTTAATTTGGGCTCCTGGGTGAGCAGGGAGGAGGGCGTGAAAGATATGACACTGGTTAATTTCATGTTTTACAGGCCCAACAACCCCAAACGTACGTTTCTCAGTGAAAACCGAGAACCTGCAGGCCACTGCATGCAATGATATGCAGTCCAGGGGGAAAATGAAGATAGAGAGGAAAAAAAAAAAACCATAAAGAATATATCATTTTCCAAAATCAAATAAACTCAAAAACCTTCCATTTCAGCGGGTTAGATTGACAGGCAGAGAGAGAGAGGCAAAAGAGGATTTCTTTTAACTCTTGCCAATGCTTTTACGCATAACTGCAAACACTCCTGTGCTTGGTATTCAAAGGTCGTAGCGCCTGCCCCAGTCCATCTTTCCATGGTCAGATCTGGTTTTAGCTTGTTCTTGCTCGAAACCTTTCCCTGCCACCCTGTGTACAGTATAAAACCTAAACTCTTAAGTGTAGCAAAAATTACCCTCTACCAGATTACCTGCCACCTCTCCTGTGTTATGTCCTTCAGCTTTCATTCCCACCCAAACCCTTCTCCACCAGCAGCAGCATTCATTGGTTGGTTTCCAAATCTGCGGGCTCCTCCACCTCTCTCTGCCTTTGTATGTGACATTCGTTCTGCCTAGAATTCTCCTTACTCTGGGTCTCCCCCAGGTTTCGGGGAAACACAGTCAGTATCGACAACTGCTAAGAGTGAAAATTTTGGCATCAAGTAGACCTGATACTGGCTTCTCGATACACTGAATACTGACTTTTCCCATCCTGCCCACAGTCCTTGACAAATTACTTAACTCCTTTGTTAGTTTCCAGTTGTTTTCTCTTTACGAAGGAGAGAGTGTTCCCTGCCTTTTCTGGTTATTATGGAGATTAAGTCAGTTAATACATGTAAAGTATGGAGTACAATGCCTGGCACAAGAAGGTACTTGGTGATTGACTTATTTTAATATTAATTTAACCCATGTTTTACTATGACAACTCTCTTAATCCTCACATGCAGACTTGGATATGTTTTCCATGAATGATCCAATTGCACCTTGAATGTGACTAATTTCTACCATCGTAATGTGATACTGTATATAATAGTCATTTGCGTGTTCCCCTCCCCACCATCAGGCTGTGTGAATGGATACATACATCAGGTTTGATTATCTCTGTATGCCCAGTGCTTAGCCAAAAGCCCAACACAAAAATGGTACTTGAACTATGGAAGAATGAATGAATGACAAAGTGAATGATTGGTCACATGCATGGGTCAACCTTGAAGGCCCAGATCAAGTGCCATCTGTCCTGTGAAGTCTTAGGTGATCCTATCAATAGAACAAAATGTGCTAGCTTCTGTGTCGTGGCTCGTTTCCAAAATGCTTACCACATCATGATCACGTTGTGAGCTCCACACAGGAGGCTCCATGTCTCATTCATCTCTATGAAGCCATTAGCACAGGACCTGGAACTCAGGTTAAAATTCAGAATAGGTTATTTTTCTTCTCTACCATCATCCTCTTTCTTCTCTTCATTATAGCCATGCCCAGCATGGCCAATATTTGGATATCATTAGGGTCAGGATGTACAGGGGCATGCCAGATGCAGGAGCAGTCATGTGGCCAGATTTAGTGCCCCAATGACATATATAATTGCAGAGTATGGCAGGAGTCCCTGAAAGATTGTCTGCTGGCTGCCACAGACAATAACATTCAGGAGACACTGTAAGAGAAATAAGAAAACAAAGAAGACCTTTACTCATGAGCAAGAGTGTCTGCATCAGCTCATGAGCAGTATCTTGGGACCTGCTGGTTCTTCTGAGGAAATTATCATTAATTTAGAGTTTTGAAACAAAGGAGAGTTTTGAAACAAAAGTTTTGAAGCCACTCCAGATAAACAAATCAGGAGTTAAAAATAACTGTTGAATTGGTGCATGTATATTTGGAACTATTTGTAGAGTATGTTTGTACATGAGAGAAAATATGCACAATACAAATTTAGGTGTGCATTTATTATCTGTCAGGCACTGGGGTAAACACTTTACTATGTATTAATTCCCTCAGTATACACCACAGCCCTATAAGGTAGATATTATTATTCCCACTTTAAAAATGAGACTCAGGTACAGTGAATAACTTGTTCAAGGTCACATGGCTAGTAAGTAGTAGACCTGGATTTGTATCTGGGTAGTTGACTCCGGAATTGATATTCTCATGAATATGTAAGAGGTCTTGGGGTATTTGAAATAACTGAGAACCCACTGGGCCTTTCAGAGGGTATAGGGTCGGTGGAGGGAGAGGATCAGGAAAAGTAATGGGTACTAGGCTTAATACCTGTGTGAGGAAATAATCTCTACAACAGCCTCCCAGGATAAAAGTTTACCTGTGTAACAAACCTGCACTTGTACCCCTGAACTTAAAATAAAAGTTAAAAAAAGAGAGACAACGAGACTGAGCTTCAAAGAAAATAGATAACTGAGAGAGGTATGTGTGGTGTGCTTTAGAAAAACATATTCAACAGGCATTTATTGAGCACCCACTACTTGTCATGCCCTGTGCTAGGTTAACTGGGTGACAACAAGATAAATAGGACATAGCCCTCTTTTCAAGGAGCTTGCCAGCTGGGAAAGATGGGTAGACCAAGGCTGGGCACTGTGGCTCATGTCTATAATCCTGGCACTTTGGGAGGCTGAGGAGGGCAGGTCATTTGAGGTCAGGAATTCAAGACCAGCCTGGCCAACATGGTGAAACCCCGTCTCTACTAAAAATACAAAAATTAGCTGGCCATGGCGGTGCATGCCTGTAATTCTAGCTACTCAGGAAACTGAGGCACAGGAATCACTTGAACCCAGGAGGCAGAGTTTGCAGTGAGCCAAGATTGCACCACTGCATTCCAGCATGGGTGACGGGGGGAAGAAAAAGGAGGAGGGGGTAGACCTAAATAGATATTAAGGAATTTAGCTCAGTTTAAAAAACTCTTTTTTTACCTTTGAATCCGTTCCAGGCCCTTGGTAAATAAAAATGGGTAAGACATGATTCAGACTTTCAAGATACAGAGTATCAGGCCATAGTCAGTTTTGTAACAAACATACCAAATGCCACATCATTTAACACTAAATTCCCCTCAATATAAACCCAAAACCCACTGTGTTGATCCCATTGCATATTACCACAGCCCCTAGTTACTGTATCTTTTAGAAGAAATGTCCTTCCAAATGAGGATTTCTGTCCTCAATGTCTGGTCTACTCCAATGGTTGGGACTATTCCAGGCTCCAACTCACTGAAGTTGACTTAACTGATGTGGTTAACCAAGCTGCTGTGGAATAGGTTGGTTATTGTATCTGCTATGCCCAATCTCCCCTTCTAAACAAAACTGCCCTACAAACAGTGCTGTACTGTTTGTGAGTAGATTCATTTACTAATTGGACTATGCATTGTCACTTGATATAGGAAGAATCAATTTGTTGGCTGGTAGTGAAGCATGAAATAGCTTGTCCTGGTAGGGTCAGCTGAATCCATCAGATTTCTTCTCTGAGAGCTGAAACCAGAAGGACAGAAAGAATTTGGTTCGTTGGAAACAAACAGAGAAACATACTAAATAAGCAATTTAATAGAAGAGTACTTGAGTGCCCCTCAGAAGGCTGAGTTGTCCGCATCACCATATTTTCTGCCATCTCTGAGCTGGGATATTCGACAGTCCCTGGGCTCCCACTGTGGATCCCTGAAGATATTCCCAGACTTGAATAAGCTTCAGTGGCTCCCTCTCCCTGGAAATCATAATTGATGGATGGGCTTGCACCCCTTTCAGTTCTAGCGTGTGGGGACAAATCAAAGGAGGCAAATGTCAACAGACTCCTCCCGATAAGCTTTGTTGATCACTTGTTGCTGAATGTTGTCCCCCTGATGCAACACACACTTTATACCTTCTGCTGCTGCCCCAATCCTCAATCACCATGCCATGCTTTCTGTTGAATAGGGCCTAATGATTTCAGCAAGGAATTGGCCTGGCATGATTTACTTTGGAGGTTCATGATTATAAAGATAGTCAAGGCACTTTTCTGAGGGATGTGTAGCAGCAGCAGAACACAAAATCCCTTGAACATCAACTGTGGGCTGTGGATACAGAGAAAAAATGGCTGCCCTGGGGAACCTCCTAGGGTTATGAGAGAAGAAGACTTGTCAATGTACAGTTAGAATCTGGAATGCAAGGGACTTGGGTAGAGGAAGCACCAGGTACTGGGCAGGCAGTGAGAGTCGACTCACTTGGCCTGGGGAGGAAGGATAGTGTGTGTGTGTGTGTGTGTGTGTGTGTGTGCGTGCGCGCGCGCATATGTCTCAGGGTTGTTCAAGGAAAGCTCTGCAGGAGGTGATAGATGAGCAAAATTTTTACAAAGAAGAAGGGGTTTTCAAGGCAAAGGAAGAAAAGGAAAGGGGGCCAGGGCATTCGTAGAGATGAAAACAGCATATGCAAAGACTGGAAATTGCAAGACAGCATGGTTGCTCTGAGAGCAGCCAAGATGGGGCTGCAGAAATGAGGCTGCAAAGATGGCAGAAGACAGCCTAAGGGAACCTTATTTTCCTGAACACAATTGAAGGAGGGCTGATTTTTAAGCATGGAGGCAGCTGGCTAATCTGGTGATGTCATGGAGCCTGGATTGGGGTGGGGGACACTTCATAGCCAGGACCCTGGTAAAGCTCTGTGAGATGGCTGCAAGTTTACAAAGAGGGGACTGACTTGATGGCAGATGGCTTATGTACACTTCTTCCCAGGGAGGCAGAGGCATGTGACCTCATGTGACCTTGAGGTCAGCCAGTCCTTGGCTAAAATCCCCACCTTGCCATGGCCTGACTGTGTGGCTATGGGCAGGCTTTGTCACGTCTCAGAGCTTCCACTGCCTCACCTGTAAGTAAAAGAAGCAGCCTTGGGAATATCAACTGCGAAAGGCCTTGATGTATTTTATGCTGTCCATTATTTATTGGTTAATTTCAAGCAGGTGAAGTTGGGTAACTGAGTGTGTGTGTAGGTGGTGGTGGGGTTATGCAGTTCTCTGGGTGAGCCTGAGAAATGGATGGAGCCCCAGGTGTATCTCAAAGCTAAGTGGAAATGCTCTCTGCCGTAAAACTGCAACCACCTGCTCTCTTAAAAATATCTCGTAGACCAGCTGGGGCTGACTCCATTCTGCCCGAAGTTCCCCTCATTAAGCAGGAGCCTTAGATGTAAGCAGGGCCTGTAGGCTTCATTGGCAATTCTGTTCCTACAATTGCAACATGCTTTCAGAGATTCAGAGTCTCCTCAGAACTGCTATGATTTGTAGCATGCCACCATCCAATGCCCACATCCTCTGACCCACTTCCTGCTGGCTTATTCTGGTGACAGGGAGCTCACATCCCACCCCAAGAACCTGTCTCATCTCTCCCCCTTGGCTGCTCCTATTCACTCCACCCCCGCAGGGCTTCCCTAGAGTTCTGTCTGGTTTTGTTTTGAATGACATGCTCCTTTCTTCCTCCATCAGGGTCTTTCTTCACTTACTGCTCCCTCTCTCTGGAACATTTGTTCCTGTTCACTTCACCCAGCTGAGTCACACTCATTTTTTATGCCCCATGTATTCATCCCATCCTTCCAGAGGCCTTTCCTAACCCCTCACCTCCGATGGTCTGACCAGCTTATCCCAGTTATACACTCTGATAACTCCCTGCACACCTCTCTCACCACACAAAGTTGCTTATATAATATATTATTTGATTGTTTTTGTTTAATATCTCTCTTTCCCCATGGACCAGTGATTGTCAACATATGGTGTTATTTTGCTCCCAAGGGACATTTGGAAATGATTGGAGACATTTTTGATTGTCACAACTGAGAGATGCTATCCCTAGGTAGAGACCAAGGATGTTGCTAAATGTCCTGTGGTACACAGAACAGTCCCCTCAACAAAGAATTATTTGATCCAAAATTCAATAGCGCCACTGTTGAAAAACCCTGTCATAGATTGTAAGTTTTATATGGGCAGAGACCTTGGCTGTCTTGTTCATAACCTTATATCCTGCATTGGGCCACAAGCACCTTGACTGATTTGTAGATGATGTTAGACAAGAATCTGGTCATGGTTTTGTGCATAAATCTGTGCTTATGCATCCCTTTCTTCTAATGACCACTTTTTCACATATGGGACCTCTCACCTTAGTATTGTGATTCACACTTAAAGTATGCCATATATGCACACGCCTCCTACAACCTAATGTATAATTCACCTCTTCCTCATCAAGTAAGGCTCCTTAGCAGTTACCACCTATGTCCTACATATGTTTTATGTGTAGGTGCACGCACATAGAGGTCTAGCACACTCACGTGTACCTGCACCTCTTCCTGTCACACACATGAACTAGGCAGCAGAGGCTTTCTGTTTTATCGCACATAAAACAGGCTGAAACCAACAGGCATGCACACACACAAATACACACATGCTAGTACAGAAAGTGATGCGGAGAGGTAGGGGCAGTGCACTTTACCTCCCTGTGGCGCATCCTAGCCATGGGACTCTAAAATGTGTACCATCAAGACTAGATCTGAGACCAGACATCAAGCAGAAGTATGAACTCTAACTCCTATTAAAATCTCTTTCTCACACCCCCCCCACACACCCCTTTACAAATTTTCTCTTTAAAACAAGAAGTCAAACTGCAGAAAATAATTTTAATCAACGTCATGCTAGTGTGGGCTGAGGGTGAAATAGCATATTAATGCTTTTATCTCTGCTGGGTACGTGGCTGACTTCACCATTGATTCCATTCGAAGTCACACCCCAGGTGTGTTCCCGTAGCATTTCTGCATTAAGCAGCTGCGAGACGAGGTCTAACATCTTTTATTATCTTGGCAAAGCTGCACACACTGAGTGGTGGGGCCATAATAAAAAGATCCAATACCCCATTAGCACAGCTAAATATTTGACTTCTAAACTCAAGTGGAAAATGAAACTCAGTGCCTGGAGAGAAGATGGTGAGGGGTTGCAATGTCTGGGAACGGAACCACAATTCTTTCTTGTGTTATAGCAATTTAGGTTTACTATGCCTTGTAGATGTCTCTTTTTGTTTAATTTTCACAACTGCTACCTGATGTAGGCATTATCATCCCTATTGATAGGTGAGGGAACTGAAGCTTGGAGATGTGACGTGACTTGTCCAGATGATTGACACTTAAATCCGCGTGGTCTGTAAAGTACATAGTGCCGTATTCTTTAATCCATGTTGGTTCCCTCTTCTTCCACATCCTCTGGCTCAGATGCTCAGTGTTAAGTAGAGAATTTCCTAAAGGGAAATTATGGTTTCAGCTTCACATTGGGAAAGAAACTGCTTTCCTTCCTTTGCTCACGTCTTGCCCTCCTGCCTTTCTTCTTTCCTCAATCCCTTCCAACAAAATCATATTGGACCCCACCACTTCCTATGTGCCAGCTCTGTGCCAAGTGCTGGGAATGGAGCAGTGACTAAGACATATGATGTCCCTATCCTAATGGATATTCCCTCTAGCAGAACGAATGGACTAACATTTTTAAATCGTAGCAGAAAATGATGAAACAGAAAAATACAAGGGGATGGAAAACTTGAGGGGATCTGGAAGGATGGGTTATGTAAATTGCCCTCAGACAATGACATCAAAGCTAAAATTCGAGCAGGGCTCAGTCGTGACAAGGCAGGTGGAGTGTGCAGATGGAGGGAATTCCTTGAAGAAACCACATGTACAAGTGCTCAGAGGGATAAAAGGACATGCTGACTTGAGTCACTGAGAGCGGGTTATTATGACTGGAGGGTAAATTGGTTGTAAATTGGCCAGCAAAGTAGGCAGTGGCCAGATCTCCAAGAGGTTAAGGCACGGAGTTAAGAGGCTGTTATGCTAATACAGGTGAAAGTTGACAGTGGCTATGGGAAGGCATAGGACTTTTTCAAGATTTAATGTGTAAACAAATTACCTAGAAATCTTGTTACAATGCAGATTCTGATTCAGTGAGCCTGGGATGGGGGCTGAGATTCTGCCTTTCTAACAAGCTCTCAGGTGATACCCAAGGCATGGTCCGTGCACCACACTGCAATAACGAGATCTAGACCTGTGCTGTCCAACATGGTCACCACCAGCTGCATGTGCCTAATGGAGCAATTGATATGTGGTTGTCTCTAATTGAAATGTAATGTGAGTATTAAGTACAAATTTGATTCTGAAGACCTAAATAGAAAAGAAAATGTAAAAAATGTCTATTTAATTGTTTTTACATTGAAATGATAATATTTTGGATATATTAGATTAAATACATAGAGCATTAAAATGAAATTAACTTGTTTTTACTTTTTGAATATGCCTACAAATTAAATCACATCTATTGATTATGTGCTTACCCGTATATTGGCTTAAATGAAATATATTATTATAATTAATTCTACCTGTTTGTTTTTACTTTTTAAAGTGTGAGTGCTAGAAAATGTAAAATTACATATGTGACTCTCATCTCTACCAAATTACACTGACCTGAGCCGTCTCTCTGCCACAGTTAATTTGCTCACTGTTTCTTTAAGACAGTGCACTTTCCTACTCTGAAACCTATGTTCACTGCTTCCCCTTCTTAGAATGACCTCCTGGCTATTAATATTAGTCAACTAATCCATCAGAAAATGTTGGTTTGCCTGGAGCAGGGGTTCCTAACGTTTGAATCACCAGAGGAACTGGTGACCTAACCCTAATTGGTTCTGCTTTAAATACTTTACCTACAGTGATTCTAATGTGTATTCAAGGTTGAATACACTAAAAAGGAATTTAGTATTAATCCAACCCTTATTTTTTAAATGACTAAACCAAGGCTCAGAGTCAGAGATTCATTTAAGGTCACCAAAAAAACAAAACAAAACAAAACAAAACAAAAACAACAACAGGTTCTTGGAGTCTTACCATTTCTCAACCTCTTCTTTGCAGCCTACCATGAATGTCAATCACTCAGGCTCACCATTGTGTTCCTCCTTCAATGGTATTTGAATTTAATTGTCTTGATCACGCCTGGAAGGACCCTGTAAGCCTGTGGGTACCCTAAAGAGTAGAAAATGTCATCCTTCAAGGACTAGCACCTCTGAGATATACTAGAGGGCTGAGACCATATTCCAAAGTAATAAAGGCTCACATGGTGCTAAACCAAAATAGGAACCTATCTAGTAAGTGTAAACTTACTGGCTGGCAAAATTAGTTTTTCACACACACACACACACACACACCACACACCCCTTTATATATAATTTTATTTGTAGAAAATGTCAAAACATGAGGCCTTCCATGAACATGAAACCACTTGCTGAATGGCCCATTTGGCCCCAGGCAGCTGCCCTGCCTGGGAGTCGTTACACCACACCTTGCAGGCTGCCACCTGGCTTCCCAAAGCCATACTTTCATTGCAGTTTTTACCCAAAGTTATTTTCTTGAGGACTGAACTTTTGCTTGTCTTTTATCTGTGATCTCTGAGAGATTGCCCTAATTACAATATCGTAAGGAACGTCAGTAGGAGACCACCGGGCAGCTTTGATGGCAGAGCAGCGATTCTTGCCTTTACTTGAAGAATGTATCTTTTCCTCTTCTCTGGGAGCTCATATTTTAAAGCCTGCCACAATAGATTTAGATAATTCTCAATTATTCTAATTTTCCCTAAAATACCCTTCTGGGTAGGAGGAGGAGTTTATTGAAATGTTGCCTAATAATGTCTAATAAATCAGAAGATAATTCAAGGCTGGTATTTATTTTTTATTTTTTGAAATGGAGTCTCACTCTGTAGCCCAGGCTGGAGGGCAGTCGCACGATCTTAGTCCACTGTAACCTCTAGCTCCTAGGTTCAAGGGATCCTTCTGCCTCAGCCTCCCAAGTAGCTGAGACTGGAGGTATGTGACACCATGCCTGGCTAATTGTTGTATTTTTAGTAGAGATGGGGTTTCACCATGTTGTCTAGGCTGGTCTCAAACTCCTGACCTGTCATAGAATTCCAGACCTATGAAGTGTCAACTGTTGTTGAATTCCTTTATTATATGGATAGAGGGTATTGCCCAGAGCTTTGGTGACTTGGTTAAGATCACAAAGGCAGTTAGTGTCTCAGGGGCAACAAAAATCAAGTTTCTGGACTCCCACATTTTTTCATGACTCTCAGATGCAATTGTGTGCTTATTGACAAGAGGCCCTGCCAGGGACGACTTCAGTGTGTCTCAACTGGCCAGACACATCAAAATAAGAAAAGCACTGCTCTTGGCCTCAAAGGGCTTAAAGTCAGCATAATTTTATAAGCATAATCGGGGCTATGATTTCCGATACTTTTTCTCATCTGCATATATGAGCTTCCATCCTTGAGGAATTTTTGTCTCTTTTGTTCACTGTGACATCTCTGTAGCATCTCTGTCCAGTAGACATAGAATGTGAGTCACACATTTAATTTTAAGTTTTCTAGTAGCCACATTTAAAAAAAAGAAATACATGTACATAATTTTGAAAATTTTATTTGAATGAATATCTCAATGTTTTATCATTTCAACAACCAATCAACAGCACATAGTATTAATGCACTATTTTATATGACTTTGTTCATACAAATTTTTTGAAATCCAGTGTTCGTTTCATATTTACAGCACAATTCAATTTAAGGTAGCTCTATTTCAGTGTTCCAAACTGTGGCTACAGTGGCTAGTGGCTACCATATTGGACAATTCAACTCTAGAACTTGGAAAAATGTCTAGCACATAGTAGGACCTCAAAAAAAGTGTTTATGAATGAATGACTGGACTAACAGAGTCTACTTCAAAGAACACCTAATACAGCCTATCAGTATCAGAGAAAGGGAAACAAGGCCAGAAAATTACAGTGACTGACTCTGTAGTGGTCCATTAAATTGCTTTCCTTCCAGATTAGAAATTAAGTGTAGCACCCAGCCAGGGAGCAGGCCCAGCCCACCCTTGATCAGGGTTAATCCAGGGCTCAGTATAACACCTGACACATAACATGTGCCCAGCCAATGTCTGTGAAGGGAAAGGTCACTTCACTAATTGGTAAGAGAGCAAGGTAGAAGACCTGGGATTCCTGCCTCCTGCTCAGGGCTTTTTTCACTATACCCTGCTGTCATGAAAATTGATTTATATTCAGGACCTGGAAGAGTACATAACAATTGGATCATCAAGGACATGCTAGTAGGGTGCAGATGCTGAGGCACTGATTACTATTTAAATTTCTTTGTGAATAGGTGTCCAGTAGGCACAGTTGGAACTCATTGTGTCGGGATCTGAATCTGCCTGCAGTAGGAGTGCTGGATGTCATTAACATAGCAGAAGACCAGCACGGGCTACCCTGGTTCTTTTTAAACAAACATATGCTTTCAGATGTGCCTGGGGCTAGCTGGACTCCGGAACCTTCACTCTTAAGCCACAGGGTGTCAGAGCTGGGACAGCATACTTCCAACATTCTCTCCTGCATCTTAATGATCTGTCTGTGTTCTCCCTGTTCTTCAGGGCCCAGCCAAAAGTAACATCCAGGATGCCTGCTTGCATCAGCCGATGCATCCAGGAACACTTTTTTGCTCCTTTGGCTGACAAAGCAAAGTTTCCATTGCTTTTCACCTTGTCTCACAGAGACTGCTTTCCAAGGGAGAAGTTGTCTCTTAGAACCAAGTAGCTATAAAATACCTGAGCTTAAAGAAATCTTGTACATCTGCCAAAGCAGTTTCCCAAACTTCAGGTACTTGCATACTATCTCGCTATCTCTTTTCTTTGTTTTTGGAGACAGGTCTCACTATGTCCTCCAGGTTGAAGTACAGTGGCTGGAACACAGTTCACTGCAGCTTCTACTTCCTCCTGGACTCAAGTGGTCCTCCCACCTCAACCTGCTGAGTAACTGAGACTACAGGTTCATGCCATCATACCCAGCTAATTTTTAATTTTTGTAGAGATGGAGTCTTGCCATGTTGCCCACGCTGGTCTTGAATGACTGAGCTCAAGTGATCCTCCTGCCATGGCCTCCTAAATTGCTGGGATTACAGGCATGAGCCACCATGCCCTATTCACAGTCTTTGTTATAGCTATTGTTATATTCATAGTGAATCATTTTCTTTCCATCTTTCTGCTTTCTATGGTTAAATCAGTGTGTTCTTGAAGGAAAGCAATATCTTTGAAAACATGAGCATAAGATGTATGTTATATATTGTCTCCGTATAAAATAAACATAGCTATTCTGCTATGATCATAACATACTTATTATTTATTGCTACATATAGCTAAACAGCCTCTCTGTGCACCTCCAAAAACCAACTATGCCTCTACCAGTGATACATATATCTTGCTTTTAAAACATTTTTCTAGGGCATCACCTTCATTAGACAGAGCCTGGAAATGAGGCTCAGGGGGAGGCAGGCTCTGTCCTCAGGCTGGTATCAATAAAGGTTTGGTGGAAGGCTGGCTGGGCACTCCATCCTGCTGGTTCTCAGGCCACAATTGTATCAGCATATTCTTCTCCAGTTGCAGCAGCCAATCGTGTGCTCCATGCATCAGTCTGATGTTACAAGAAAAGAGGGGCTTTCAAGTCATAGGTTCGAACTCCAGCTGTATGTTGTGGCTACACGAGTTTCTGTCAAGTTTATGGTTAATCCTCTCCAGTCTACTGCTCTTCAGGCAGTAAGGATAATGTATTATCTGGACTTGTGGAAACATTTACAATTTTAGCCTGGCTCACTAAGGATCTCGTTCCATAGACTTGCCAGCAGCTGTTCAATAGAACTATGAAATAAGTCACATGGGTCATTTAAATTTTATTGTGACATTTTAAAAATGAGTCAAACAGGTGAAATTAATTATTACACAATATTTTATTTAACCCATTATATTCAAAATAGTCTCATTTCAATATGTAATCAATATAAAAATTATGAATAAAACAGTTGCCTTTTATAACATTAAATTTGCAAAATCCGATGTGTATTTTGTACTTAGAGCATATCTCAATTCAACCTGATTTTTCATCAAATAACTTGACCAGAATTTAGATTTTATAAAGTTTATTCAATTGAAAATGTAGATTCACATATCCAAGATTTCCAAACATATTTAAAATTGTTCCATTAACTGAATTATCAGCTTTTAACTTTAAAAATATTCAGATCAAAATATTTAAAAAACAATATCATAAAAATGCAACAATAAAAATACAAACATAATACAGTACAATGACTATGTATCATTTGCATTGTATTAGGTATAAGTAATCTGGAGGTGATTTAAAGTATACAGGAGGGTATATGTAGGTTATATGCAAATACTGCACCATAACATTTAAGTGACTTGAGTATCCGAAGATTTTGGTATCCTCAGGGTACAATCCCCTTCAGATACTGAGGAGCAACTGTATTTAAAATCAAATAGGCCGGGCGCGGTGGCTCAAGCCTGTAATCCCAGCACTTTGGGAGGCCGAGGCGGGTGGATCACGAGGTCAAGAGATCGAGACCATCGTGGTCAACATGGTGAAACCCTGCCTCTACTAAAGCTACAAAAAATTAAATGGGCATGGTGGCGCGTGCCTGTAGTCCGAGCTACTCAGGAGGCTGAGGCAGGAGAATTGCCTGAACCCAGGAGGTGGAGGTTGCGGTGAGCCGAGATCGCGCCATTGCACTCCAGCCTGGGTAACGAGAGAAACTCCGTCTCAAAAAAAAAAATAAAATAAA
The DNA here is from genome assembly GCF_001604975.1 of Cebus imitator. Taxonomy (NCBI): domain Eukaryota; kingdom Metazoa; phylum Chordata; class Mammalia; order Primates; family Cebidae; genus Cebus; species Cebus imitator. The sequence continues at coordinate 2,801,901 of NW_016107565.1, read as the reverse complement.
ATAAAATTAAACATCAAATTCCTTATCATACTGGTCGTATTTTAAGCTCTCAATAACCACATGATTCTTGCGGCTACCATATATGACAACACAAGTCTGGCGTCTAACCTTGTTTGTTTTTATATTTCCTGTCTTGTAAAATAGTTACTGAATGTATGTTGAACTTAAACATATTTAAAATATTTGTGCTTGTGATGGTTTATCTGATCATCACAAGATACCATGAGACAAGCTGGATAGAAATTAATATCCTCCAAGTAGAGATGGCAAAACTAGTGCTTAGGTAAGTTACATGACTAGTCTGGGGTCACACAGGTAGGAAATGGTAGAGGCAGGCCAGAGCTCTCGGTTGTCATTTCCTGAACAAGGCTTTGCTCAGCATCCTGAGTGAAAACTTTTAGCTCACCTACCATTTAAAGAGCAGTTAGATTTGAAGACTAATCCATCAAATTTATTCCTTTAAAATGCTCATTTTATCGCATACTTGGTGTTATGTGTTAATAGTTTGAGCCCATCATTTTTTTTAAACCTGAAAGGAAGGGAGATGAGGTTATTGGCAAAATGCTGAACTAATTAGCTCCACTGTAGGTTTACTTAGAAGGCTCATTTTAGCAGCTGTATTATTTAAGCATCAGATAACTGATTTGTTAATAACTCTTTTTCTTCCTCTAGTGAGTATAATTTTCTTCTCTGGGGTTCATAAAGGTAAAACTTTTCCCACATAGAGGCCTGATTGTCATGTTCAGTCTTTGATAAGGTTTATTCTTATGCCAGGTTTTCTGGTTTTTCTTCTCTCTTCTCTCCCACCCCGCTCCCCTGCCCCAGGTTGCAGGGTGTGTAGGAGTGCTAATCTATATAGGATCTTTTTTTTTTTTTTCCTCTTTTTTTTTTTTTTTTTTTTTTTTTTTTTTTTTTTTTTTTTTTTTTTTTTTTTTTTGTTTTTTTTTTTTCCTCCCTCTCCTGTTTGTCTTCCTTTGACTATTTTCTCATGTGAAGGCAGATACAATAATAACATCTTACTTTCTAAAGCTCTTTTCATCCTGATCGAATTCCGAGCACCACAGAACACATTGCATTTCAAAACTTATGGAAATGCAGCCTTACAGTTTACAAATTTAGACAACACGAAAAGTCAGACACACAGGGCCCTTGAAGCACGTTAATTCACTCACAACATGCCCCGTCCTCTGAACAGCTACAATTAATTGTCGCCAGGCTAAGCCAGGTCTTTTGCTAAAGGTAGCATAGACCTTGCTAAGAGAAGGGGCATTATGTTTATTTATGTGTCTACATTTCCATGTGATTACTGGGAGCCCACACAGATCTGCTGGATTCAAACACGCAATGTTGGAAGAGGAGTTTGTATTCTCACTGCAGTTTCCCAGACAAACTAAGAGTTTGCAACTATTGTAAAGCTTACCTCTCCTATCTCTTCTTTCCAAGGCAGTGAAGTCCACGTTTCTTTTACATACTGTGTGAAATCTGCCTTTAACAATTTAGAAGAATAGAACTCAAATGCCTGCCATCTTGTGTGACGCCCTGCCTCATCTCAAATAGTGGATATCTCTCATTCACACTGCCCAGCCTAACCCCCTTTGCTGTGTGTGCTTTCTGCCTGAGGCCACAGTGGGGATTTTGTCTGGATCAAGCTCCTTCCAACTTCCAGAACCTCTTCTTGTGCTCTTCTATCAGCTGACTCCTTCAAATCTCCCCTATTATGGCTCAACAGTATCTTCTCAAATGGGCCTGCTCTGCCCACCTGCCAATTTTTGTCATATCTTACAGCAGTATTGTTCCTCTTGCAACTCCTCACTATATGCCTCTTATGTTGTTTTGTTAATTTGTTTAATTGTTTAGTGTGTGGTCCTCCCCATCAAGGTTCTCTTTTAGCCATAAAACTGAGTGTGTAGCGGTAACCCCAGAAGCCTGTTCTCAGATGCATCACCTTTGCAAAAAAGAGGGGCTGGAGTATACTCACTTGGTAGTCTTTAATTACAACAAATATCAGTGTGTAGGATCCAAGAGTGATTTTAAAATCTATCATCCATGTTGGAGGAGAGCAACTTAAAGAGCAGCAACTCGATCCGTGTGTCTTCCAGCTCGCGGCTGGATGAAATTATTGTTAACCTGGTCAGATTGGTAAGGGGAATATGGCCAGGGTGATTTTGAGTTATTATATTTTTCATCCAGCTACCTGACATTATTTTTTTCCAGTTAGTGTTCTCTCTGAGAGCATCTTATTCAGCTCTCATATTTATAGGTAATTTTTTAATGGTATGTAATGGAAGGGAGCCCTAAAATGAAAAGGAACCAAAATAAATTCCTTTCACTATTCCTTAGTCCTAAATCAAATCTCAAGCTGAATTTTGGCAAAAGAAATGAGTTTGTACTACACTACAGCCACACACATTTTGGAATAGAGGGAGGTGGAGGCCAGGGAAAAGAGGAGAAGATTTACCCTTGTTTAATGTCAGAACTTCCAAAGCCCTTTCACATATATTGTTTCATTTAGTATTTAACTAAAGCTAGAATAGGAGTTATCATCTGCATTTTCCATATAAAGACTGTGAGATGCAGACAGGAAAGGAACAACTTCCTTGGGCAAACTGATGGGTTGTATATGTATCATGAAGAGTGTGTTCCCTTGTGTGTTTATGTGTTTCACTTGGGTTTCAATTCAGGTATTTGAGCTCTGTTGGTAGTATGTGGAAGAAGAAATGCTAGGAAGGATTCTGAGGCTGTGTCAAAATTTGGCGAGAAAGTAGGCTGATTGATTAATCATATCTGTCAGAGACATGGGAGCAGTTGTGGTTATAGGGTAGTGGGCATGCTATATAATTTAGAACCTTGATAAATCCAAAGTTCCAAAGTCTGAGCCATCAATGCAATCTAAATTTTGAGTCACTGAGATACCTGAATTCTATTTCTGACTTCTCCAATAATGAGTAGTGTGGTCTTCAAAGGTCACTAACTTCTCAAACATTATTATGAGTCTATAAAATCAGAACATTGGTGTAGATGATTGATAAGGGTTTCTAGCTGAAATAGTCTATGATTTTATAAGAGGTTTATAATGACTGTATTATTAGAACAAGTATACTCATATAGTGCCACATTCCATTCTGATATACCAGCACATTTTTTTTCTTCTCTTTTTCACTCAAGTGGATTATGTATACAGGATGTTTACTTATATAAATAATGTAACTATTTAAAATATCCACATCAACTCATTTAGTGTTAAATCTGAAGTATGTCATGTGTTTAGCACATATTGGGAAGCAGTCAGATTCTCATTTCTTCTTATTTTTCATGGTGACAGCACTTGACCTACACAATGCACTCTGTTTACTGAACATATGCTGATGATCATGAAAGTCACTGAGTAGAGAACCACAGAAGCAAACTTGTAGGCAAAGGGGATCCAAAGATACTGTAATTTATATAGTCATGAAGAATTTTCTTCCTTTCTATGACAAAATAAAACGTGATCATTATAGAAAGATTAGGGAATAGAGAGGAAGAAATAGCTTGTGTTTATAGTATTTGATAGCAGGAATTATGTTTATCTTACCAACCATTGTGTTGTCAATGATTTGTAGAGTGTCTGGAACTAATTAAAAATATATTCTGAATGTATGAATAAGTAAATGAATAATAATAAGATGTAAAAAAAATCACAGCTAATCCTGAAACACAGAGATAACTAGTACTAACAAGTAGTATATTTCCACTTAGACTTTTCAATGGGGCAAACATATACATGTTTATCTTTTAAAACCAGCTTTATTGAGGTGTAATTTATGTACAATAATTGTCATCAGTTTTAAGTATGCAGTTCAATGAATTTTGACAAATATATGTACATATAACAATGACAATCAAAATATAGAACATTTTCTTTACCCCAATATTCCTGTGACCCTTTGTAGTAAATCTCTCCGCATCCCTTACCCAAATTAATCACTAATCTGATTTGATTTCTCTCATCATGAGTTTGCAGTTTGCTGAATTTTGAGTTAATGAAATCAAACAGTATATTCTTATTTGTGCCTGGCTTTTTTCATATAGCAAAAAGTTTTTAAGATATGTTTATGTCATTGCATATCAGTAGTTGGTTCCTGATCATTTCTTTATGGCTATACAATTTGTTTATGCATTCACCAGTTAGATATTTTGGTTGTTTCCAATTTTGATTATTGTTATGAAGCTATTACTAACATTCCTGTACCAGTCTTTCTGTGGACCTATGTTTTTCTTTCTGTTGAGTAAATAGGAGTAGAAATGCTAAGTTAAATTGTAACTTTATAAGAAATTGCCAACTGTTTTCCAAAGTGATTGTATCATTTTGCATTCCTACTAGCAATGTAGGGAAGTCCTATTTGCTCCATGTTCTTAACAACACTTGGTGTTGTCATTCTTTTCAACTGTAGTCATTCTAAATGGGTGAGTAGAAGTACATCATGGTGGTTGTAATTAGTATTTACTTAAGGATTAATGATGTTGACCAGCTTTTCCTCTATTGATTTGCCATCTGTATTCTCATCTCTGGGAATGTGTCTGTTTGAATTATTCTCTTTTTTTCCCTCTTTTTTGCTTCTTTTGTTTTAAAATAATCTAGTTGTTTAGCTTTTTGTTGGGGAGTTTATAATGCGTTATTTGTATGTGTTCTTTACAAGATCTTTATCAGATATATACTTATCATGTATATTTCCCTAATCTGTAATTTGCCTTTTTGTTTTCATTACAATGACATTAACAGAAGAGGGATTTTAATGTTGATGAGTTCCTATTTGAAAATTCTTTATAGTTGGTGCTTTAGGTATCCTATGAATGGAATCTTTTTTCCCTAACCCAAGGACTTTCTTACATATTATTGTCTAGAATTGTTTGTAGCTTTTATATTTAATTATATAATCCACCTGGAGTTTAATTTTGTGGCTGGTGTAAGGTAAAGATTGAAATTCATTTATACATATATGGCTATTTCATTGTGCCAGCACCATGTGTTCAAAAGAACAATACCTTTCTGCCTTATATTATCTTGGCTCCTTTGCCATAAATCTATTGACTAGTTATGTTTAAATCCATTTTTAACAGTCTGTTTCATTGATCTGTATGTTATTCTTAAGCCAAAATAACCATTTCATAATTCCACAGCTTTTATAATAAATAAGTCTTCCAGTCAGGTAATTTGAATCCTCCAACTTATTCTTTTAAAAAATTATTTTGGTTATTTTAGGTTCTTTGAATTTTTATATACATTTTACAATCAGCTTTTAAATTTCCACAAAAAATGGTTCAAAGAATGTTGACTGGTATTTATGTGAATGTATAGATTAGTTTGGGGAGAATCGATAACTTAAACTATTAAGTTTCGTGATTCATGAATGTGGTATGTATGTATCTCCATTTATTCACCCACTTTTTTTCTTTCAGCAATATTTTTTAGTGTTCAGTATGCAGATATTGGCATGTTTTATTATATTGTCTTTAAGTGTTCATGCTTTATGATGCCATGGTAAATAATATTTTTTTAAATTTTAATTATTGTTCAGTGACAGCATATGGGGAAACTATTTTTATACATTGATCTGGTATCATACAATCTTGCTAAACTCACTTCTTAGTTCTAGTAACTTTGAAATAAATTTTGGGGGAAATTTGGACATAGGTAATCATGTTATCCACAAACAAAGGCAATTGTACTTATTGTTTTGTAATACATATATCTTTTTTTTTTTTTCTGTTTTGGCTTGTTCTTTTCTTATTACTGTTGCTCTTGTCTGATTAATGTAAGATTTCCTGTGCAATAATGACCTATAAAAAATATTCTTGCCTTATTTTTGGCCTTATGAAAAATCTTTTCTATTTTGTTTTGTTTTGTTTTTACCATTAAATAAGCTAATAGGTTTTTGAAATAAATGATCTTTATCAGATTAAAGTTTCTTCTTCCTTTTCTTTTTCTTTTTTTTTTTTTTTAGTTTACTGAAAGTTTTTTATGAACAAGTATTTTTTCAAAAGTATGTTCTATATTGATTGAGATATTCACATGGGCTGTCTTGTTAGTCTAAAAATATGGTGAATAACTAATAGATTTTTGACTATTATTACATAATAAAAACTTTGTGTCATCATTACCCCTGCTCCTTGGGCTGGATCTTCTAAACTCTTGTAATTTCTTGATTGTTAAGAATGGCTTTGTTATTCATGGTGGTGTCTTTTTCCCCTTGTTAAATCTGTTTAGAGCTTTCTCTAATTTTATTGATCATTTCTAAGATTCAGATTTTATTTCATTGATTTTCTCAGTTTTTTTCTTGCTTTCTGTTTTTCAGTCTCCATTTTTATCATTAGTATTTTTGACTACTTACATTAAATTTCATTTTCTTTTCTTTTTCTACTTTTCATATAGAAATTAGAACATAGATTTAAGTGTATGTACATAATACTATAAATTCCACTTTCAGCACTGGTTTACCTACATCTTATTGTTTTTTCATGCTGTGTTTTCATCTTCATTCAATTCAAATAGTTTTCTAAACTCCTTTGTTATTTCTTATCATACCCATGACTTATTAAGAAGTGTGTTGTTTAATATCAAATATTGGAGTTTTTTCAAGTACATTTGTGTTTTCTGGCTTCTAATTTAATTCAATTTGTATCAGAGAACATACTCTGTACTCATTCAATCATTTTAACTTTATTTATATTTTTCCTGGGGCTAGCCATATTTTTTGGATACTCTTAATTCCTTTGTGGGGACCCAAATTTGTATTTGGTATTGTGTTCCTTACATCAGAAAGATTTCCTTGAACATTCTTCATAATGCAGGTCTCTTGACAACAAATTATGTCAGTTTTCCTTGATTTGAAAATATTTAATTTGTCTTAAAATTTTAAACTATATAATTATTGGGTATAGAATTCCTATTTGAAGGTGGGTTTTGCTCCAGTGCTTAAAAAATGTGGTTCCATTGTCTTCTGATCCTCATGATTTGTCACAAGCTATATGCTGTTATTTTTACCTTTGTTCCTTTACAAGAAATGTGACTTTTTCTCTAAATGTTTTTAATACATTTTCTTATCACTGGTTTTCAGCAGTTGAATTATGATACACCTGGGTGCAGAGTTTTTTGATTTTTTCTGCTTTGGGTTTGTTGATCTTTTGGGGTTTTTGAGTGTGCTGTTTTATACATATTTGGAAAAAATGAGCTACTTTTTTTTTCATTTTTTTTTCTTTTCTATCACCCTGTTCCTTATATTCTGATTATGCACACATTCATCTGCTTGATTTTTTTCCAGATCTTACTCAAGTCTATTTAACTTTTTTTCTGCCTTTTTTTCCCCCTCTGCTTCGTTTTGGAGCATTCCCATTACTATGTCTCAAGTTCATTGATCTTTTCTTTGGCAGTAACTAATACTATCTTTTTTTTAATTTTAGATACTGTATTTTTGTATCTATAACTTCCATTTTCATCTTTGAAAATTGCATTTCTCCTCTCATCATGTTCATATTTCTTCTATTTTTCTGAACATATTGAATATATTTATAGTTGTTTAAGTTTCCTTGCATTCAAATTTCCTTATCTACATTATAAATCTGATTCTATTAATTTATTTTCTGGTTATTATTATAGTTGCTAGCTTTTTTGGATGCCAGTAATTTTTTTATTGGATGTTAGATATTTATAAATATGTATCATTATATGCTGAATATTCTGTATAACGTATCAGGCTTATATGTTTCTTTGTTTTGGCCCAAATTACTATATGTGGGAAACAGTTTATTTCAATATTTGCTTTTAAAAAATTTTGTTATGACTGGTCCAGAGCAGCATTTATGCTGAGACTAATTTAATCTTACTCTGACGGCAATACCATTCTCAGAATTTGGCCCACTGCTTCACATGTTAGAAGTTCTTTATGCTGTAGCTTGTGAGAACAGGCTCTATTTCTAGCACTTCATGAGCTCTAGAAATTGATCAGCCTACTGCTACTGGAAATCCTTTCTTTGGTCTTAGTTAATTTTATCTCACACTTATATAGGTCAAACTCAGCTACACACCTGCGAGGAGTCCTATACAGATCTCTAGAGATCTTTCTTTGTGTGGCCTCTTTATCGCTAGTACTCTGCCCTGAAAACTCTAGTTATCTTGGCCTCCCTAAACTACAATCTTCGTCTCAAGTTGAGATACTTCTGGGTTTCAATTCTGTTCTGCCTCCTTGTGCTACTACCTCAAAAGTGTCTCTAGAGTAACCAGAGTGAGTCAGTGCACACCTCATCATCCTGTACTGCCTGTTGTTCAGTCTTGTATTCAATTTGTTTTTCATTAATTTTGTTTAGATTTCTAGTTATAAAAGTGAATTCCCATAGCAGTTAATCCCTCATGGGCAGAGTGGAGATCTCATACATATGTTGCGAAAGCGATCATATTACACCTGCTGTCTTATAGATTGTTTTGCTTATCCACTTACCATGAACTTTTTCCTAAAACATTAAATGTTCTTCAGCAACTCAATTTTAAAAGCTGTTGAGTAGTGTATGAGTTCATTTAATCAATACTTTATAGTTGTACATCTAAGTCATTTCATTACCAAAAACAGCATCATTGATATTTGTGTACCTTAAAAACAAAATTTTAAAAATTAAAAAACTAAACTTTCACTGCCTCTAGTCAGAGTACAGAACTAGTTTTAAAAAAAAAAAGTCAAGAAAGCTTCATCAGAGCATTGTTTACCAAAACCTAGATTATTTGACAAATTTGATCAAGAGCTTTGGAACAGAGATATTTAATATACAGTTGTAAAAATGCCACTGAAGTTGAAATTATATCTACTGGTCTCTTTCGATCAGAATCTTGAGCAAAGATACTTCTGTTTTTCTTGCTATAAGAAAGAGGTACATAAAAATTGTATGATTAATTTTCAAATTTATCTTCTAAAGTGGGCCCTTGCGTTATAATTAATTTAGTTTGGTTTTCTTCACCTTCCTCATCTTCAACTACTGTAAGTTGGAAAAATTGTGAAGGGTCATTTTAAAACAGTAGTCTTGGTGGTACTCCTGATAGTGCAACCATAGAACTAAAAATATCCTAAGTCTATATTCTCTCTATATATAACTTATTCATAAATGTTATACAATATTATATCCATACAGTATGTTTGTCATCACCTACATACATAAGAAAAATAAACGTTGAAGGCTGAAAAGTATACAGAAATAGAATTCTAATATTTTCTCCTCAAAGCCCGTAGTAGATCATCTTTCCATCTCTGTGATATGTGTTTACCCACCTTGGAGATCCTTGTTTCTCAAATATAAAATAGAATAAAATAAACGAATGCCAGGATAGGTAACTGACTTCTTAAATTGACATATGACATCTCAATAAAGCACAAGTTATTATTCACATTTTATGCATAAGGAGCCTGAGGTTGAGATGGGTAAGAAACACCTAAAATTTTATATAAGGTAAACAGGAGTGTTCAATTTAAATGCAAGTCTCCTTATTCTGAATTCAATTAACTTGCCTTTTCACAACTGTGTCTCACCCTTTGAAAAATAATACTTCATGCATGATATATAAGGACAATATGTCCAAGCAGCCTACTGCCATTAACTCAAAAAACTTTCAAGATAGGCCAGGTGCAGTGGCTCATGCCTGTAATCCCACCAGCATTTTGGGAGGCTGAGGCAGGCAGATCACCAGGTCAAGAGATGGAGACCATCCTGGCCAACGTGGTGAAACCCTGTTTCTATTAAAAATACAAAAATTAGCTAATTGCTGGGCATGGTGGTGCTCCTCTGTAGTTCCAACTTCTGTCAGGAGGCTGAGGCAGGAGAATTGCTTGAACCCAGGAGGTGGAGGTTGCAGTAAGCCGAGATTGCACTACTGCACTCCAGCCTGGCGACAGAGTGAGACTCCATCTCAAACAACAACAACAAAAATGTTTCAAGATACGATGAAATCTTAGTTTGCAAAACAAATCACACAAGATATGTTATTAAATTAATACGATTTAGTGATGATATTAGTAATCATATTAGAATATAATATAGAGGAGATGACATTTAACCCCATGTTTCTACATCATTTGCTTTTCATTCTTTTTCTTATTTCAGGTATGGGAAGAAGTGAGGTCAGTGGGAATTAATTTTTCATTTCCAATTAATGAGGTGAGATTTTTGGTTTAAAGTAGGCCTAAAAAATGGCATGGAAATGGGCTAGAAGGAGGGAGGCAGAGCACTTGGAGAATAAAGGAATCTTTGGGGGAAGTCCCAAATCCCAGCTGTTATCCACCAAGCAATCACATACAGCAGAAAGTGAAAGACTGGACCAGATTCAGTCACTGACCTGGAGATGAAATTCTCCATTTTCCATTATCAACTCAGCCAGAAATTTACTCCCCCTGGAGCCATATTTAGCCAACTTGCTATCTCTCTCCACCCTGCCAGGTTCATAAACACAGATATAGGCATGGAGGTGAACAAACCCAAGCATTCTCTTCCCAAAGGGCAAACTATTTTTGTGCTGCATCAAACAGAGTGCAGGGACCAAAAATAGTTGTTGTAAATAAAATAACAATATTAAACCCTGTTTGCAGTCCTGAGAGTGATAGGTAAAAGGAGATAAGAAGAGAAGATGAAGAATCAGAACTGAAAATCTTGAGCCCACTGGCTATAGTAAAGTAAATACATTTTAGACAGGTGCTGCTCAGTATTGGAGAAAGAACATAGATCAACAGTGGAAAGAACTGTGTTTACGCTCCCCATTTTACCGTCTCCTGTGGCTGGATTTATAGCATAGCACATCTACATTGCTGGCCGCAGTGAGATGACATTTCAAATGGGAATGCAATTTTTGATGCCACCATAGAGTCATTCTGGATATTAAATGAGAGAGTAAACATGAGAGTGTTTATTTAGTGTTTATCATTTTCCTTCTACTCATTCTCTAGCATCATGACTAAGTGACTCTTTCCTTCTACTCTCCACAACTTTTATCTATGTGGCCATTCCTCTTCCCAAAAATGTTGGAAGAGCTTGTCTTAGCCCATTATGAAAAGTAAAATGAAATGGATGAAATTAATTATAATCGCATTTTATTTAAAGCCTATATATCAAAAATACCATCACGATAACATATCACCAATATAAAAATTATTATAGACATTAACATTCCTTTTCCATATTCTGTCTTCAATACTAGTTGTGTGTTTCACATATACAGCATATTTCAGTTCAGACTCACCACATTTCAGTTGCTCAACAGCCACGTGGGGCTAGATGCTGCCACTTCTAAGAGCTGGTCGAAGAGCAGATAGCTTTCTCCATTTTTGCAGATGAGTTACTTTCCTAAAGTTACTCTCGGCTGGCAAAAAAACCGTGTTAGTGGCCTGGGGAATACTCTGTAATACCAGCAAAGTTTTAGACTTTTAATCAGTTTAACCGTTTTATTTCTGATATTTGAGATTCAAACATCAGATTGAAATTGGGATGGAGTAGATTTTAGAACCTGACCTTTAAAGATCATTTTAGCTCTGATTCCTGATTCAGTGCCCCATGAATACTTCTAAAGACATCTCCTGTTGTTCAGATAAATAAAGCTGAGAAAAGAGTGGACCAGACCAGATTAAAACCCCAGTGCCCTTCTTTTCCCATCATCAATGTTTGAGTGAGAATGCCGTTGGATTCCAAGGGATTCTGTTTGTGCAGCATGAATGCAGATGTGCCCAAGTGTATAAGACCCTTGCTCAGTCTACCATATCATAAATTTGTCAAGCTCACTAAAGCATGGAGGATTATTCAGTTTAAATTGAATGAGAATGGTGATGGTTGTTAAAAATTAATGTCAGCAACAACACAAATCAAAAAGAAAACTAAAATGGAGACCCCTTCATTCACTAATAAAATAAGATTTTATCCCAAGTCTTTGGACTAGACAAAAGATCTCCTAGAACTAGATAGTTCCAACTGAATCTGTTAATCCTGAAATTTTAAGGCAATTATGTGGAAAGGTTTTCTTACATTTGTAAAAGCACAGACACCCTGGGAGGGGTTTAGGTTCCCCTACATTTCAGTAGAGGTCTGTGGGAGAGGTCTAGACCTATGATCATTTATTAGGCAGTTGAGACCTATTGGTCTTATCTAAGGTAGACGGCACCTTCCCAGGAGACAGATGTTTGTGCAAGGAATTTTGGGCACAGTTAAATAGGCTCATGGCTTGAGGGGTATTTGTTTGCGGAAGAGAAATGCAGTTCGCATTCCACAAGAGACCTAGAAAGCCACAGAATATCAACACAGCTCTCCAGGAGCATATTCAACCAGGTTTAAACTAGCGATGAACAGGCATAACTTTTCTCACCTGGAAATATTGCATGCTGCTAGCACTTGAAAATGGGTTGAAAAAAAATCCATCTTTCTGCCTTTTCCCAGCTCACCAGCTGCGTTTTGTGAGAACAGTAAGAGGAGCAAGGAACCAGGTCTGATCCTAGCTCATTGATCATGGGACTTTGTAGCAAGTCTTGTCTATAGAATATCAATGGGAAGAAATGAAGGATCCCTCGCTTAGGAAACTCCTTGGCTTTGAAGAGCAAGTGGAATCTATGTTGTCCCACCCTGGGTAATTTTTTAAGGATTTGGGAAACCAGCCAGGGAGAAAGCACTTGGTGGGCCGTTTTCTAGCTCCTAGGTGCATTTCAGCTACCAGATTTGTTGTTGTTGTTGTGGTTTTTAGAGTGAACTCTTTAAAAAGTGTCTCCTTGACCTTCTTTATAGCATATGATAAAAATCAGCTCGTATAGTGTATGATAAGCAAGCCAAGATTGCGCCACTGCACTCCAGCCTGGGCAACAGAGCAAGACTCTGTCTCTTAAAAAAAAAAAAAAAAAATTACAAAAATTACAACATTGTATATAATAGATGAGTATTTTCCATTGTTTGAGTTGTTGTCATAATACAGGTTAATGCAGCTAGCAGAAAGTATATTCTGGTTGCTCACTATGTGTTAGCATTTTCTAATATCTCTGCATGCAGAAAGAAAGAGAGTTTTAAAAAATTAGATTAGGTGTTTGTGAGCTTAAGTGTGTTGATAATTTTCATTCCTTCACTCAGCAGACATTGACTGAATCCATGCCCCATGCTAGATGATGCCTTGGGTTCTAGGTTTTAATCCTAAATCTACCACATATAAACCATGAAGTCTAGGGTACTTTCTGAACCGTAATCTCCTTGGCAATGAGATAATACACGATCTGCTTTAGTCATACACTGAATGAAGAAGGAAGTGTGTCAGTTGCTATGCGAAGCAGTAATATTTTTAATCCTTACTCAGCTCTCTAAGTATCATTGGGGCAATTTTATATATGAGGCTGATTTTACATATGCAGCTCGGAGAAGTGAAATAACTTAGACCAATTGAACTAATGGCAGAGGAGGGATTTAAATCCAAGTTCATCTGGCTTCAAAGATTATGCTCTTAGTTATACTTTTCATAAATATGAAAGTCTTAGATATACTTTTCATAAATATGAAAGAACTATTTTATAATGTTTTGTTATGATATAGCTAATTTCATATACCAACCTCAAATATCTCTATAGAATCTTTGGAGCTTTGTGATTGCTTTTACCCATCAGCTTTTAGAAGACGAGAGAGAATCTGGCAGGACAGAAAGTGGATCACTGTGCTTCTTAGGTCCAGTGCATCAGATAGATCAACATTTCCGCTGGGATTTTGCTGCTTTAGCTGAGACCTGAGCAGCAGAGTTGGTGCTGGACTCGGTCCTGAATCTATACCTCATGAATGTAACAGAGCAGGAAGCTATCCTGCAATTAGGTCCTAAGCACACGCTAGAGCTCATGGACTCACCAGCCATCAGAGATGAAAGGTACTTTCAAGACACTTTCATTAAATTTTCTCAAAACAGAGGCCTACAGCGATTAAAAAGCTTTCTTAGGTCTGGGTGAGAATTCTCCAGAGAAACAGAGTTAATAAGATGGCTAGAGATATTATTGATTGATAGATGGATAGACAGATTTTATAAAGAATTTGCTCATGTGATTATGGAGGCTAAGAAGTCCCAAGATTCTCCAGAATAAATTGACAAACTGGCGACCGAGGAGGGCTGAAAATGTAGCTGCAGTCTGAGTCTAAAGACTGAGAACTAGGAGAGCTAATGTTTCAGTTCAACTGTGAAGGCAGAAAGAGGCAATGTTTCTGTTGTAAAGCATTCAGGCAGGAAAAATCCTTTCCTGTTGAGGAAAGAGCAGGGAAGAAGGGTCAGCCTTTTTGTTCTATTTTGGTATTCAACTGACAGAATACCAGTTGAATACCTTGGATGAAGGTATCCGTCTGAGGAACAACAGTCTGTTTTATTCAGTCTAATAATTTTTAGTGTTAATCTTGTTCAAAAATACTCTCAGAGAAATACCCAGAGTGATGTTTGAGCAAATATCTGGGCACCCCATAGCCCAGTCAAGTTGATGCATAAAACTAGCCATCATGGAGTCACACTGTTGAATGAAGGAAAAAGCCATGAAGAGAACACAAGCCTTTGGATTAAATTTTGGATTCTTTTCTTTTACACACTGATTTCATAGATCTCATGATGTATTGATTAAAAATAGCCACTTATGTACATTAACAAAACCAACTGCTCTCTAGATCAAGGATTGGGGAAATGGCAAATACAGATTACTGCTAAGTGTTTTATTGGTATTTTTAATAGATAGCTACCTGAAATATGCTCTGTTCTCTACTTGAGCCAGGAAAAAGAGGCAATTAAAAAACATTTAAGCATTCCCTTCCTAATCACATTCACTTTCTCCTGTTCTTTGTGATGCTTGTGAGTTTAGACATGTAAAGTTAAAAAAAGTAGAATCAGTTTTTCACTATCTTTGGTAATGTTTAATAACATCATTAAAATATTTCAAGATTAACTGTGACCATTGAATTGTAAAATGTGTAAGGTTCAGCAGTATTTAAGAATCTTTTTGATAAAGTGTTCTGGGATTCTGAAACAACCTTGAGAAAGATGTAAGAAAAATATTATCTCCATGTTGAAGATGAAGATACTGGTTTAAGACATTGTGGAGCGTCAGCCAACTAGGGGTGAAGGTGACTGTCCCAAGCTTCACCTAATGTTTTTAAGGTGAAAGTTTAAAAGAACATATTTAAAATTTAAAGTTATTTGTTTATATCTTTGCCTAGGAACAACTAGTGGAAAGATTTGATTAGGGACAAAGAAGCTGGTGTTGACATTTGTTGCATGTCATTGATGTAGACATGTATAGCAATTATATCTTTTCCATATTTTTGGTAATACCACCCCATTTTTTTTGGAAGAGTCACTTTTTTTTTCTTAGTCTGTTTGAAATAATGTTGAGATATTCCCTGAATTTGAAGTGTGAGAGGAACATGATGGAGAATCAGTGATGGGGACACAGCATTATCACGGCCAGTAGAATGCATTCTTAAGATTTTTTTGGGGGGACCATTAGGAGCAGTTAATATTGGCATTTGAGCTACATAGGGAGAAAATCAACCTGAGAACCAACCAACCAACCCAGGAGAGAAAGAGCCGAGAGAGGCAGGATGTATCCTGTTGACATGAAGCCAAACCTGAAGAATGTTCTATCTTTTGACTTTTCAGTTACATCAACCAAGACATGCCTTTTGTTTGTTTTGCTTCATTCAGATTCATATGAGTTTTCTGTCATTTACAGGCAAGAGAGTGCTAATTGATATGGCAAGTTTGATTACTCCCTCTCAAAGTCTGTCTGAAGTTGCTGTAGTCTCCTGGAGTGTGTAATGATCCTGAAAGATTATTAGCATGAAAAAGTATATGGCTTGGTTGTATCATGGTCTAATTATGATGATGATGATGATGGAGTCTCACTCTGTCACCCTGGTTGTAGTGCAGTGGCATGATCTTGGCTCACTGCAAACTCTACCCGCTGGGTTCAAGCGATTCTCCTGCCTCAGCCTCCCGAGTAGCTGGGATTACAGGCTTGTGCCACCACACCTGGCTAATTTTTGACAGAGTTTCGCCATATGGGTCAGGCTGGTCTTGAATTCCTGACCTCGTGATTCACCCACATTGGCCCCCCAAAATGCTGGGATTATAGGCATGAGCCACCATGCCCAGGCAGTCTGATTATTTAATAGTGTCATTATAAGCAAGATCTAATACAAGCAAATATCCTTGTATAGAAGAACAATGACTAAATTCATTAACTATGGCTTTGTTTACCCTCTCATTGTTAAATCAGACAGACATTCTTGGTATACCTGTCCCTAGCAATGCTTTCAGTGACCACATATTAACAAAAGAGGATTTGATATCTATAATGTGTGAATTGCATAAATGTATTTCACACAAGCAGCAGCAGGGACTCAGGCTCTGTACATAATTTTCTTTGCTGACATCTGTAATAAAACACAGATAATGATACTTGACCTTCGAAGGGTAGAAAGGTAAAGATATCCTTAATTCACAATTTAGATATTTTTTTCAATTTCATCTTGCCATTGGACAGGCATGCTTTTATCTCTAAAATCTACAAAAGGCCTTCAACTATCTTATGTAGAGAACATGCTGGACTGACACTTAGCTTTCATCCCCTTTGCCACATCTAATTGATTGGTAATTTTTGCTTGAGAATTGTGTTTTGGGTTTTGCAACGGAGAGTTCCATGATGGATTAGTAATGGCCCAGGCAAAAGGTGAGCAAGAGGTAGTACCAGGGAGAAAGAAATCAAGAGATGTTGAAAACTGACAAATATGTGATAGTTTGAAATGAAATAAAGGCTAGCTTGATGAATTCAAGCGAATTATAATAGAAGTAAATTAAAACACTGATAAAAAATATATTTGTTATAAAATAACAAGTCAACCATACCTCCTCAAAATAGCAAATCTGAAAATGAGACTGTAAAGAAAATGTGATTATATGCCAGTGTGATATAACTTAGCACTCAAGTAGAAGTGACTGTGGTCTCTGTGTTACTTAGGATAGTTTAAGAGAGTGCAAACTAGCTGAGCACAGACTAGCACAACAATTAAGAACACAGATTACAGGGTTGAGTTTCAAGCTCTTGCTATCTGTGATTTTTTTTTTTTTTTTTTGAGACAGGGTCTCACTCTGTCACTCAGACAGGAGTGCAGTGGTGTGATCATAGCTCATTGCAACCTAGAAGTCCTGAGCCCAAGCAATCTTCCTGGGACTACAGTGCATGTCACCATGCCTGGCTAATTAAAACAAATTGTTTTTGTAGAGATGGGTGTCTTATTACGTTGGGCAAACTGGTCTGGAACTTCTGGCCTCAAGCAATTCTTGGCCTTCCAGAGTGTTGGTAGTATAGGCATGAGCCACCAAGTCTGGTCTGGCTTTATGATCTTAAGTTTTTTTTTTATTTTAATTTTTGTGGGTACATAGTAGACGTATATATTTATGAGGTTCATGAGATGTTTTGATACAGACATGCAATGCGAAATAATCACATCATGTAAAAGCTGTGTGTTCTTAAGCAAATTATTTTACCCCTTAGATCCTCAGTTTCTTCATCCATGATAATAAAGATATGCTGTAACTCATGGACTTTTCTAAAGTTTATTTTAATTTTTAATTTATTAAACTAAATACTACTTGTGATGCATTTAGCAAACTTTCTGGAACGTTATAAGCATGAAAAATGGAAATGAAAACAAAAAACACTACTACTGATGTCAGTTTGTCTAACCATTGATCAACAGTGGTAACTTGATTAGAATTTGTTGTCTGTGGGGTATTCATGGTATGGAGTGGCTTATGCATTTGGTGTGTTGGGAAACTTTCACATTCTAAAAACTCTCTATATTGTGTCATCCCTTTTGCTTTAAAGGCATCTGAAGAGAATTAGTAAGAAATCATAGTAAAATGCATTGACCTGTGAGCTTAACAATCTGTATTTATAGCTCAGTCTGATACTTATCAATTCTTTTCTCATTGAGTATGATAATCATATCCACCTTTTGCGGTGTTTCGTGGTGGTTACATGAATTAAAACATGGAAAAGAATTTTGACAAATACCTGACCTGATGTAAGTACTCGATAAATATTGTTATTAATAATTATATAACTCCTTTTGGGAGGCATAACGCCCCTCTAGGCATGGCTCCCACTGAATGAGGCTAACTACATATCAGGCTCCATTCTAAATGCTTATCTCATTTAATCATTGCAAAAACCCTATTAGTGTAAGTATTACTTCCTAATGAGATTATATGTTCCAAAAGAGAGTGACCAATTCTCTGTCATTAGACCAGATATTTGGTTCAGAGAAGATGCTCAAAACATAAGTTCTGGATAAATTGTTGGATCCTTATTTGCCAAATGAGGACACTGAGGCTCGGACACTGAGAATGGTGCATGTGAGGTTCCTGGTAAGGCTTACTGGATGTCTTCCTGGAATATGTGATATCAGGTTTGGGCTCCAACTTACTTGACTTCAAAGTTTATTTTTCACATCCACTAAGCTCACTGACTTGAAAATAATTTGTGTATATTCACACCTCAAAAAATGATGTCACTGGATCAGAAGACCATTTTACTTGGAGCAAGCTGTGGGGGCAAAGGAAACTCATTTTCACATCCCCACCCCCAATAATTATGTTTATCCAGATGGAATGTACTGCATCAACAGGATAAGGCTTTATATAGAAAATAAGTCGCTGGATGGAATAGCTTTGCAAGTCGAGTGGGAAGGTGTTTCTTTCCCTCTCTAGCTTGGAAGGTGTTTATGAATAGACATGAGGTAGATTATCAGGGATTGGGATGTATAATAGGAATCCCCAGATAGTTTAGCACTAGCAGGTATGGCCACGTGAGAAAGTGATACTGGATTTGAAAGGGAAGACTATAGAGACATTTTGATGAAACTATTTTATTTATAGAGGATATTAATTTTCTATTGCTATGCAACAAATTCCCACACATTTAGTAGCTTAAAATATACATATTTGTTGTCTCACTGTTTCTGTAGATGTCCAGGAATGGAATGACTGGATACTTCATGCAGGATCTCATCAGACTGAAATTAAGGGGTCATCTAGGGCTGTGGTTGTCATTTGGGGCTTAGTGTCTTTTTCTAAGCTCATTGGTTGTTGGTAGAATTTATTTTCTTGTGGTCCTAGAACTGGGGTTTCTGTTTTCCTGCTAGCTGTCAGCAGGGACACCTGTCAGTGTCTAGAAGTCACTCATGGAGCCTGGCTACATATCCTCCACAGGGAGTTTACAGTTTAGCTGTCGGCTTCCTTTTACCCTAGCTGGATCACAACTCTCAGACTTCTTTTCTTATAGCCAGTAAAAACACACTGCTTTTCAAAGCTAACATGGTTTAGCTGCCCCATCCGAGATAATGATCCTCTTTTGCCATATAACACAATGTAATCACAAAAGTGATATCTCATTATATACACAGGTTCTACCCACACTCAAAGTAGAAGGAATTCTAAATGGCCAGGGTGCATTAAGTGACATCTTAGAATTCTGCCTACCATATAGGTTAAAAATACATGGCCCAGAAGGACAAATACACTTGACTTGTGTAAGGCACAGGACTTACTAGAGGTAGAATTGAGTTAATAGCAATTCACTTGGCTCCAATATCATTTCTCTTCTTGTGGTTTCTCTAAATCAAATGCTTCAAAGTTCTGTATCTAAAACTCCATCACTCTGATTTATAATGCTCTAAGACATATTTGCTGGCAAGTGACAGAAACCCAAACCAAATTGGTTAAAATAGAAAGAAAAGCAATTGGCTCACAGGGTTAGGTATCTGTGGAAGACTTCAGAAACCTCTGGAACTATTCCATGTTTCCTTCCTTTCCAGTCGAACTTCTTCACTGCAGTGGCAAAGGTAATTTTCAGAACTCCAGGTTCAAATTCTACCAGCTGAATATGCCCACTACCACTATTTTGTTTTTAGGAGTACTTTTTAATAATGGGTCCAACAAATGTTCTGGAGCTGACTGTCTTGGACCAATGTGTATCAATCTCCATGTTTATGTCAATCACAGTGATCACTGGGATGGAACACCCTGACTGGCCAACCTTGGTCATGTGCCCTAGAACCAGGGGATAGGATCAGCACCTCTAGAACCAAATGAAGTGAGAAACTTAGAAGAGTGGTTTCCAAAAGGAAAATAAAGGTGCTGATAGCAGAAGAGGGAAACAGATGTGAGGTAGGCATGTGCTAAAAATAACACATGTAGGGCTCCTGTTAGGGAGTGTGGCAGAGCTTGAGAGAAAGGGTAGGAGCTGCCTGTTAGAATGAGGAAGGTGTACGGAGGGAATGAGTTGAAATGGAATAGATTGATCATTAAGCCACCTAAAGTAGTGTTTAACAAAAAATAAAGAGAGAAGCAGTACGCCAGTCTTGAAGAGTTTGAATACCTGGTTCAAGCTGTGGGTTTCTCATTACAGAGTTATCCTACTATGAGTCATTCTATGTCCCCAAGCTTCTATTTTAGTTCCGTAAAGTGAGGCTACCTGCTGTGTCTACCTCATCTTTCAGTCATCACAAATAGTGAGATTGAAAAAAAAAACCCAAAACCACCAAAAAACAGCAAAACAAGGAAGATACTCTGTGAGGTTTCAAGAGAACTTGTATATATTGATATACTGAATTAGTTAATTCATGTAGAATGTTGAAGGAATTTGCAATAGGGATGTTCCTTGAGCTTCAGCCATAAGAATAATATTTTTCTAAACACCTTTCCTAAAACTTCTTTTTAGAAGTTGTGTGTCACCAGGGCAGAGGCATGGGCAGGCTCAGGCTTAAGGAACCTGGAAGTTTAGCAATGTGGAAAGGAGAGGGAGGAGACAGAAAGGTGGGCGTGTGCAACAAAATCATTTTCATGCTCTCGTGTCCAAACACATCCATTTTCACAGCTGGGAGAACCTGACAGGAGACTAAGAAGGGTCCAAATCCTGGTCAAGGAGTCAGTAAGTGACAGCATGCCTCCAGAGATTCAGTATGTTTGCTGAGGAATCAGAGCCAATAGCTGGGAATACTAAGAACAAAGTTCACATATGCAAATAATCACCATGAAAGAAAGTGTAGAATGCCACAGAGTCAGAGGAGAACGGATGTACTTAAAGATTGAAGACTTGAGAAAGAACTTCTATTTATTGAATAAATTTGTACGGGGCTTTTCCCATGTAAAGGGCTAGGTAGCTTAGCGGCAACATTTGTCTTCTACAGCAGGTTGGCCTCAGTTCGAATTTTGGTTCTGATATGTGATAGCGGGCAATTTGTTCAGCCTCTCTGTGCCTCAGTTTTCTTCATCTGAATATGGGGGTAATAGTCATAATGACAATACCAACAGCATAGGGTGTTAAAAGGATTAGGTGAATTAACATTTATGAAGTACATAGAGCAGTTCCTGGGACATAGGGCATAGTTAACTAAAATACGCTGTGTCTTTATGTACCAAGCTCTCACCATGAAAATACCTTTTATGTCTTTGAATTTTAGTTCAAGCTGTCACCATGAAGATATCTTTTATGCCTTTGAGTTTTAGTTCTAACTGGGGTAACATATATAAAACAAATAACGTCACTGATAAATGTTTAATTACAATAATGATATATGTTGTGACAGAGACATTCAGGGTTGTAAGAGAGATGATAGCCTTGGTCTGGAGGTCAGGGAAGTGACATTTACACAGATACTCAAAGGGTAAATAGGACTTGGCTAGGAGTGGAAAGGAAGCACAAAAGCCTAGAGGCAGAAAAGGAACTTGGTAAACTCTAGTAACTGGAAGAGAGCCAGTGTGACTGGAGTGGAGAGAGGGGGACATGATTTTAGAAGGGAAGTTAAGGCTAGATCATGCACTGCTTTGTACACTTCATGTAAAAATGTGTTTTATCCTTACTGAGAGGGTAAAGGATAAGGTATATGAACTAAATGTTTAAAGAAGGTTAAGATTTGGTCATGTAGAAATGATGGGTTGCTAGGGAGAAACATACCTGGGAATCAAGGGACCAGCCTGCACAGAGAAAAGGAAGCTGGGAATGAAGAATCAGTGAACAGTTCATTTTTGCTGACATGGAAGGTACAGGAGGTTAACTAGGTATAACTAAGTTTGCAAAGAAGCACCAGGACCAAATGACAGAGGGCATTAAATTCTGGGTAAAATGGTTCTGACTTTGGTATACAGTTAAAAGTCTACCAGGTTTTAGATAAGCAGAATAATGGATGAGAATTGTGTTCTAAGCACATTGCCCAAGCAGAGTTAATATGGGTTGGGAAGGAGAAAAGAAAGATAGAGAGGGAGGGAGGAAGGGAGGAAGAGAGACAGGGAGAGAAAGAGACAGAGTGAGAGAGAAAGAGAGAGAGAGAGAGAGAGAGAGAGAGAGAGAGACACTAAGAAACATAGTATTTTTTTTTTTTGAGGCGGAGTTTCGCTCTTGTTACCCAGGCTGGAGTGCAATGGCGCGATCTCCGCTCACCGCAACCTCCGCCTCCTGGGTTCAGGCAATTCTGCCTCAGCCTCCTGAGTAGCTGGGATTACAGGCACGCGCCACTATGCCCAGCTAATTTTTTTTTTGTATTTTTAGTAGAGACGGGGTTTCACCATGTTGACCAGGATGGTCTTGATCTCCTGACCTCGTGATCCACCCGCCTCAGCCTCCCAAAGTGCTGGGATTACAGGCGTGAGCCACCATGCCCGGCTGAAGCATAGTATTTTTTATTTTGAAACGGTCTGGGTCTGTAGCCTAGTCTGGAGTGCAGTGGTGTGATCTTGGCTCACTGCAACCTCTGCCTCCTGAGCTCAAGCCGTCCTTTCACCTCAGCCTCCCAAGGGCACACCATCATGCCCAGCTATTTATTCATTCATTCGTTTGTTTATTTGTAGAGACAGTGTTTCTTCGTGGTGCCCGGGCTGGTCTCGAATTCCTGAGCTCAAGCAATCTACCTGCTTTGTTCTCCCAAAGTGCTGGGATTACAGGCATAAGCCACTGTGCCAGTCCAGCATAACATTTTTGTTCGGTGAAGACATGCTCATAACATTCCAGATGATGGACATTCCTATGAAGGCTTAAATGTTGCTCACACATATTAATCACTCAATAAATATCAGTTATTATTAATTCAATGGTTTTAAAAACTAAAAATAGCTGTTTGTAAGTGTAAAATATTATAGCTAATATGAAGGCAAAATTTTCCTTCTTTTAGCTTTTCAATATTTCCCATAGACCCTGAGCAACCTGCTACATTCCATGGTGCTTTGTGAGTATTTAGGCATGAGAATGGCTCTGCAATGGATTTCAGACTCCTAGAAGACAGAGACCAGGCAAGACATTTATCTTGAAATCATTTATACTACCTCACAGTCAGTAGGCACTTAAGAAATACAGACTTCTTTTGGCAGTTGTTCAGCCTATTCTGAACCCAAAGTACCCCAGATTAAGGGATTTTAACTCCTTTGAGATTTGACAGGAGTAGTGAATTTAAGCTTTTGAGACAGCAGCAGGTGGCTGATAGTCCTGCACAAACAGGACAAAATCTTATCTTTATTTAAGGAGGGGGAAGTGAAACCTCCATTTCATCAGTGAACATTTATCTATATTTATTGTCTATTTCTAGAAAAAAATACTGCTTACCTTTTTATTAATTTATTCACTGGATTTCCCTTTCTGATTTCTTAAGCTTAAATCTAAATAAAGCAACCTATAAAATCTAAGGTCAGATTACATACTAGAAAAGTCACCTACTCTAGAGTCCTGAAGCTGGGATCCAGGGATAGACATTCACAAATGAGATTATCAGAGGCAAATACAGTGAAACTCCATGTAAAATTTTGTGGGCTTTTTTTATAAGTACATTTTTCCACAACAGGGAGAGGGACTATAGCAATTGTGAGGTTCTTAAAACAGCCTGTGATATTAAAAATATTGTCCATTGTTTTTCAAATCTATCACACTATGAATGACATTCTGGGAAACATTCCATTTTCTTATTAAATGACCTTGTACAACAGGTCCTATTTTAGTGTCACCCCAAAATCTACAGACAGGAAGTTCTTTCTTAAGTCTACCCTAATCTGTCGGCAACTCCTCCCCATGGAAGTCCTTAGTAAATTCTGTGGAAATAGCAAACAGCTGCTCACCAACACCCACCCCAAAGAAAGAACAAGACATTTCTCACATCTCTCAAGCTGCCTTAAATGTTCTTTCTTTGGCAAAGAAGAAAAAAAGAAGTATATTTTTGGCCTCTAAACCTTTTCCCACCCGTGTGTATTTCTGCAAAAATGTTATCCATATGGTTTTGATTGCATTCTCCATAAGTCATTAGAAATGCTTTGCACTGAGAACTTTTCTGATGACCAAGGAGTCTTTGGAGACATTTTAAAATGGCCCTCTTAGCCTTTCTTCATAGAAACAGGAAAGCTAAACAGAGCCAAATGCAAATGAACTAAGACCTGGAAAGTTTGGAGTTTTATTCAAAACTCAGAAACCATAAGGTTTAAGTGTGCCTTAAATCTGTCCATGCAAAGTCATCACCTCCTTCTCCAGGGACAAGATATACTAAATCATCCATTGGCGCAGATAATGCAATGGCTTCAGACATTGAAGTTGATATTTAGGATTGGGTTCAGTGACCCCATAAAATTCCAAGAACTTCCAATCATCCCAGGGCTTCCTCATTCCCAGAGGGTAAAGATTTTGGACTTGGACTTGGGTGTGGAATTTCTCACTCCATCACCTACTAGCTATATTTTGGCATGCTACTCAAGTTTTTCAAGGTACAATTTCCTATCACATAAAGATAGGGTAGTATTATCTATCTTATACTGCAAAGAATTTTCAGAATTGTAAGTAATAATATTCAGAATATTGCACATAAGATGCTTGGTGCACGGTCAAAGTTCAAAAATTATCTTTCCTCTTTCTCTCTGTGTATAGTAGATGGAACTAGGAAGAGTTCTTTGTTTCTTTAGGGAAATATTGATGGTGTGGGTGAGGAAGACAAAGACTGGACAGTGTTTCAAAGCATTAAGTCCCCTCTTTCTAAGGCATGTAGACCACAGCCCATCTTGGGAAACTGATTACAAAGAAAGGGTTACGAAGAATGAGTCAGGCCCTTTTGTGGCCATCACTGAAGCAGGAGCAGCCAAAATGAAATTCAATCCTGTTGTAACTTCCCACCAAAGCAAGAACCAAAAAATGTGTTTCAATGCACCTTCCCATATTTGCAGGAAGATTATATCTTCCACTCTTTCCAAAGAGCTGAGACAGAAGTACAATGTGCGATCCATGCCCATGTGAAAGGATGATGAAGTTCAGGTTGTATGAGGACGCTATAAAGGTCTACAAATTGGCAAAGTAGTCCAGGTTTATAGGAAGAAATATGTTATCTACATTGAATGGGTGCAGAGCAAAAAGGCTAATGGCACAACTGTCCACGCAGGCATTCACCCCAGCAAGGTGCCTATCACTGGACTAAAACTGGACAAAGACTGCAAAAAGATCCTTGAATGGAAAGCCAAATCTCACCAAGTAGTTATAGAAAAGGGCAAATACAAGAAAGAAACAATTGAGAACGTGAAGGAATAAAGTAATCTTATATACAAGCTTTGATTAAAACTTGAAATGAGGAAAAGAAAAGTTGAAGAAGAAAGAAAAGAAGAAGAAGAGAAGAAGAAGAGGAGGAGGAGGAAGAGGAGGAGGAGAAGGAGGGGGAGGAGGAGGAGGAGGAGGAGGAGAAGGAGGAATAGGAATCAGTCACAACTTTGGTCTTCATCAGAAGTTGCCTGACTACCATGTCTCAGATTGATTTCAGAACTGCATTATCAGCAGGGCTGCTGTTGCCTACTAACGGTCATGGAAGCAGATCTCAGCTGGGGGATGACGGGGAGACAAATAGAAAGATAGACACAAATAAAGGAAGAAATGGGGTACAAGGAGACAGAAAGAGGGAGAAAAAAGAAAGAGCAGGGATAGGCAAGAGATAGTGATCTGGTGTTTCATACTGCGGTGGATGGAGAAGCAGTGTGTGTGGTGGGCGTATTTCTTTGTGGTCAGAACCAAATTCAGAACTACCTGGGGAACCTGTTGCAAGACCTGAACCTGGGCCAGAAGCCAAGGGAAAGAGAAAGTTGCCCAAACAAAAAGGGAGAAGTTTCCACCCGTCAGAAAGAGAAATCTCTAGGTTGGTCCGTGGCTGGAGAGCTGTCCGTGGTGCTGACTCCTCCTCATTTGGATTCCAGTGGAGACTTGGAGGAGCTCTGCACCATCTGCTGCTCCTCTCTTTCCTCTCGTCTCAGTCCTGACCTCCTGAGACCCAGGATAATTCCTGCTAGCTCTATGTCTTCCCCTCTCTTTCTCCATTCCTCTTTGTCTATTAAATAATTTTTCTCAGGTTCCCAGTTCATCACTCAAACACTTCTATTTTGTTTCAAGACTCCTTCCAATTAGTTTAGTGGCTCCTAGATTGTTCTAGGCCTCCCTGGTGATCACATCTCCCTCCTATCATCCTTTGAATTAATAAACAAACAAACAAACAAAAAAAACATACAGTGGCAATCATAAAAGCAGACAGCATTCACTGAGCACTCACTAGGTGTCAGGGAGCAGTCTGAGTGCCTTTGCATACATTAACTCTTGTGCAGTCTAAGTGCCTTTGCAAACATTAACTGATTACAATTCCACATCAACCCTGTTAGATAGGTAGATATATTGTTATTCTATTAAACAGACAAGGAATTGAGGCTTAAGGGGTAAGTATTTTGGCCAAGACCACACAGTCACAGGACTCCAACCTCTCTCTAGCCTGCACGTCTACTGAATCTGGCTCTTTATATTTTCCATCATCTTTTCCTATGCCTTCCTGCCCTTCCGTGTGGTCACTTTAATGCTTTCTATTCTTGCCTCATTTTCAAGGGACTAGGACTCTGCATTGCTGATTTGGCTTAATCAGAAGGGAAGCAAAGTAAACAAACATACAGAATGTGCACTGTGTGGGAATTTAGATCATACGAGGGCTTTATTTTCCGCTTCAGGGAGAGGCCCCATGTTAGGGACCTCTCAGGCTGATTGCGGAGTCTTTTGGTTTTTATTTTCATGTCTCAGTCCCTGTACCCTCACCCCTTCTCCGCCTCTGGTGGTCTCCAGAGAACTTCGCGTCCCCTCAGCTTCTCACTCCTACATCCTGCCTACGTAGAGAAGCTCTTGCTTCATTCTGGGAGGTTATGTGGGCTCTCGCCTACACACCAAGAGAAACAAACAGTGCCAAACACTCACAGAGAGACGCGCAGACACAAGCGGACCCACATGGGCACCTCCCGAGACAAAACCCGCATTCGATGGATACACGCGGCCATGGGAACACCCCGGGCCCCAGAAACACTCAGGTACTCGTGGCGCACACAGTACAGTCACGCTCAAGAGCGCCAGGATCCTGGGGTTGCGCAGATACACGGTCCCTTCGGATGCTCGTGCACATAGACACAACACCCGACACCCCCAGACCCACGAAACTCCCCACAGTTCAGCCCCCAGCCCCCTCCTGCCCCCCCTCCAGGCGGCCTTCCGACTCTCCTCCTCTCGCTTCTCCTCCTCCTCCGCCTAAAGATGTACAAAACACTCCTCTGAAGCAAGCCTGCGCTCGGCTCCTCCCTCCCCGCCCCCCGGCCTCTGCTCCCCCATTCATTTTCGGCAGTCGCCGGCTAAGTCCCTCCCCCCGCATAGCCCGGCCTCCGCTGCTCCCCGCCGGAGACCGCGGCGCACTTGGACTTCCCTCTCCATTCGCCAGCCGCCGCGCTCCCGGTCCCCACGGCTGCAAACTGATCCGGCGCGGGGGGAGGAGGAGAGCGCAGGCGAGCGAACCCGCGAGAGAGGGAGAGAGCGAGCAAGAGCGAGCCAGAGCGAGGAGAGCGCCAGAGCCAGGAGGCAGAGGGAGTGGGGAGCGCCTTCCGGAGCCGGGATTCATGCCTGTCCTCGGGACCAGCGAAGGGGACTTGACGGCTGAGTATGAGCCAGGCTGCTAGGAGCCAGGTACCCCCACGCCTGCAGTCCCCGCGCCGTCCCCGGAATGCGAGCTGGACGCAGGGCTCTCCCAAGTTCCCACCGAGCCGAATAAAAAGCGTCCGCCCGCAGCTCTCCGCCAAAGACGGACATTGACTCCAGGTAAGGCGGCGCCGGGTAGAGCACCCTGCAGCCCCGCTGCCCTTGGACCCGGCCCCGGACCGCATTCGGGGCACCTCCCGCGCGCCCCGCCCCTCCCCCTCCCGGCACCCTCGTCCGATGGTCACCTGGCCACCCCGCCGCCTCCAAGTCTTCTCCGGCTCCAGGGAAGGGGTTCCTGCGCCCAGGGCTGGAAGGGTTAACTGCGGGTTGGAGTGAGTGGTGTGTGTGTCCCCGCGCGCTCCCGACGTGTGCACCATGGTGGGAACTTGGTGTGGTGCTAGTGTGAGTGTGCGTGTGCGGCGTCGTTTGCGTTTGATGCGTGTGTTTGTGGTGTGTGTGTGTGTATGGGAGGGGTGAAGAGAGAGAGGTTCTATAACCTACTTACGGCGCGATGTGTGTGTGCATGTTTGTACGTATGTGTTTGTATGTGTGCGCTTGTGTGTCTTTTTAATGAGATCTCTCCAGGTTACACGGAATGGGACCCCTTTACTATAAGATCACGTAGTCATCGGGAAACCCACTGTGGACTTCCTCTAGGGGCTCTGGGCTTGGGATTTAGGGAGAATTATGGGGCTGTATGTAGATGACACCTTATTTAGCCCAGCGTTGGTACCCTTGAAGGAAAATTCCTCCAAACGATGGAATCCTGCTACGCTGGGACCCACCGCTTAGTATGAAAGAGACATGGCCAAGCCCCGAGACAAATGAGACGCTGTCACTTTAAATTCCACACTGGGCAGACTCCAGGATTCTGATGGGAATTTGGAGACACTGGATAGTGGGTGACAGAGAAAGGGGGAAGTCGGTGTTGGGCTCCTTATCTGGGGATTGGCAAGTCTGGGATAGGGATCTACCCTGCCTCCCTCTTGGCAATCAACACAGCCCCTCAGGCTTCTGGTGCTTTGGGGGAGGATCTGGGCAAGTTTGCATGGATCCCCCTTAGGGAAAAGGAGAAAGCGTCCTCGGGGACTTGCTTATCCATCACAGATGCAAAGGGTCTCAGAGGAAATTTCATTTAAGGGCAGCTCTGGATGATATGGAAGGAGATGGATGGGGCACTTTCCTAAGATAGATTCATCTTTCCCCATTTCAGTCAGGGAAGCCCCCAGAGAATCTCTTCCTAAATATGCCTCTCCATGGCTCCACTGGAGTTAGAAGGATATTGGGAGAAGGCAGAGAGGTGGGGGGAGACAGAGAGAGAGAGAGAAAGAGAGAGAGAATTATTTCAGTACTGGGAGAGATCTACGATTTGAAAAGGGGCTGTGAGTGGGGAACCCATGACAGAATGTGGCAGTAATTGACTTAAATTGCTGTCGGTTTGCACATTGCATCTCTCACTTGGCACCAAAATACTGTCAAGGGCAGGTGGGCGGTGGAAGAATCTCAGCCAGAAAAGCAGTTTGGGTCAAGGCCCTCTTTCTTGTTTCCTCCACCTCCTGGGAGGCTCTCTAGGTAGGTCCCTCTGCCACCCTGCCTTGGTACTGTTGGGCTTGGGCTCTGGGGCCAGCCATTGATTTGATTCCCAGCTGCCTCTTAAAGGCTTGCCCTACTCAGCAAAAATGCTGAGTTTTACTGCTGTTAGCATGGCTTCCAGACTCGGCAGCTGTTACTTTCTCAAGGTAAGCGGCAGCCGTTCTGCTCTCAGGCAGGGAGGCTAGGAGAAGAAAAGGGCTGTGACACTGGGACACAGCTTCGCATTTAGCTCAGCTTGGAGGGGCCACTGAAAACCTTAGGGGAAAAAAGTAGAAATATACTTGGCGTAAAAAATTTACACATATATATTCTAGGAAAAAATCTATATATCTACATATATACACACGCATATATATGTGTGTATGTGTATATATATATATATATATATATATATATTTCTGGGGAGAGATAAAAGCGAACGTATTTGTAGGAACCTGCCCTGGTGGGTGGGTACTACCTGCAGGCACTTGCAGACATACCATTCTCTGTCCAGAGGCTGATACCTCAGGCTGAAGCCTTCACACAGCCACAGAAAATCTCCTTTAGGAAAATCATGTCAGAGCAGAGCTCCCTTGATTATCTTGGGTAGGAGGTATTAGGGCCTAGGAGGAGACCCCTTTTGGGGAACTGCCTCCTTTACTCTCTTTCCAAATTCGTAGACAATTGAAGCTGGAAGGAATGTTAAAGAGCAGAAAGACAGGACCCTGTGGCCTAAAGAGGGAATGAGAATTCCCCAACATTTGGTAGTGAGTTAGTGGCATGCCCAGGACTAGAATCTAGGCTTATCAGCTAGATCAATACCCTTTCTACTCTTCCCATACTGCCTGGGACTGTATACTGCTCACACCCCTGTGCTGCCACCCTGCCACCATGATCCCAAGCCAGACAATTGCTTGTCGTCCCTCATCAAACTTCATATTTTCAGAGCTGGATTTCAAGATTTTTCTATCTGGAAACATGACCCCAAAGAGAAAAGGTCCAATGCACGTGCACACACACACACACACACACACACACAGACACATGGGATGGTGGGGGCGGGGAAGAGAGACAGAGAGAGGGAGAGAAACATAGATTCCTTTTCCAGTATCTTTAGAGAATTACCCAGGTAAGGACTCAGTACTGACTATGACTAGTAGGCAGACCCCAGCAAAGTGTCTGGTCTGTATCTGAGCTTTTTATTAAGAAATGCACTGCTTTCTAGAGAGCAAAATGTACACCTATCCACCAATGCAAATGCTTCGGGCAAACTAATTTCTTTATATTAATTAGAATCTCACCCCTATACATTTCTACATGTTATAGGCACAGGAGCACATGCAAGCACACATGCATAGGTGTGCTTACACACATGTGGACACAAAGATCCAGAAACTTTTTCTACTTGCTACATTTCCAAAAAAGAGAACCTCCACACCAGATTGTGTTCTCTCATATAAAGCATCTCCCATGTGAAGACTAGGACTCACGAACTCCAGGGAAGGAGAAACGTAAAGCCCTGTGAAAGAGAGACCCTGGAGAAGTCAGAATTGAGTTCACTCAAAAGTGTGCTCTTAGACTTCTAGATAACTCTTTCGGGGTGCTGGCAAGTACTGAAAAACATGGGGGGTTTTAGGCCCATCCGCAATAGAGCCTTTTCCATGCAGGATTTTCCGGGGCTAGATGGCACTTTAGCTCCCAGAAGGGGGAGCTGTGACTCCATTTCAACCAAGGAGAAACGGCTCAGAGATTCCAAATCAGCTGTTGGGCCCCCGTTGAGTTTAGACGACCCAGCTGTGGCTGCAATGAATGCCTTTGCCTCTGGTACAGGCAGCGACTGTAAAAACACCCTACCCTGATCAGTTCAAATTCAACATCTCTTTCTTAGTGCATGCAAGAGTTTATGTTATTGATCATAAAGTCCTTTATTTTTCTGTAAAGGTCTTTGCCCAAAGGTCCTTCAGTTGTGCAATGAGACATCTTTTGCTTTGCAACCTCTCTCGTTCCTCCTCCCAATTTCTTAGAGGAAATCACCAGTACATTATCACTTGAACAGGCCATCAAGGTTAGACATACCCTACCCTTCTTTTCCTGCTTTTCCCTTGCTGAAATGCAGCTTAACAAATGGGCTGCTGAACTATTGGAAACCATGTTAAAGACAAGATGGAGGTCATGTGAAAAAGACAAGTCCCTACATGTCATTCTTCAAATAATTTCTCCAGTAGTGCTCCCTTCTGCAAAGACCATCTTTATTATTCTTTCCTCCATGTCCTGCATTTGGCCATGACTTTTAACAAAATTCTACCCATATTTCAACATCTAGCTCAAATGACCCTTCTAAGGAATCTTCTCAATACCTTATTTTGGAATTAATCTCTTTATCACTCGATGTTTGTGTACCATTTTATCTGAAACTCTATTTTAGTTTGTGTCTCCGTTTGCCCTGCTTTATAGCGCCTGGGGTATAGGTCTATCTTACCCTCTTCAGGATGGTCTAAGAAGCATCTTTATATTCCAGGGTCTGACACAGAGTAGTTGCTTTATAAATATTTGCCCTTGCATTTCATGTTGCATCTCAATAGCAGCTGTCCTCTCTCCGTCTCTCACACTTTCTAGCTGACAATTGCTTCATATTCATTTAAAGCAATACCGTTATGGCATTTTTGCCCATATCAAGAATATGACGATTCCAATGATAATACAGACAGATAAAAATTAGACCCTACTTGGAAGTGAACATTGACTTCCTGTAATCCAAGGTCTTTAGTTTTGTTCTCTCATATAGTCCTTCTTTCCTCTGAGTGGGGCAGATACGGCCCCTTTTACAGAAGAGGAAAATGAAGCCCTGGCTGGATAGACTCCTTGACCAAGGTCACACAACCATCACAGCTAGCATTTGAATCTGTCTTCTTTCCTGCATCATCACTGCTGTTTTCACTGGATCACTGAGTTAATGGTAACTGTTATGAATGACTGGCAACATTGGTTTGTTCAATAGATGCTAGGAATAGCTGGGACGTATTATGAACTCTTTGAAATGATGGTAGGAAGTTGTCATGGAGCCACTGGATCAAAGAAAACCTCTGAAGGTTTCTCAATAGCTAAACTTTTCTCCATTTTCAGGAATGACAAGTCCTTTTTGTGATGCCAATAATGCATGACCGTTCAGTCTCAGTTTTAGTACTTTTAGTGACAGCAAGTTCATTACCGCACAAACCAGCCTATGTCATATTTGAAGAGCTTTGTTGGAATATTTTCTTACTTTGCCCCTAAATCATCCTTCTATCCATGTGTCTCTGAAATTGTACAAGTGTAATTCACTTCCAGTTATCAGTTCTTCAAATATTATGAAAACGTAATTATTTCATAACTATTTTCTTTCAGAATAGAGGGAATTGTCTTCACAGCCCTGTCTTCTGTAGCCTCTGCTTGGAGGCCTCTTGGCACCCTCAATACTGTCCTAGGGGAATTGTCAAGTTTACCTCACTTTTAGGGCTTACATGCCACAACAAAAGGGAAGGATGACCTGAAATTGAGTGAGGATTTATTCAACAAATATTTATTGGGTGCCTACTGTTTGCCAAACATTGCTGTAGACAAGCTGTCAAATAGAACTGTCAGTGATGATGGACATCTTTTCCGGGCTGTCCAATATGGTAGCCACTACCCATGTATGATTACTGAACACTTGGAATGTCGACAGTGTTGCTGAGGAACTGAATATTTAATTTAACTTATATTAATTTTTATTTTGATTTACATAGCTATATGTGGTTCGTGGCTACTGAATTGAATAGCGTAGATCTGGACTTTGGAAATGTAGCATGAACGTGGTCTTGTTTCCATGAAGCTCCCACTGTAGTGGAGAGAGACGGATAATCAATGAGTAAACAAATTGATAAGCAAAATAATTTTATTAAATGTCGCACCACCAATTATGGCAATAAGCTAGAAAGGAATGTGAATGGTATAATTTTAGATAGAGTAGCCAGAAGAATCCTTCTCTGAGAAAGTTATATTGGAACTGAGGTTTAAATGAGAAGGAACCAGCTATGTGATTTTGTGGGTAAAGAGCATTAGAGGCAGAGAGAAGAATAAAATGGGGTCGGCCAGGTTTGGTAGCTCATGCTTGTAATCCCTGCACTTTAGGGGGCTGAGGTGGGAGGATCACTTGAGCCCAGGTGTTTGAGACCAGCCTGGGAAACATAGCAAGACCCCATTTCTACAAACATAGTAATAATAATAAAACCAGCTGGGCACCTATAGTCATAGCTATTTAGTAGGCTGAGGTTGAGATCACTTGAGCCTGAGAGATTGAGGCTGCAGTGGTCTGTGACTGCACTGCCACACTACAGCTGGGCAGCAGAGTAAGACCCTGTTTCAAAAAACAAAACAAAACAAACCACAGCATCACCTCATTGGGACAAGCTGAGGAAGTCCAAGAGATGGACTAGCTGCCAGTGTGGCTGAAGCTTTCAACTTCGGAAATTGACACGAAAGTGAATTAGGAAGGTGGGCAGGGCAGATCACAATGGGCTGTACAAGAGAGTGAGAAGTTTTGACATCTTTTCCTTGTCATCTCTGGTTGTAAGGCAGAGAGTTTGAGGACTAAGGAGAGTTTGAGAATTGACAGAAGGTCATTGTCAGGTACTCTTGGTGGGTTTTTATGATGTCCATTTTAAATCAAATTTCAAGTTTTCTCATTTTAATTTCTAGTCCTGCTCTGAATGTCATACCTTGGAGATACATCAATCTAAACGGTGGAAGAGAAACAAGAGTAGGGGAAATGGATAGAAAAGGGAGAAAAGAATGAATATGTGTGGATAAAGTAATTAAATGGAGTCTTGTGAAAAAGGATGAAAGCTGGAAGTGTTCACTTTGAATCAGCAAATATTTATTGCATCTCTTGTCTTGGAAAGGCTTTGGACAAAGTGACTTGGGCGTTATGGTGATCAATCTTGCTAGGGGCTGACAATCTAATAGTACAGATCTGCAAATTTATAAATAATTATTCGTGATAAATTGATAATTGTCACTTGAGAAGGTCTGGGAGACTTTTGGGTAAGGGAAAGTCTAAAGGAAGACACATCAGTAGTGATAGTGGTGAGGAGGATGTCGACGGTAACTATAAGTCTCAAGATCACAGGCTGTATCTTTTTGTTGTATATCCCCATTAATTCAGAATTTCATACAATAAGAGCACAGGGACTCAGGGTACTTGATTCCAGTCCTGGCTCCTATAACTATATATCTAGACCTCCTTAAGAGCATATCTTTCTCTCTCCAGACTTGCCTTCTGTAAATTTAGAAGGACCCAGCTGTGGCTTCCTTCATTGAAGGTCTATTGCCTGACTCTATGAAAATGTTGCGGTCAGGTACAGTGGCTTACACCTGTAATCCCAGCACTTTGGGAGGCTGAGGTGGGCAGATCACAAGGTCAGGAGGTTAAGACCAGCCTGACGGACATGGTGAAATCCCGTCTCTACTAAAAATACAAAAAATAGCCGGGCGTAGTGGCATGCATCTGTAATCCAGTTACTCAGGAGGCTGAGGCAGGAGAATTGCTTGAACCTGGGAGCTGGAGATTGCAGTGAGCCGAGATTACACCATTGTAGTCCAGCCTGGATGACAGAGTGA
>NW_016107565.1:2756636-2766584 GCF_001604975.1 Cebus imitator | reverse complement strand
GGGCTTCATGGTGCACACCTGTGGTCCCAGCTACCTGGGAGGCTGAAGTGGGAGGATCACTTGAGCCTCGGAAATAGAAGTTGCAATGAGCCAACATTGTACCACGGCACTCCAGCCTGGGTGACAGAGTGAGACTCTGAAAAAAGAAAAGAATAGTATATTGCATGACAAAGATCTGGTACAAGTAGAGAGAGACACACACAGTACCTGTGCTTCCTCATAAGATTTAGATGTCTTCTAAACAATAAGCAAATTTAAAGCAGGTCATACACAGACCCTGCTTCGAGACAGTGTGGTTGAGTGGTGGTGAGATGGCAATTCTGTGCCGTGGTGGCAACTCCTGATATCAAAGTGATTAAGTGTTAACATGAAATCCACTGTCCTCATGGAACACAGCAGCCTGGAAAGACTGCCTAGAGATCCATCAACAGTCCTTGCTACTGAGGGGGCAAAGAAGACAATTAAGGAGATAATGAGGCTGAGAAAAAGTGAAATTAATTTTTTTTCATATGAGGGTGAAGGGGATCTTTGTCTCCCGAGGGAACTATCTTTTGGAGATTGCAAGTGGCCTTAAGGAGAACAGCCTGAATAAGACTGGGTATGAGAAAGTTAAGAGTCATAAATTACCTGGGCTTCCTGCTATCCCCACACAGGAGTGGAGAGCCTGTGAGGACACAAAATACATCATTCTGAACAAATTTTGTTCTCAGTTTGCAGGGGTTTTCTCACAGGGTGCAGAGTTGTATACAAGGAGGTTGAAGCTATCTTGGGATAGCTGGGATACTGTATTCCCCCAAGGGTGGGAGGTAGATTGATAAGGCAATTAACAAAAGCAACATGCAACCATTTTTGTGTAAACTGCAAAGGTCAGAGCAGCAGGGCTCCGAGTAAATGGCCTATGTGAACAGCTAGAACCCTTTGTAAGGGTTAACCCAGTACTGCCCCTCAGAGGTTTCTAAGATATAATTTATCTAGCCTTGCAAAGGTCCTGCAAATGAGCCGGTGGGAACCTCTGTGAGAAATAATGGATCTTGGGGATAATAGAGAACAGTTGCGTTACAGATTACAAGCTGATTCAAATAGAGGACAGGCAGACATCCAGGATATGATTGCTTTTTGGGGAAAAAGTGGTGAATTCTCAAGTCTCCATTCTAAGATTTAGCAATCTGCAAAAGTAGATGAAACTCTAGTAGGCTGTGGATATCCTCGAGTCCCCAGAAGCTCCAAGAGAAACTTAGAAGAGCAAACAGAGAACTGTGACAGAGACAACTGCCTTCTGTTAAGTACATTTTCCTTTACATGGTAGTGGATAAGCTAAATTTCTTATGGAATTTGAAGGGTTCTGAGTTTATAGGGACATGATAAAGGAAGGACCTACAGGATGCCTTGGCTGGCACAATAAAAACATTTTCACAAGCACAGGGGCCATCAAAAAGGAAAATCAGCTCTTTGGTATGTTTAGGAAAGACTGAAAAATAGATTACTTGGCAAGGGTTGGTAATATGGTTTTGCTGCTGGGATACATTTTGGAGATATACTTCTTATAGGTGAAGTGGTCCACATCAAATGCCATTGCCAGAGTTAGCCAAGGCTGGGGAGGGCTGAGAGGGGTTATAGAGAATTTTATTCTGAATGTATATCAATAGGACAGCAACATTGAAAGTCTGGTGAAGGCTTGCAAATGATTCCTGAAAATATTACCAAGTCAGCTCCAGTGTTGCTTACTTCTCTCTCTTCCCTGACAGTGGGAATGATATATGTAGGCAGAGCATGGACTGGAATTTGAGGGGGCTCTGGAAGGATCTTGATCTATAACATTTAGAAATGGCTGAAATGTCACTGCCATAAAGCCATTCTTGGAGTGGAAAAGTGGATGTGCCAGGCACATGACATATTCTTTGTGCTGCAATGGATACTTGATGTAGATATCCTACTGAATATTCTCAACAAGCTCATGCGTAGGTAGTATTGTGCCCCATTCTAGAGATGATGAAACTGAGCTCAGAGCAGTAATACCACTTGCCCAAGGCCGTACACCGAGTCAGTTGTGTTTTGTTGTGGATTTGGATCTTCGTCTTTCTGACTTGAAAGTATTGAGGTTGAAAGCATGAGTATGCTGCAGTTTGAATACTTGCTCTGTCACTCACTAGCTATTTGACATGGGACAGATTACCTGATGTTTCTGTGCTAGTTTTCTCATCTGTAAGATGAGTATTATAATAATAGTAACTCCAGGTTGGGCATGGTGGCTCACACCCGTAATCCCAGCACTTTGAGAGGCTAAGGCAGGAAGATTGCTTGAGGCTAGCTGTTTGAGACTAGTCTTGAGAATATTTAGCAAGACCCTATCTCTACAAAAAAAAATTTAAAAAATTAACCAGGTATGGTGACCTGTGCCTGTAGTCCTAGCTACTTCGCGGGTGCTGAGGCAGGAGGATCACTTGAGCCATGCAGTTCAAGGCTGCAGTGAGCTGTGATCATGCCACTGCAATTCAGTGTGGGTGACAGAGTGAGATTATATCTCATAAATAACAACAATAATTGTAACTTCATAGAGGTATGTGTGGATTTCATTAGTTGATATGATAGGTGTCTCAGACAGTGCCTGGCAGGTCATCAACACTAGGTAAACATTAACTGTTACTGCTTTGTATGATTTCCACACCCTCTTAGATTAAGCATTGCTCATACTCTCAGTTATGTGCTCAAGCTGGAAATAATGTGTAGGAAAAAAGTATCATTAGGTTCAAGGCACTGCCTTACAAATGAGCTCACTAAATTGTTTCTACTAACCTCCCCACCATGTGGCAGTGGGATAACAGCGATTAGAGAGTGAGAAAGTAGGAAAAGGCATGGGAGAACGCAAAATGACAGAGGCAGATTTTTTAATTCTCTGTGTTACAGCAGACCAGAAACAAGATATAGATGTGAAGACCAGATAAAGACATAGGATCATCCACCATCAAGGCAGGAAGTCACCTTCAACATACTCCAGCTCAAATTCCAATCTCTCACTCCTTTTCTTTTTTTATACATATAAACTCTTTTTAAGATCAGTTCGTATCTGAGTTGGTTTTAGAACCCTAGCCTTGTGCAGCCCATCTCACTTTTTTTTTGAGACGGAGTTTCGCACTGTCACCCCGGCTGGTGTTCAGTGGCACACTATTTCGGCTTGCTGCAACCTCCACCTCCTGGGTTCCAGCAATTCTCCTGCCTCAGCATCCCAAGTAGCTTGGATTACAGGTGCCCGCCACCACACCTGGCTAATTTTTTGTACTTTTAGTAGAGATGGGGTTTTGCTATGTTGCCCAGGCTGGTCTCAAACTCCTGACCTCATGATCTGCCCGCCTCGGCCTCCCAAAGTGCTGGGATTACAGGCATGAGCTACTGTACGCAGCACCACTTTTGATTTGGTTTTCTAATCTGTAAGACAGGGTATTCATCAGGTGCATATGAGAAAGTAGATGATTGACAGTATGCTAGATGCTCTTGTGTGAACTGTGTTCATCATCCTCCTTCTTATGATTCCCCCTTCAAACTTATTCTCATTTATTTTATCGAGTGTTTGCTTGTTGTCACCTGTTATCTCTCATTTAACCTTTACGGTAGCACTCTGAAGTTATACCTAGTCTCCCCATTTTCCAGATGAGAACATTGTGGGTCAGAGGTAAAAGAATTTACCCCAAGATATACAATAGGTGACAGCATAAGGTTCCAAGTCCGGTGTATGTTATCAGCAACTGTATGTGATGCTCTGTCTTTAAATTGCCATTCTGTCATCCACAGCTGAAGGCATTGTCCAGCTTTCAGCAGCTTGGTGGTCTTTCAAAGACAAGGTTGAATATTGCTGCCTGATCTCTATGGTCTTAGTCTAGGTTGGTCATTGCAAATCTTCAGCCACTCTGTCACACAGACTCTGCCCTCAATCCTGATCCTTTATATGCCTAAATGAGAAAGGCATCCATCTTTCATGTTCCAGGAGATGTTATAAATGGTGCCACTGGAAGGAGCTTTCTTAAATCTCCTTAACAATCTGCATTTTGCTTTCTCTCCTTTATCTGTCAGCATCATGAATATCTTCTACTCTTCCAGTGCTTTCTGGCTGCCAACTTCATAACCTCTTAAAATAGTAATTTAACTTCACAATGCCTCGGCAGGAAACCTTAGCTTAGCATGTTTATCTGTATCCTTAGTTCAAATGCTGCTGACACCAGGACCAGTAGTTATAGAATGAGCTACTTTCTAACTCTGGGCAGGAGCCATAGCCAGGATCTTACATTTCCTGGGAGTAGAACCACCAAAGCCACCAGTGATAACAGTAACAGTTTTTCAAGCCAGGAAATAGCAGGGTAGAGTTAGCCTGAATTGTGACAGCCAGATGTTGCAATCTCTCTGTCTGTCTCTGTTTCTTTCTCTCCATGTCCTGTACACACACACATACACACACACACACACACACACACACACACACACACACAGAAAGGAATATTGAGCATGGTTGAGAATAGGTAGGAAGAAGAGCAATTGGTATACCAAAAAATGTCCAAAGCAGATTTCTCCTTCTCTAGTAATAGAACATGAGCCCAGATATGGTATTAAGATCACCTACTTTCAGAAGATAATCTTGGGGTGGGACTTCTATCTAAAAATGGAAAGAGGAACTCATATGGCCAATAAATGTATAAAATACAGGATATTTAGTTCTCCAGTAATCAAATAAATGAAAATAGCAATGTGATGCTATCATCAAAATGGCTTTTTAATTTAATGGCAGCATCTAGTTTTGGCAACAATGCAGGGAAAAGAACACTCTCACACAGCACTGGTGGAAATCTATATTGAATATAGCCTTTTATGAAATATGGCTTTCATCATTCTTTCATAAACAAACAGACATTGTGTGTTTTTGTTTTGTTTTTTGAGACAGAGTCTTGCTTTGTTGCCCAGGCTGGAGTGCAATGGTGCAACCTCTGCTTTCTGGGTTTACAAGTGATTCTAGTGCCTCAACCTCCGTGTAGCTGGGATTACAGGCATGCACCACCATGCCTGAATAATTTTTGTACTTTTAGTGGAGATAGGGTTTCACCACGTTGCCCAGGCTGGTCCTGAACTCCTCACCTCAGGTTATCCACCTGTCTCGACCTCCCAAAGTGCTAGGATTATAGGCCACCATGTTCGGCCAAACATTGTTTATTGAGCACTTATTCTTTGCCAGATGCTTTTCTATGCACTATGAATACAGGAGGGAATCAAACTGACCAAGTCCTCACCGTCTTCGAGCTAACATTTAATTGAGAAAGAAGATAATTTATAAATAAAGAAGTAAACATACAGTGTATCAGATAGTGAAGTGTGATGGAGAAAAACAGAACATAGGGAGGTAACGCGCAGGGCCCAGATGGCTTGGTGAGAGAGGACTTGCTGTTTTATGTAGGTGGCTAAGGAAAGCCCTCACTGCAATGCTGACATTGGAGCAGAGATCTCTAGGAAGTCAGGGATAGAGTCAGGTGGATATCTGGGGGAAGAGCTTTCCAGGTGGCGACAGCAAGCATTACATTTTTGAGATGGGATTTTCAGTGTATACAGCAACCAGTGTGACTGGAGTACCCAATAGGAAGTAGGAGGAGAAAGAAGAAATACACTGCTGAGAAAGCATGGGTTAGATCTCTATCAAAATCCTTATAATTTTGATCTCTATTTCTATGTCTATCTTTATCTCTACACCTATTTTTTTAAAAAGAGAAAAAGGTGCCAATATTTCTGTGGGAAAAAAAAAAGTTCTCTTGTAAGAAGTCAGTTAATTAGATGTGTACAAGCCTGCGAAGAAGAAACGTTATCAGAATGTTTGAAGAAAATAAGGAAAACAAAGCATAGAATACTCTGTGGTCCTTAAGAATGGTATTAGGGAAGCACACTTGTACATTAGAAGGTGGGATGAAGGTAGCGTGTATCATTTTTAAACAGGGCTGACAACAATAGTACCTTCCTTCTAGTTATGCTGTTGAGAACAAATGTCGCATGTACAAAGAACTTAGCAACATGCCTCGCATACAGTAATAAATGGCGCTTATGACATTTATTGACATCAACATGTTTTTTGTGAATTACCAATTTTAAAAAGCATAGGGTGAAAAATATCATATAGAGCATGATTATTTTATAAGATGTCTACTAGTATTTGAATAGTCATCTTTGGGTGATGGGGTAAAGTATTTCATTCTTTCTTATCTGTATTTTCTACTATTTCTTTAATAAATTGTGTATTACTTGTATAATCAACCTTTTAATTAGTGGGATATGGGGGATCAGTGAGCAATTTGTGGTAGGAACAGGAGCCAAAGCAGAGGAGAAAGCTTTAATTCTGTTTTCTCAATTTCTAAGTCATTCATCCATCCTAAATCAAATTTAAATAGACTCAGTTTTTTTTTCTCTGTTTTGCTCCACCTTGGCTTGAACAGTAATGCCCATAAAAACTGGAGATTTGTTAAGCGATTCATACTTACTTTTTTCTCTGAGACAGGGTCTCACTCTTTTGCCCATGCTGAAGTGCAATAACACGATCATAGTTCACTGTAGCCTTGGATTCCTTGGCTCAAGCAATCCTCCTGCTTCAGCCACCTGAGTAGCTGTGACTACAGGCACATACCATCACACCTGGCAAGTTTTTTTTTTTTTTTTTTAGATATGGGGTTTTGCTGTGTTGTCCAGGCTGATCTTGAACTGCTGGCCTCAGTGGTCCTCCTGCTTTGACCTCCCAAAGTGCTGGGATTACAGGTGTGAGCCACTGTGCCTGGCCTGTTGTATACTTTCTAAGGCTTACTAAAATAGCTATCAGATCCGTAAAAGAAAAGCTGTACTACCTTTGTTTCACTTGGAATCATTTCGTGTCCTGGTAGTACTTTGTGTACCACACGCTGGGAACTTTGGGTTTGCAGCTGCTACTTTGGTGGCTTAAGGCTTTTGCTTTCATTCAATCTTGATTTTTAATTTTGGGTAAATCACATCCCTTCTCTGGACCCTCACATCTCCTAAGTTTTCTTACCTGCAAAATGAAGGCTGAGGTTCAACGGAGGTTCTAAGAAAACTGCTGAAGCCCACCACAAAAGCAGGGAGGGTTTGAGCAGGTGAGCCGTGATCTGAGATCACCCCCACCTCGCCACCTGCACCAGAGCAGCTCCATGCTTTCCACTTAGCTTCATTACATTTTGTATAACCTTTGAATAAGGGGCTCCCAGGCTTTAAAACATGACTCGAAATCGTTGGTTTATACTTTATATCATCTCTAAAGTGGATTTATGAGTGACAGATTTTGTCCTAGATTTTCCATGTAATTTTTACTAATATTCTGTGTAGCATTCTGTAGGAAACTCTACACTAGATAAATGTATTTTCCATAAAAATCAGAATATTGTGCGTGTCAAAAAATGTATGTAAGCAATTCTGATGATCCGTATTATTTCAGAAATGATGATGATTTTTTAGAAAATTACCAAAGAATAATAGGAAGGGAAGTTTCCCAATGGTAAGAAGGGAAGTTTAATGTAAGTTTCACCTCTTTCTCTCTCCCTCACTCTCTCCCTGGTGGGTCAAGGGAGACGAAGGCATTAAAGATGACTTCCTCCAAGATTGTTCCAGATCTACCGAGGCCTGCTCTTTCTAAATAGTGCTTCCAGGAACAGCAGGGTCTCAATTATCTCACCGTGGGCTGTGAAATTCTAAAAAAAAAAAAAGTTCTCAAAACAAAATTAAGTTTAATTTGCTTTAATTGAAAAACAAACACATGCCATGTA
The DNA here is from genome assembly GCF_001604975.1 of Cebus imitator. NCBI lineage: Eukaryota > Metazoa > Chordata > Mammalia > Primates > Cebidae > Cebus > Cebus imitator. Next base: position 2,758,794 of record NW_016107565.1, on the reverse strand, counting down.
CTGCACTCTCAATAGAAGGAGAAAGGGCTAGAAAATGAAATGAACAGTTGGGTGTAGAAGGCCCTTAATTATTGAATACTCTGAAATGGGAACTGGTATTGATTGAGAAAATAAATTCAGAGTTAAATTCAGGAACAGAAAGTGTGGGCCTCCTCTCTAAGCAACAGTTTTCTTAATTTCTCATGATGTTATTTTTATTATTATTAAGAACACTGTAAAGCAGTTGTGGGATAAAGGAAGGAGCTCCAGCATGAAGCCAGAGTGTTGGAGTTTCTGTCTTTTTCGAACACTGGTGTTATGTGATCTTTGGTAAGTGTCGTTTCTTAGCCTCAGGTTCCTCATATGTAAAATGGGGATAATAATTCATATATCACTGGATTCCTATGATGATTGAATAGTTAATATACATGGAAGCTCTAAAGTACTGTTAAGAGATGATGGAGGAGGATAAAGAGGAAAAGAAAGGAAAAGTGGAGGAAGGTTAGAAGGAGGCAATGAAAAATAAGAAAGAGGGCACCACAATGAGTTCAGCTAACTCATTCAAGCTCAACATTTATTGAGAGTCTTCTATGTCCTAGGCCTTGTGCTAGATGCTGAGTATGAAAGGACAAGACATAGCCAAGGCTTGCCTCAGTGGCACCTAAATTCTGCCGATAAGTATTTTGAATCTTTAGGCCATAAAATGAAGTCAAGGAGCAAACTGGAGCTGCAGGAGGTGTCTGAGTAGCCTTCAGGCATGCTTTAAGAGCTCTTCTTTTTAGTGGTCATTCTTTCTTTGCATGCTGACTCTGCCTTCCCCATTCAAATACAGACATTTTGGTCTTGACTTACGTTCCTATGTTTCGTAGAAAAGAGTCTGGAAACCTCATTTGTATGAAGTTGATAGTGATTTAGAATTTCAATTACAGTGTCAGACTCTTATACTGTTGGCATCTTTGAATCATAAGTTGTAGAATTTTGTAATCTATCAAATGTTGGAATCAGAGAATCTTAGAACAATAAAAATTCAGAGTCAGAATAGACTCATAGAGTATAATATTTATGGAATATAAAAATCAAATCTGGCTAGGTATGATGGCTCATGCCTGTAATCCCAGCACTTGGGGAGGCCAAAGCAGGTAGATCACCTGAGGTCAGGAGTTAGAGAACAGCGTGGTCAACATGGTGAAACTGCATCTCTACAAAAAATAAAAAAATTAGCAGGGCATGGTGGTGCATATCGGTAATACCAGCTACTTGGGAGGTTGTCGTGAGCTGAGATCGTGCCACTGTACTCCAGCCTGGTGACATAGTGAGACTCCATCTTAAAAAAATAAAAATAAAAATCACATCTTAGAAATCATAGAATCACCAGGCGCAGTGGCTTACGCCTGTAATCCCAGCACTTTGGGAGGCTGAGATGTGTGGATCATGAGGTTAGGAGTTCAAGACCAGCCTGACCAACATGTTGAAACCCTATCTCTACTAAAAATACAAAAAGTAGCTTGGCGTGGTGACATGTTCCTGTAACCCCAGCTACTCAGAAGGCTGAAGTGGAGAATGCCTTGATCCTAGGAGGCGGAAGTTGTAGTGAGATGAGATTGCGCCACTGCACCTGACAGAGTGAGACTCTGTCTCAAAAACAAAAACCAACAAATAAACAACAAAAAAGGCATCATAGAATCATGAAATGAGAGCCTTTTAAAAGATAACAGCATTTTGTGGTTATCTGGCCCACCCTCTTTCCCAATTCAAAAAACTACGTATATAGCACTAAAATATAAATATTCTTGATTATAATTATATTAGAAAAATGTCTATGAAGGAACTATCATGCTTAATAACACGATATTAATCATACTGACCACGGCCCTGATAGTAAAGACAGATGGAGCTTCTGAACATCATAAAAGTTCTCGTTGGGATGGTTGTTGACTTTACTGACACCTAAGATAAACATTTATCTTGAATAATGGAAAACTTGAAGCAGGCTGGGTGCCGTGGCTCACATGTGTAATCCCAGCACTTTGGGAGGCCGAGGCAGAAGGATCACCTGAGGGTGGGAGTTTGAGACCAGCCTGGCCAACATGGTGAAACCTCGTCTCTGCAAAAAATTAGCCAGGTGTGGTGGTGGGTACCTATAATCTCAGCTACTCGGGAGGCTGAGGCAGGGGAATTG
>NW_016107565.1:2753890-2756546 GCF_001604975.1 Cebus imitator | reverse complement strand
AAAAAAAAAAGAGAGAGAGAGAGAGAAAATAAAACTGGAAGCAAAATAGGAATAATGGCTTTGCTCACTGACTATCCCACTATAATTATTCATGTTGACCAATCTTACTGTTGCTGTCATATCAGAAAATAGTCCCCTAAACATAGGTCTTTCCTAGGACTGTAAGCTTCAGGAGGGTAGGAGTGATATGTGCCTGTTTTCTATGGGATCTATAGAAAAGTGTTTTGCATAGTTAGAAGCCTTGGTCATTCAATCTAGCTTTCCCTCAGCACTTCCTCTTGTATACACATGATGAACTATTGTTGATCTCCATCCTTGTCCTTCCTTTGAAGCATTGGCTTGTATTGCCAAGACTTTTTTCTTTTTAAACCTGGCATCCATTTTGTGTGTGGTTGTTGTTTGCTTCACATTAGACCTTCTTCCACAGGACCTTAGATCCAATGGCATAGCTTGATAGATACAGGAAGAACCTGTCTTAATGAAGTGTTTAGAGTGAGTAGAGCTCTTTGCTTCATGTCAGGGCAGCTCCGTGTGTGAGTGTGTGCAAGCGTGTATGATGCTCACATAAAAATGTTAGCTTGGATGTTTTTCACGTGCAATTGAGTTTGAATGTGTTCATGGATTTCTAAGTGCATTCATAAGTGGATAAACTTGTGTGGAAATAATGTGTTTATGAAAGATGAGAACACATGGACACAGGGAGGGAAATGTCACATGCCTGAGCCTGTCAGGGGGTTGGGGGCAAGAGGAGAGAGAGCATTAAGACAAATACCTAATGCAGGCAGGGCTTAAAGCGTAGATGATGGGCTGATAGGTACAGCAAACCACCATGGCACATGTGTATCTATGTAACAAACTTGCACGTTCTGTACACGTATCCCAGAACTTAAAGTAAAAAGAAAAAAAAAAGACATTCAATACGTATGTGGTCCTTGACATACATTTGTTAAACATCTGTGTTTCTGATAATAAGGCATGTGCATCTATATATATATTTGGTTTCACAACCATGAAGCAGGTATTACAGTTTTTATTTTGAAGATGTGTCAACTAACACTCTTAGAACTGAGCTGGCCAGAGCTGGTACTTGAAATGGAGTTTCTGTGTTTGAATGTGCTGGTGTGTGAGAGCAGGGGTGTGTGTGTGCACACGTTCGTGGACATGTGAGTGTGTGTGTAATTTTTTTCCATGCGTATTTCTTAATACGTGTGGGGAGATATATCTCTAGATATTATATGAATGTGCATGTCATAAATATGTATGTACCAACTGAAACCTGAGTCATCCAGCAAAGCAAACGCATGTGTCTGATCTTAGGGACCAGGAGAACGTGAACTGCGTGAGCTGTAGTGGAACGTATCCAAGAGACAGAGGGTGGCAGCTTTGTATAAATTCATCCATGTCACTGACGTGGCTGTGTGTTTTTCAGGGGTTCTATGCCATAAGTTATTCATCCTCAAGAGCTTGTTTTCAAGGTACATCTAGGCCCTGTCCAGACCCAATGAGTCAGATTTTCTCAGGTGGGGCTCTAACTTGAGTGTTTTGTGAAAGTTCCCCTGTTCTAAAAAGCATCTCAGACTAAGATCCTCTGCTCTAGCAGCCTTCATCCAGAACAGTTGTTCCCAAATGCTGGTGTGTTTTGTTTCCACCACACATTGGATATTGATTGATAGGCAGGATTCCAGCCTTCACAGCCCTGAAACCTTACTCAGTAAGTTCATGGTCAGGACCTCAGATCGTCTAGAAAGCCCCCAACCGTGTACGTTTTGAGTGATCCTGAGACTGCAGTTTGTGAACTGTGCATCTAGACATGAAAGCAGACTTCCAAGATGGAAGAAGAGGGAGAAAAAGGAAGCAAATGCCAGAGGGCGTTCACGATACAGAAGCTTACGGGGGAGAAAGAAGTGAGGAACTGGGAGTAGAGAAGTGCGAAGGATGAGGAAAATAATTTTCTCAGTGTCACGCAGGAACAGAGCTGGGATCCGAGTCCAGGTTTTCCTGCCTATGTGTTTTCCCCTCTGCACTTTCCCTTCAGAGATTCCTCTGCTGGGGGCTTTTCTCTGACTACAACCCCAAATCAAATCTCAAGCAGTCTGACACCCAGCCAAGCACAAAAACATTCCACATTCACTGCGCTGATGCTTGGAGGGGCTGAAATAGAACTTTGAAATTCTCCTTCACTTTTAATTAAAAAAAAGATTTAGGCCAACCCTGGGTTCCCAGTTCTATTTAACTGAGACTGCTTTTAACCGTTGCTGTATTTTTATTGTTACAAGTGTGCCGCACCGATCCATCTTCCTTGTAACGCTTCTCGGTTTCTGCTCCATCTGCCGAAGAGAAAACATTTGCAGAAATCTCTCGGCTTCTCTCCAAGAGCTGAAACTTAAGTTGTAGCCAGGAATGCAGTGCAGGGAGTGGGGCTGGCCACTGGTAAAGTGGGGAGACTAGTAAAATCTGTTTCCAGTATGTTTTTGATAATTGTTTCTTCACACTAACAGTTGTCCCATGTATGTAGCTAGTGCAATTGTGTTGCCCTGTATGTATCTAGGAGGACTCCAGGCACCACACATTTAGGTTTTTACACTCTCCCTTACAATGGAGCCAACAATTTTGTTCTTATTTTTGCCTGTCCCCTATCCTTAGCAAGCTCCTACAT
>NW_016107565.1:2750551-2753656 GCF_001604975.1 Cebus imitator | reverse complement strand
AAAAATCTTCAAGCCTGGATTTTCTGCAAAAGCCCTAGGAGCTTGTGAGGATCATATGGTTTAATTGAAGCAAAAATGATCTGCAAATGGTGAAATGCTGCACTTATACCACACATACCCAGCCAGAGCATTCATTTGTCAGTTCATTTGATTTGTTTGCTTCTTTATTTATTAATGGGTCATTTGCTGGATGAATGCTATGCATCAGGCCTGGCTTCACTGTGCATGATATCAGGATGAATAAGGCAAAGTCCAAATCCTCCAAAAATCCACACATATGACAGCATAGTAAGTGTTGACGTAGTGTCGTAAATAGGCTGTTGTTTTCTCTTCCTATGGGATCAGGAGATTCTTCAAAGAGTGAATGGCCTTGAACTGAATATTAAAGAGTAAAAGGTTCCCAAATCCAGAACAGTGACAAAGCCAAATGCTGGCAAAAATAAGGAGCAATGGTAATTCTCACTGATGGCTAATGGAAATGCAAAATGATACAGCCACAGCTACAAAACTAAACATACCTTTACCATAGAATCCAGCAATCAGGGTCCATGACATTTACCAAAGATATTTAAAACTTATGTCCGCACAAATACCTGCACACAAATGTTTATAGCAGCTTTATTCATAGTTGCCGAAACTTGGAAGCGAACAAGATATCCTTCCGTAGGTAAATTGATAAACTACAATCTCTAAATGAGGGGGTATTGTTCAGAGCTAAGAAGAAATGAGCTATCAAGCCATGAGAAGACATGGAGGAAACTTAAATGCATGTTACTAAGTGAAAGAAGTAAATCTGAAAAGGATATCTACGGTAGGATTCCAACATACGCTAGAAAAGGCAACACTGTGGAGATATTAATAAGATCAGCGGTTATCAAGAGAGAATGAGGCAGGGGAGATAAGTAAGAAGAACACGGAGGATTTTTAGGGTGGTGTATCTATTCTGTATAATACGTATTATATATAATGATGAATACACATCATTACCCATTTGTCCAAATCCATAGAATGTACAGCACCAGGGGTTGACCCCTAATGTAAACTGTGCACTTTGGGTGATGATACATCAATGTAGGTTCATGGTTTGTCATAAATACAATTCTGATAGAGTGTGTTGATAATGGAGGATGCTATGCATATGACTGGATAAATGTATATGGGATAGCTCTGTCTGCTCAGTTTCACTGAGAACCTAAATTTTTTTCTTAAATAATGTCTTAAAGAAAATAAAAGGTTTTTTAGGGTTGGGAATGAGGATAGGGTCAGGAGAACATTCTAGGCAGAAGGAACATCTTGGGAAAAAGTGGCCACTGGGTAAAACAGATTGGGGCTTGCAGAAAATATCTGCAGGGAATCTAGGAAGCAGAGGCAGAGATATTGGGGAGAGGGTGGACAGTGAGATGTGGGGAATAAGGGGGTGAAGTGACAATGGATAATTGTTTACATTTAAAGGTGGGAGGAAGCCATTGATCAAGGTGAAATCAAGGAAGTGGTCCAATAATAATAATGATAGTTGCGTTTTACTGAACAGTATGTGCAGGACATGGTGTTAATGATTTATATTCATTTCATTGAAAGCACAAAGAAAGTAAGACCCTGTGAAAGAGGTATGATTTAACTGGTGTGGGAACTGAGGTTACATGGGTTTATGTGGCTTGCCCACATAGATGGTGGGCCCCACAGCTTGAGCCAAAGGCAAGTCTGTCTGTTTAAAGTCTCTGCTCTTAATCTCCTCACTGCCCACATTGGCATTTCATGAATAACTGGATAGCTTGGGGAAGGAGCTAGTAAAGGGAGAGCCTGTGCAAGCAGAAGATAGTGGTTATTCTTGAGGGTAAGAAAATCCTTGGAACTGTAAAAATGAAGTCACTCTGCTGGTAGGCTTGCAGGCATAATTCCAAACCTTTTCACTGTGATTGATGTTTTGGGGCAAGAAGGAGAGCTTTCAAGAAGTAAGTCTATATGGGCCACTCTCTGCTGTACCTGAGGAAGAGGTGGGAATCTGTGAAGGAGCTGGGCTTTCTGGCTTTTGCTAGTTAACAACCTCCACATCGGGTTTTGTGAGTTCTGTAGAGATGCCTCACATGCCTGGTGAATGTCATGGAAGCTGCCTTTCTTGACAATCCAACCGAGGCAGAACCCCAGAGTGAAAAGGCCATAAACCAACCCAAAGCCTTTATTTTATTCCTTGTATAAGTATATTTTGGTAGTGTTTTACGTTCCTTGAAAAAAGAGCCGTAGAATCACAAGCCCTGTGGTCTGAAATGCCTTTGAGATTTTCATTCTCTTTTTAAATTTGTGAATATCAGTGTCAGAACCCCTCCATTCTACCTTGTGATTCTATTGTTGCAATCTCTGTCTGTTGGGATTGTTTTTCCATGTATGTACCTCTCTGTGTCATCATCCACCTTTGGCCAACTCTGGCAGGTTGATGGCTCTTAAGTGCTGGTCTAAAATTTGGTGTCAAAATTTGAAGATAATATTTTATTTTGGTATTATGCCCTCCCTGCTTCATGTGGGTGGTTAAAATGTACTTTCACTTATAAAATTCTGGTAGTGGTAATTGCAACTTATGTTTCATTAAATGACCTTTCCTAGAGCTAGAAAATGTTGATAATTTCACATTGGTCCAAAAAATTGGGCTTACAAATTTGATTTGGCCTTGAGATAAAAAAGGTTGATGTTGATGTTATAGACCAAACAGAATAAGTCTGTTTCACAATTTACATTTGACTACAGACTACTATTATATCTTTGTACTTTATTGTCTCCTGTAATCACTTGTTAATGTCTTGCCCATAGTAGGTCATCATTAAATATGTTATATGTAAATGAGTCTCCAGGTAAGCAAAAACACAGAGTACCTTTTTTATATTCTGGCCCGTTTGTTGTGGTAAAGCATGCATTTAATAAGTAAATTTCAATCTGATGTAAAGCCTACTGTCAAGGTATCTGAGTTGAGTGAGTTTTGTGGCTAAAAGCTCAAGTTCTAGAACTAGACTGCCTGGGTGTGAGCTCAGGCTTCCCCTCTTACTAGCTGCACCATCTCCAACAGGTCATTTAGAAATATAGTGCCTCACCACTGTTTGTAAAGTAGGTGTGATA
>NW_016107565.1:2718214-2750506 GCF_001604975.1 Cebus imitator | reverse complement strand
AAAAAAAAAAAAACCTCATAGAGTTGCTGTGAAGATTGCATGAATTTAAAGATGTTAGATCAGTGCTTGACACGTGGTATGTACTCAGTAGTTATAAACTCTCCTCATCGAAGCTTACACATCAGAAATGGTGTAGTAGGGAGTCCATGTTGATTTTGGTCAGAAGACCTGGGTGCAGGTTTCTGCTCTGCTACTTACTAGTTGAGTAAACTTGGAAGAGTCACTTAACCTCCTAGTATAAACCTGCATTTAGAACTAATAGTACAACTTTAGAGAAGGCTGATGTGCATGGAATGGAGAAGTTGAAAAAGCCGCCATGCGATGGAACCTTAAAGGTAGAGTAGGGTATTGCTATGAAACAGACAATAAGATGGGGGAGCAAAGAAGTGAAATCACCTGTAGAAAATATTTGGAGCCACTTACTTTCCTCTTTCTGAAATGTTCTTTGAGGAATTAGTGAGCTCAGTCATTTCTTTTGGGATGGAAGAGATTGAAACTATTGCAGCTAATAGAGCTTTCTTTTCCATAGAGACATTCAGAAATAGAATTTTTTTTTCTTCCGAGAAATTCGCTACCATGATGAAGACCTTCTTATCATAAGGGAGTTGATGAAATGATGAAACTGAAGTTTAACATGGAATTAAGGAACATAAGTTGTTAGAATGTTGTTGTTCAGGATCTGGAATTGTTATCAAATGTACTTAAGACGAGATTAATCAGGAAAGGGTTTCTACACGACGTGTGTGGAATCAGATGTGTGTGTGAATATTCAATGAGACAGGGGTTGTGAGTGCTTCCGGCTCTCTGGATTTTGCTTGTTCCCAGAGATTAGGCTGCCATCTGGATGCTACCTGCATCCAAGATGTTACATGCATTCTTGCTGATTTTCAGGAGTTTGTCAACAATATCTTTTATTTGTCTTCGTGCAGAGAAGAAGTAAGTGCTGGAGCATTAAAGTTATGGGAGAGAACTGTTCATGTTGGGAGGAGAGCAAGGAGTCTGGGGCTGTATTTTTTTATGTGCTTATGGGATTTTTCTAAGCCACTGCAGGGGCTACGTTAAAAAAGACATCAGGCATGAGTAGAGGACGGTAAATAGATAATCTGATTGAGTACCTCTTTATACTCGAAATAGTGAAATAAAGCTATTTGCATATTTAGATGGTGGCTGTGGCATTTGAGATTGAATGTGTAGTGTCAGAAGCTGGGAAGTGGAGGTAGGTTCATAACTTCAGCCCTGGGTATCAGATAAGCATTTCAACTACAGCATCTTAGAAATCCATCTATCCACCCAGACGTTCATCTATTCATGCAATGAGATTGTGTGGAAAAGCTCTTCCTTGTACTAGAAGCTGTGGTTAAAATGAGAAAGTAGATCTGTTCCTGCTCCAGAGGAGTTTAATCAGTTGATAAATATGTTGTTCACCGATTGTGTTCTAAATGCTGGTAACATAAAAGTGAGTGAGACAGTATGACCTTTACTTTTAAGGAGCTTACAATTTGGGAGAAAGTAATAGTAGGCAAATGGAATATAATATGAGAGTGCTAGACTATATGTGTGTGTATACACATATATATCTATATGTATTTTCCCAAATAACAATCATAATGTATATTTACTGAGCATTTACCACTGCTCTAAAACATTTTATATGCACTGTCCCAAAGAATTCTCCCTGCTGTCTTCTGAAGTAGGCAGCATGCAGTTATTATCCAGACTTTACCAATCAAGAAACAGATTAAGAGCTGTTAAACCAATTACTTAGAGAAACTAAAAGAATTGCAGCAGAGTGGGAGACAAACAGAGGTCCCCTGACTCCAGCGTCCTCCCCTGAGCTTGTCGCCATCTGTACCATCTCCCCAACATGATGTAGAGGCTCTGGAGGGATGAACAACTAAAAGGGTTGCAATTGAGGATGAGAAAGGATTAAGACAGAGAAGGGAAAGGTGTAAATCTGGTACCTTAGGTCTAGTAAGAGATCATTAGGAGGACATGTTGGGGAAGAGCATTTCAGGCCTTGAGAACAACATATGCAAACACATGGAGGTCTGAACAATCATATCTTGTTGAGTAACTCAATGAACTCTGAGTAGGTGTGCTGGGGTCAGCCAGGGAGTTGAGATGGGAGAGGGACATTCTATTTCCTCTTTATAGCACAGTCTCAGGCAGATAGTACATCTCAGATTTCAGTATCTGTCAAGGATCACTTACTTCTTGGGGACTGAGTGAGGGAGGAATGATTCACTGACCTGATTAGGAAACACCCTACAGAGATGTAGACAAAGAATGAAGAAGCAGGTATTAAATGTAGAAAAATGGGCTTCTAGGTATAAGAACTCCTTTGGGAGGCAGGAATGGGCTTTCAAACAGGGTCCTGGTGCCGTGCAGGAAGAGCAAACCTGTTGAAGAAGTCAGTTTCATAAAGTGAAATGTAAATGTAGTTAAAGTAGTAAATTCGAGTGGTGAGCAGGGGAGAAGTGTTGCATGATGCCAGGCGGGGAATGGAGCAGTTGTTAAGTCCAAGGTTTATGACTTGAAGAACGTGACCCATATAGCCAGCTTTCTCTTACTGATGTGTTTTTAATCGGTTGTTCTTCTAAAATTCACCCTTCGCTGACTCCATATCTCATTCCCTGTAGGCGGTGCGGAGCAATCTGTTTGCATCTGCACTTTATACAGCTGTGGGTCCTTCTCCCGTCACACCTGGTGGGTCACATCTTGGACACAGCACAGCAGCCAAAGTACCATTCTACTGAATGACCTGGAGGAAGCTCAGCTTGACACTGTGTTCTAATAATAATGGAAGCGTTTAGTGCATGCTTCCTGTGTTGCAGGGACTCTGCTGACTGCTTTACATGTGTTACTTGACTTTACCCAGGCATTCACCCAATGTATTATACTCATCTCTATTTTATAAATCTATAAACTGAGGCAGAGAGAAATAAAGCAATTTGCCAAGGTTGAACAGTTCTTTAATATTACAGCAGAACACCTAGGATTTAAACTGGGAGATGCCTCATTTCCAGAGCCTGTGCTTAACCTCTCTAGCATGGTTGCTTGGTTTATGCTATGCATGGATTTTCTAGCGCAAGTGTAAGGACAGCTGGGGCAGTGTTGAAATAGTAATTATGTCTTAAGAACAGGAATGAAAGTAATATCTGGCCATCACAAATGCCATTGAGTTAATTTTGCTCACAAATCACCTCTTTCACGGGGGTAGTCCTCCAGGCCTTATATACTCAGGACCAGGCATACCTGTCTGCCAGGTGCTGGGTATATAAACCTTGAGTCTGGCTCCAAACCATGATGCAAATGCATGAAGGCTCCCATTTTGTGGAGACATAAATGGAGGCTTAGGCAGATGAGGTCATAGTCAGAAGGTTCTTGTATGTAATTGGCAGGTTTGGGATTAAAACTGAGGCTAACCTGGCTCCGAATTTCTTGTTCTTACATGAGACTTTCTGAAGGCCATTTCCTTTCTTTTTGTGTCTGTTTCTTTTTCCGTGAAACAAAGAGATTGGATTAGATCTATGTTTCTGAAATGTTAGTCTTTCAGGCACCATTTTACAGTTTCTATTGTCTTTTCAATCCATCTGTACTACTTAATATTTTTCTTTAAATCGGTCCATTTCTTATTTAAATTCACATATTTCCATAGGAAGTTTCATATCATTACCACAACTGAAAAAAGTATTATTTGCACTAAATAGATGGTAACTGTATGAATAAATACAGTGAAAACCAAAAGACAATACAATCACATTTTTATTTATATTCTAGCATGCATATTTTGCTATATTCTTGCCTATCCAAGCCTCTGATCTTCACAAATGACTTCTTTGTGTTAAAAATAATAATAATACATATGCAGGCCAGGTGTGCTAGCTCATGCCTGTAATCCCAGGACTTTGAGGGGCCAAAGCAGGTGGGTCATGAGGTCAGGAGTTCAAGACCAGTCTGGCCAATATGGTGAAACCTGTCTCTACTAAAAATACAAAAATTAGCCAGGCGTGGTGGTCTGTGCTTGTAATCCCAGCTACTCCAGAGGCTGAGGCAGGAGAATCACTTGAACCTGGAGGTGGAGGTTACGGTGAGCTGAGATCATGCCACTGCCCTTCAGCCTGGGCAATAGAGTGAGACTCCATCTCGAAAATAAACAAAAAACAAAAACAAAAGAAAAACGATGCTTTTGGACTTATAATGGGGTTACCTGCCAATAAACCTATCATAAGCCAAAAGTGCATTCAATACACCTGATCTACCAAACATCATAGTTTAGCCTAGCCTACCTTTCATGTGCTTAGAACACTTACCTTTGCCTATAGTCGGGCATAATTACCTGACATCACCACACACTGTAGAGTGTCAGTTGTTTATTCTCATAAAGTTGTGGCTGATTGGGAGCTGCGGCTCACTGCTGCTATTGCTGGGCATTGCAGGAGAGAATCCTGCTTTCTGCTGAATGTGTATCCTTTATACACAATCCTAAAGTCTCCAAGTCAAATCACTGTAAATCGGGAACCATCTGTATTTATAAATATTAGAGAAAAGCTCAAGACATCATAACACCCAAATGAACCTTTTTCCTTGATATAATAAGGATTAAGAGAGAATTGGAAAGGGATTTTTCCTTCTCATTATGTGGGTTAAAGTTACGTTATGAAAAATTGAGTCTCCATTTAAAGCCATGCCTGCTTTGCCCAGTGTAGGCAGCTGTCATATTTTTGAAATGCTGGATGCGGGGATCTGTTGTGTCTTCTCAGCTTTTGCACTGTTTAACTTTAAGAATCTTTTAGGGGCTTCCACATACTTAGAGATCCAGTTTGACAGAAGTAGACTTGTTGAGAGATAAAGTGAAGGTATGAGTCTAGACTATGATATGAAAGAAGGAAGTCAAAAGAGAGTTGTTACTGCGCTCAGCTGTCTTAAAACCTGGAAGAGAGGCAGGGATTGGAACTGACGAAATACCCAGTGCTGGGCATTGTGTCCAGGGACACATCTTCCTATTCTTGCCCTTCCGTTCTTTTCCTTTTGTTGTTAATGCCCACTAGCTCCCTACCCCGCAGACCTTCATATGATTCTTACCTAGTTGCCCTTCCTTTGTTCTCCAAGGACTGATAAATTTAAAAATCTGTGTCTAAGGAGGATTTGCCTTGTGACAATTCTTTAGGAGGACTGAACATGAATCCTAAGTTTACTCTCCCTGTCATAGGTTGAGCATTTGGCATTTTTTATTTCACTTCTCCCAACAACTCAATGATGTAAAAGTGAGTTAGGGTCTTACTTTACACATCAGAAAATGAGGTTTGGAGAGTGTCAGTGACTCTACTGAGGAGCATGACTTCTGAGCCCTGTATAGAATGGACTGTCTCTAAATCCTATATCCTCTTTCAGTATTGTGATACACTGAAGATTAGCTGGACTAGCAAAGAGTAAGTTCTTAGATAGGGGTAGCTCCTGGATCTGTCCCTGCATCCTGGGGGTGGGGCTCACTGTCACACCTTTTGGCTCAGCCTTTTTTTTTTTCTTTTTTCTTTAGAGGTTGGAATATGAGGCTAATGAGACCCTACTCATGGATTTTAGCCCCTTGGGGGCCAATTTACTTTACTTTACTTCAGCTGCCAGGAAACTCAGAACTAAATCTAGATCAATTAGCTCATCCCAGGTGCCTGGTAATATCTGTCCCTTCACTCATTTTAACCATTCTTTGTTCCATTTTTATTTTTAATTGTCCTGATTTATATCTTACTTAACTTTGTAATATCACTTTAACTGTGCCATGGGGGTAGGTGGGGTATGAATTCTAAATAAATAAGTAAAATCATTTTAGGTGTCATCTCTGGAGAGAAAGAATAGCTTGTGGATCCTTCTCTGGATGGAAGCTGAGGTTATTCCTGAGACAGTGTTTTGGGAAGGTGAATCCTTATTGAAACACAGGGGGCACTTGGAGAGGATCAAGGAGAGGGAATAAGTGTGGGATTAGCTGGGCAGAGAGATCCTGTTCATATGGGCTAGTGAGTTTAGTCTAATAGTGGAATAAGACTTCATAAGAACTCACTGGGGAGCCAGAACCCACCTGGGATTCTGGGGCCATGTAGAATGGCCTATATTCTAAAGGAAGAGGTTGCAAAGAAAGTTACATTTCCTGTGCTATGGTGGGAGAGCCCCACGTTTGAATCCTTTCCTTTTAAATAATGAATGACTTATGTGACTGTGGGCGAATCACTTAACCTCTCTGAGCCGGTGTCCTCATCTGTAAAATAGAAGAAATAATTCCTGTAGAAAATTAAAAAGTCAGCAAAGTCCAGTGCCGGGCACTTGCTAGGGAATAAGTGATTAAATCCATTTATTCATTCATACATTCATTCCAGAGATATGTATTGAGCTTACACTATTTGCTAGGCATTGTTCTAGAAATTGATACGTGGTTAACCCAAACAGATAAAAGTTTCTACCTGACCTCTTGATGCTGATATTCCAATTGAGAAGACTAACAATAATTAATCAAATGATACATAAAACATAACATGAAGTAGTTATAAGTTCTATAGGGAGAAAAGAAAGCATATTAATGTCTAGCTTAGAAATTGGCAAATTACGATCTGTGGGCCAAATCTGGCCTGCTCCCAGTTTTTGCAAATGAAGTTTCTTGGCACACAACCATGCTCATTTGTTTATTGATTGTCCATGGCTACTTTCTGGCTACAGTGATAGAGCTGAGTAATTGCGATAGAGACACTGTGGCCCATAAAGCCTAAAATATTTACTACCCAGATTTTTATAGAAAACATATTCTACTCTTGATCTAGAGGAAAACAGGGCTAGTAGGAGCTGCAGTCCAGGTGAAAAAAAAGCTAAGGTTTTCTTTATCTTCCCCCTTGGTTTAGTGCCTCATTTTTTCCCTCTCTTATTTCTTCTTCCTTCTACTCTACTCCTCTCTTTCTCCCTCCCTTCTTTCTCCCCTCTCCCCTGTGTTTTGATCTGAAAGATTCCTTCTATTTCAGTCTTCTCCACTGAATTCCAGAAACTGCAAGGGACTGCCAGAGTAAGGTGGCTTGGAAGTGGCCGTGAGGGAAAAACCACCTCCTAGTTGGTGTTCTTCTCCCTGCAGCTTTCACTAAGTACCTAGCACGTTGTTAGGGGATAAGAGTAGACAAGAGATATGAAAAAAAAAAAAAAAAAGCCCAATCTAGTTACAGAGGCTGGGTTCAGAAAAAAATAAAAAGTCCCATCTAGTTGCAGAGGCCTCCCCCCACCAAAAAATAATAAAATACTCCGCTGGGCACATTGGCTCTCACCTGTAATGAATCCAAGCACTTTTGGAGGCCGAGGTGGGTGGATCCTCAGGTTAGGAGTTCGAGACCAGCCTGACGAACATGGAGAAATCCCGTCTCTACTAAAAATCCAAAAATATATATGCCAGGCTTGGTAGCACAGGCCTATTATTCCAGCTACCAGGGAGGCTGAAGCAAGAGAATTGCTTGAACCTGGGAGGCAGAGGCTGCAGTGAGCCAAGATCGCTCCACTGCACTTCAGCCTTGGTGGTGGAGCCACGAGACTCCATCTCAAAAAAACAAAACAAAACACAAAAAAACTCATAATCTGCATACCAGAAACTAATCAGAGCCTTAACAACTGGAGATTGGTGTTTTTCAAGGAAGCAGCAGTACTGGCCTAGGTAACCTCTCCTGCAAATCAACACCCCGCCCTGCATCATAGCTACCTTTGAGCCCACTTTAAAAACTGATGACTTAAGCCAGTACAGCTAGTGCTTGACTTACGACCATGATTTGTTCTGACAGACTGGTCGTAACACGATTTGGTCGTAAGTTGAGTAGGCTATATGTACAGTACTGTGAAATGATGTTATAAAAATCTTTAAGTCATATTTTATCATAATTTTCTTTCATTATTGTTATATATCATAATTTTCTTTGTTCTTTTTATGCCATCATCTCTACACCATTTTGTTTCTTATTTTTACATTCGTCAGGTTTAAGTAAAACACTGCATTACCAGTACAACTGGTTTAATATTTGCAAAACATACAAAATTAAAAAATACAGGTGCATACAAAAATACAAAATACAGGTGTAAAAAATACCATAGGAAACATTTTCCCAATTGCAAAACATATCAAAATATATAAACATGTATGAAACATTTTATTGGCCGCTGGTGCTTGGCTGCGGATCATTGATGTCGTCATCTGAGGCAGCAGTTGGGGTTATCGGAGTTGGTTTTTCATAAACATGGTGAGCTTTGTCTGAATTGTATGTTTCTTTTTTTCTTCATAAATTTCACAATATGGACGAATCACATCATGCGCCATCCGTTCAATCCTTGCAAATCGTTCAAAGTTTGGGTCCATTGCTTCGAAATGTATAAGAAGTTTATTCAGTAAAGATAAACCGTCTGATCCCTTAGTGGTGAACTTTCTTTCTGGCTCCTCCTCCTCTTTCTCTGCTTCTCTTCTTTCTTCTTCCACCACTCTTTCTTCTTCCAGTTCGATTAGCTCTTCATTTGTAAGTTCTCCGGATTCTTTGTCTAGCAACTCTTCGACATCTTCCATTTCACACTCCAAAGATAGGTCTTTAGCGAGTTTTACTATTTTTTCCCGAATCGTTTCAAGTTCATGTTCGCTGTCAAATCCGTCAAAATCATTAACATAGTGCTTAACACAATTTTCCAGATGCCATTCATGCACTTTGTCGTCACAGCCTCCCAGGCAGTAGCAATATTCTTGATACACATCAAAATGTTGTAGTGTTTCCAAAAATCTACAGTGGAGCAGTCGTGGCTAGCGATTGTGGTCGTGAAGTCAAATGGTCGTAAGTTGCATAGGTCGTAAGTCGATCAATACCTGTATCTTTATTTCAAATGTGGTGGAATTTGAGTTTCAGAGGAGAGGCAACTTGTGCAAGACTACCTACCCAGCAAGGTTAGGGGGAGATGTGGGGGAGTCAGGATTAGAACCCAGGCATCCTATGTTCCCAGTCAAACACCCTTCTCACTGTACGACTCTGGTAACCATGGAAATGTGGCATATCTTTTGAAGGACAAAAGACACTTGTATTCCCTCCAAGCTGTAGGATTTGATAAGGGGCTGATGTCATCAGGAAAAGCTTCCTAGAAGAGGCAGGGCTTAGGTGGGACTTGAACTAAGTTCAAGAGGCAGAAACAGGCAGAGAAACTGCTCTGTGTCTGTAAAGACAGCCGTAAGTTTCCCAACCTGTCAAAATAGGACTGACTGTGATCACAGTTTTAATTCTGGATAGAAAGCAAAAACAATACTAGGGAAATAGGTTAGATCTAGTTAAAGTAGAATCTTGGGCTTTTAATTAAGATGTTTGGACTTGATCCTGTAAGCCTATAGTCACAAACAGGTGCGCCTATCAACACATCGATATTTTCTTGTATTGGACCCTCACAGGGCTGGGGTGGAGGAAAGAATGTTGGCCAATGCTTTAAATAGGAGAGATTTCATATATCTGTATTTTCTCCTGGCTTATCCTGAGAAACCAAGTGACCCAGCAGCCTAAAGATCTCATTCCTGCATGAAAGCTGTCTTCTGTCCTTCCAGACTGGGACCTGTGCCTACCGTCTGTCACCATACTCCCTTTTTAAACTCTGTTTCTGGCCACGTCATTCCTTTTTGTTTACTGCCTGGACTCAGTGGGTTTTTGAGTTTGCACTGCCTGCGGAAGTGGTGATGTGCTAAACATTCGTCATCATTGACAAGACGAAATCAATATTCGGGGCTGATTATTTGCTCATCAAACATTTATTGAGCATCTCTTTCCTGCAAGGGTTTAGAAAGGGGAGATTTGAGTTCAGGAGCTGAATTAGGAGGCTGACCCAGTCAGATGAGAGAGGATGAAATCTGCTTAGAAAGAGAACCATCAAGATGGAGAAGAGGTTGGTCCCTTCTCCCTCTCTCCCATTAATTCTTTTCTTAAAGAAAAGGCTTCCCTATCCCATTTCTGTAGAATCAGATGCCTGTCCATTTAGACCCATTCACCTGGTTGCTTTTATAGTGTATTCATCCAAAAGGGATCTATCCTCTTTTATTCTCCTATTTTCTCTTTTTTTCTCTTCTCTCTCCCATTCTGCCAAGCGAACACATCCCATCTGGTCCCCATTCCCCACAATTCACCCCCTGCATACAGAATGGATGTTTCTGAACCTCTGAGGGTGGGTGTGTGCCTTCACAGACCTGCTGAGAGCAGACCAGGAAGAGCCAGGGCTGGCAGCGTCAGCTCAGTGAACCGCCTTTTCAAATCAATACGACTGCTTTGTTTCCATCTCTGCATTTGACTGCAGCACTCTTGCTCCCTCTGCTCCCCAGCATACACTCTCTCTCCCGTGTTTCACTACCACTCTCTCTATCACCTCTCCAGTGTGTTCCCCAAAGGCCCACATGTCTCTCCATCCTTCACACACATTACAGTGTGATTGCTCTCAAAGTAATGAGAAGCTGAATTTGGGAAGTTGACTTCCCAGGAAAATGGTTCTTATGTTAAAACAAAGGAAAATGAAACCCACCAAAAAAAAAATCAATATCTGTAAGAACAGGAGAGGATGCTTGGAGTAGTAAAAACAGTATACCGGAGGAGGCATGAAGATGGGGCTTATACTTTTGGTTTGCTGTCATTAACTAGCTGTGGGACCTTGGGCAAGCCTTGATTTCCTTCTTTATAAAATAAAGCAGCTGCATTTTATTCTCTTTAAGGACCACTTAATTTAAGATATTCCAGAGCACTAGAGGGAAACGTCATCCTGATATTCCTGATGGGCTTTCTTTTTAATCTATGCCTGACATGTATATGGTGGTGCCAATAACACATAATAATTGTGCAGACCAAGAGACTCTTACCCATCCATGTCAGCCTTAGCAAGAACTACCTCCCTGGAAAGCAAGCAAGTCTCAGGGGAGGCCCAAGAGAAAAACATCTTGACTACATGAAATCTTAGTGGTTCTTAAGGAAAGTCCTTTCTCTTCTCTATGGGTCATCAAGAATAAGACGAACATCAAACCAGGCTGTGATTCTGGACCTCCTGAAGGTAGAAGGCTGGATTGGATGATAACTTTAGGCCAGTGCTCCACTGAGGAAAGTGTTGATAATCTCACAGAAAGCAGATTTTAGGTTTAGAGAAGTCTGAGCGCACTGCCTGGCACTTGAAAGGTGTCCATTAAGTCCTGTTGAACCAATCACTGATACTGGAAAGGTATCCAATAAGGACCTGTTGAGCGAAAGTCACTGATAGAGTGTGTCATAGAATGCCTGAGTTAGAAGGGCCCTTAGAGATAATTTAAAACTTCCAACTTTCTGCACAGACTAACTGAGGTCTGTGGATGGGATAAGCCTTGACTCAGATCACATGACGAATTAGAAACCTAGCTGGGCCCTGAGCTCAGGCCTCCCGACTCCCAGATCAGTGCTTGCTGCACTCACCAACTCTCTTGGCATCTAAACACGTAACTTGGCTCAAGCAGCCTTAGGTTAACGGTTTTCAAAGGCCGTTCTGGGTTTTCTGTAAATTATCTGAGTCCTTTAGGGGACACTTAGCTGGTGCCTTCTCTCCTCCTCCCGAGCTGGCTGTTTCTTTTGGTCTCAGTCAGGAGAATATTATGATGTTTCTCCCTGCTCTCCAGCGGCACACGGCCACCCCATCACTCACTCTAACAGACCCTGCTGAGCTCCCACAGTATATCTGGAAGCCATTTTCTGTTTGGAAGTCAGTGGCGGTCAGCCAACATTTCAATAATATTTGCTTTCCTAAGGCTTAGACAAATCAAATCCATTCACTTCCTCACACTCCATCTCTCTTGTCTGGCACAATGGCCCCTCATCCAAGGAGAGCCAAGATGGAGCATGATTCTTTCTCTCTCTATTCCCCTTTCCCCACCCTTCCATAAAGTGGAAGCTTCTTCCTTATTTTTTTTTTCTTTTTGAGACAGTGTCTTGCTCTGTCGCCAGGCTGGAGTGCAGTGGCACGATCTCGACTCACTGCAGTCTCCACCTCCCGGGTTCAAGTGATTCTCCTGCCTTAGCCTCCCGATTAGCTGGGATTATAGGCACACGCCACAACACTCGGCTAATTTTTTATATTTTAGTAGAGGCCGGATTTTACCATGTTGGCCAGGATAGTCTCAATCTCCTGACCTCCTGTCTGCCTTGGCCTCCCAAAGTGCTGGGATTACAGGTGCGAGCCACTGCACCCAGCCTATTCCTTATTTCACCAGTACAGAATTATAGTCCAAGGCAAATACTGTGATTCTTGGAAGGAACATAAAAAAACACTGAAGTCTACCTTCCTGGTTGAGCAGGTGCAGAGATCAAGTTTCACAGATTTAGGGATATCAGTTGCCCTGTCTTGCCTCTGTAGTGGTAGAGGAGGCTAGAACTGGGGTATTTTCACTTAGCTTAGTTCAGTGTCAGCTAAACCTCATGGCATGCTCCAGTTTGTCCTCCACAAGTAACGCTGCTCTCAACTTTATCTGGCCCTTGTTGAATTCCTAGGGCTGGGGTCTGATGAGGAAGGAGCATGAGAGCGTGTTTGGGTAATCTTAGGCACGCTGCCTCAGCTCTCAGTTTCCTGGCCTGTGGAGTGATGACTCAGTTTTCCCATTGTGCTGGTGACATGGTGTTGTGAGAATCGAATGAGGTGATGCGCTCCTCAGTTCGAAGGTGCTAGAAATATGCCTGCTCCTGCTGGTTGGCACGATTGGCTTGCTTCCTTGAGCAGGAATTTTCATTATTTCAGAGTTGTGTTTATTCTATAATGAGCATTTGGGGCATCCTGGCAAGGAAGCAGGTATGATATTTTGAGGCAAAGGATCTCTTTCAGGAAACCTTCTATTCATCTGACTACCTACTGTGTGCTGGGCCCCACTCCCAGCAGGGAAGCAGCCTTCTTCTCAGACTGCATTTAGAGCTGCCTCTGTCAGAGAGTGTATGGGCTAGAAATAGACCAGGCATTTCCTTTGGAGTTTCACAAAAATGGATCCTTTGGGTCAAAGGCCCCTTAATCTGCAAAACACAAGCTGTTTGCCTGACTTGAGGCCTCAGCAGACTTCCTAGACTTGAAGGGGCTTTGGTATGGAAAATGGTTTGTGTTTTGAAGATTAAGGGTCCTTTCATCCAAAAGATGCAATATATATTTTTTTCTTTTCTTAGGCTCCCAACGAAACACCTTGTTCCTTTCTGGCTTAAAACCTGCAAGCTTCCTTTCTTATGCATAGATGGATTAAGTTGGACTGCACATTCATAGCCTATGAGATGGAAAGAACTTCAGTGAATACTCAGTGCCCCCTTGTTTGGGACAAGTCCTTCTCTCCTCCTCCAAATATAGGCCATTCATCCTCATGAATGCATTAAAATAATACAGGAACATTTTAAGACTACAGATTTTGGGAGCTCACCTCCAGAATTCTGAATGAAATCTGGAGGAGGGAATTTATTTTATTTTATTTTAAGACTAAAAACACTTCAAGAACTTTTTTTTTTTTGAGAGGGGGATCTCACTCTGTCACCCAGGTTGGAGTGTAGTGGCATGATCTCGACTCACTGCAACCTCTTCCTCCCAGACTCAAGTGATCCTCCCACCTCAACCTCCCAAGTAGCTGGGACCACAGGCATGTGCCACTATGCCTGGTTAAATTTTTTTGTATTTTTGGTAGAGACAGGGTTTTGTCATGTTGCCCAGGCTGGTCTCAAATTCCTGAGCTCAGACAATCCACCTGCTTCAGCCTCCTAAAGTCCTGGGATTACAGGCATGAGCCACCATGCCCTACGAGAAATTCACTTTAAAGTCAGAGACTGCTTGAGACTTACAAGCCACACTAGATTAAAGGCACGTTGCTTGAGGACCAGAGTCCTCAACCCAGTAGCTGACAGTTTAATGAGTTAAGAGCCTATGCTTTGGATAGATCTAGCACCATATCCCAACTTTGGCTCTTACTATTAATGTTGTAACTTTGAACAAGTGACTTTGCTTCACTGACCCTCAGTTTCCTTATCTATAAAATGGGAATAATAATATTACCTAGTGTATCTGTTAGCTAGTACCACAGACTTGTTATATAACAACCTCTCTTTTCTCACCATCCCACCCAATTCACTGGCTTTAAACAGCTGGTACTTGAAGCTCATGCATCCGTGGGGCAACTAGGGCCAGCTGACCTAACCCAGGCTCACTGATCTAGGTTGGGCTGCTCTTGTTCCTGCAGTCAGTGGGGGAGCTCTACTCTAAGCTTGGCTTGGCTGAGGCATGTTAGCTGGACAGTCTACTCTGCATGTCTTTTATCCTCTCTCTGAAACACCAGCCATATCCTTGTGACAGTAGCAGGAGCACAGAGGTGAAGTGGAAACTCATAAAATCTCTTTTGTACAGGCTCACAACTGACACACCATCACTTCTGCCTCATCTTACTGACCAAAGAGAGTTACAAAGATGAGCCCAAATTCAAGGAAAGGGGAATAGGCTCCACCTCCTTAGCAGAAGGGCAGAAAAAGTGAATGACAGAATGCCTAATGTTAGGGAGGGGTGATATGTTGGGGCCATTAATCTACCACAACTATCCCATAGGTTGTTGTGGAGATTAATTGAACTAATATCTTCAGTGCTCTTGACACAGCTCCTGTCTATACATTAAGCGTTTGCCATTTATTTTTGTCATTAACGCATTTTAAATATAGTGAGGACTAAAAATGGTGGTTAGAATTATTACATCCAGAGTTGTTGAATCTAGCAACACAGATAGGAAAATAAATCCTTGTAGTGGTGACATAGGCTTCCGAAAATTACACAGATGGGGCTGGTTGGGACCTTAGATATCAGATAGTGCAGGGCTTTTTTATTCAGGTTTGAGGATAACAGGAGGGACCCTGGTTCTAGCTCATCAGGAGGCTCATCCCTGCAGCAATATAGTAAGGCATTTCTTAGAGTTTGGCAATGGCCTCAGCTGACCCTACCCATCTTCCTCCTCAGCTAGGATAGTGGCTCTTACCCTTTAGTGTATAGCATTCACTTTGAGAATTTACTAAAAATGCAGATCCCTGTACCCTTCTTACTAGAGAGATTATGATTCAGTAGGTCTGGTGAATGGTCGAAGAGGTTGAACATTTATTAAGCATCCCTGGTTATTTTGACCAAGGTGGTCTGTGGACTACTCTTTGTAAAACATCAGGTAGTGTCAAAGGGATGGAAATAGTGAATTCCTTGTATCTTTGCATCTTTGGTTGATTCTCACATGAGTAAAGCTAGAGGTCTTGGGCAGAATGGCAGCTATGCAATCAGTGGAAGCCTAGAAAAAGCTCGGAAGAGAGAGAGGTAAATGATTAAGACAGACTTCATTATGTTCCATATTTACCAAGAAACACTCATGGCAGCAGAAACACTTCCAAACCAGTACCATAGAGGGAGCCATTTAAATTACATTGGAATCCCCCAATTTTATATATGGATGCAGATGTTGGCAAATTGCTATTTTTTTGGACTCTGTGTATTGCTAGCAATAGAGAACCAAACTGAAATTGTTTTAAGGTAAGAAAAATCCAAAACCCAAAACAACAAAACCATGTGATTATCTTATGTAACTAAAGCTTGTGAGCAAAGCTGGGAAGCAGGTTGCTAGTTCCTGTAGTCTCATCTTAGAACAAGTCTTGGTCCTGCCTTTCCAAGGCTCCTCCTCATAGTGATAAAATGTCCACCAACACTTCAGCTTCTCACCCCTTTAGGATCAGGTCTGGTAGCAAAGCCTTGCTTTCTTGGTTCTGAGAGTCTCTTACATTTTACTTCTTTAAGTCAAATCATGGACTGATCTTGAAACTATCCACCACACTTTAAAAACTGAATGTGGGAAAGCAATAGAACTCCGAGTAAAAATTGATGACTGTTAAGAAGGGAAAATAGGCCCTGAGAGGCAAATAGAAAAGGTCAATCACATTTATTGCATTGCCAGTTTTTATGTTAAATGTAAGGATACAGGTTTGTGTTAGAACTTGGGCCTTACCTTTAGGATGCTCATCATTCAGTCTCAGAAACATAAATGTCAACCATGGAATGAGATGGAAACACAAAGAAGAAGGAACAAGTGCCAGCAAGGTCCCAAATGTGGGAGAGTTTACTCCTACCAGTGTCCTTTTCCATCAATAAAGGCCTCCAGAAGAGATACTGGAGATGAATTGTCAAGGGACAGTGAGAGTTTTCTCTTTAATTCCTAGAGACCTGGAGGCATTTCATAGAATTTGCAAAACCTTGAGGTAACCAGTGTTTGGTATACTGTAGGAAAGAGCATGGGGCAGTGGAAGGTGGTGAGGTGAGTCTGGAGAGTAGGCAGGGTAGAGATAAAAATGCCTTGTTAAAGAATTTGGACTGTATCCTGTAGGTGATGAGGAGGCAAAGATCCATCTTAACAGGAAAATTAAATAGCTCTGGTTTAGCAAAAGGCAGAGAAAAAAAATGCTGAGGACTCCTAGTGTCATCTCTGATTCTGAGACATGTGGAAAGGTTAAAAAAATTGGCACCATCTGTAATATGTTCACATCCCTCACTGGTGGATCCTGGATGTGTGTCTGTGTGGGAAATAATTTGTTCTTTATCAAAGGGAAGGATTATGAGAAAGTATAAGACTGGAAACCCAGCTCAGGGTCTATGACAAGAGTTTAAATCCAAGTCTACTTCTCATCCAAGTAGAATATTAAATGGGTATCACTGGCTAGTGGATTCAGAAACCAGATTACATAGATGTGGACCCTGCTGCTGCCTTACACTAGCTTTGAGATCATGGGTAAATTTCTAAAACTTTCCGGCTTTTTTCTCACCTATGAAATGAGAATGATAGTCACATCTTCTTCAGATACTTGTTTTTAGGGTTAAGTTAATTATGCATATTTTATTAAAATTATTTACTAGTGTTACCTCCCTAACTGTTCATTTTTTCGTCACTGGAATAAGGAATATAAGTCTTTGCCCTGTGTATGTTAAAAGTGACCGAGGGACCAAATGGGAACTTAATCCCTTAGCAGCATGAAGTTTTACTGGAATGCAAGGATAGTGTGAGGAGAGCCTTGAGAAAGTGGGAAGAAGCAGAGAGTGCTCAGTCTCCAAACTGAACTTGTGATTGCTGACCCAGGCACATCCAGCACCTGTTTAAATACTCATGCATCACCCCCTGCATTCTTTCTTGGATTCTATGATTGTCATGGACAAGTGTCAGCTATTGCTGTACTTTTTGTTCATCATTTAACGGGTATTTTATAAAAGAAAGACAACATTGCAGAAGAATTAGCTGAACCCAGGTAGTTTCTATACCAATGAATCCACCAAGAACTTTTCAGATGATTTCAGTAGGGACCTGCTGAAAATATCAGGCCAAGGGTGAGAACTTTGGATGAGTAAATATTGGAATTTGGATTCAAACACAAAAGTTAAGTGTTTTGTCTATTTTCTTCACTGAATATTAAGAATAATTAACCCCAGGGAAGAATTCAGAGCCATTAATTCACCAGAACCATCTGTTTTCTTTATTGATCCACTATATCTTGAGCACCTGTGTAGTGCCAGATTCTATTTTTGACATCTATTTCTGTCCCCAAGCTCTTCAGTATGCCTCTCTGGGAAGAGCAAACTTCTTACTCTTTATATTTCTTACTTATTTTTCCTTATTCATTTTAGTGGTGGGTTTTTATGATTCCATGCATTTTCTCACTTTTTTTTCATGACCCGGAAAATTTTCTCTTAGAGGTTTTTTTTTTTTTTTTTTTGTACATAGTAGGTGGGTCATGATTTCATGCTTTTGCTCACACTGGTCTCATGACCTGGAAAACTTTCTCTTAGGGTTTTTTTTGTTTTTTTTCCTTTCAGCTAGCACATCCCTGTTTGAACCATTAGAGCTCAAGTCAAATCTCAGCTACCCTGAGAAGTCTTTTTAAACTGGCTCTGTTTGAGTTACTTCTCCCTTCCTTTGCTCTAACAATATTGTTCAGATCTCTGATACTCAATCTATTGTTTGTAATTTGGGTTTTACAAATTACAAAAATAGATTTATCTCCCTTATCAGCCTATGGCTCACTAAAGCCATATACACTTTCTATTTAATTACTGAGTGGCTGGTCCAGAGTTTGACCACCCTATCCCAGACTCCATTCTGCTCTCTCAGTAAGTGCTAACTATCTTTCTCTCCAATATTTTATTCTTTAATTCTAGGTATATCCTAGGATTAAATATACTAAAGCCTTTCCCTAAATAAAAACAAATCTTCCATTGACTATTGGCTTCCTTCTCTGGTAGGGAGAAAGAAGAGGCATTGGATACTGCTCCTCTGCTTTTTCCATCTTAGTCAAGTACTCTACACTCCATGTCTCCATTGACTCACATCCCATTCATGCCTTAATCTCTTTCAGTGAATCTTCTGTTCCCATCAAGCTGTTGACAGCTGTCAACTACCTCTGTATTCTTAAGTCTAGTAGATATTTTGCATCTTTGTCTTGTAGCACTCTGCAGCTTTTGAAACTTGAGACCCTTTTCTTCTTACATACCCCTGCTCCTCTTGCTCTGTTGTCATTATTCTGTCATAATTCCCCTTCTCTCATCGTACTATCTCTTCTCAGTCTACTTCGTGGCATCTCTTTCTCTTCATGTTGATTAAAAAGGAGCATTGATTATTGTTTATTTGCATTACTCTTGACTCATGTGTTCACTGAGTGGTCTCATCTACTCTTGGAGTTCTAATTACCACTTGTTTATAGTGATTTACAAACATTTAACTCTATTCCTGGCCTCTCTTCCTCTTTTTCCTCCCCTTCCCCCTCTTCCCATCCCCCCTTCTCCTCCCCCTCTCCTCCTCCTCTTCCTCCTCCCCCTCTCCTCCTCCTCCTCCTCCTCCTCCTCCTTCTTTTTCTTTTTGGCTCAAGGATTCTTAGCCTACTAAAAATCCTAACTTGAATGTCAACAGACACCTCAAATTTAACAGATCCAAGAGGAAACTTGTCATCATTTACTCAAAACATTCCTTTTTCAGTATTGTTTATTATCATTAATAGCACCATTGTTAACCTGGTTGCCAAAACAGACCTAGGAGCCATTGTATACACCTTCCTTTTCTCACTTCACCCACGTAGTCACCAAATCTTGCTAATTTTGCTTCTCAGTTTTACTTTCCATCTAATACAAGATGTCTTGTTCAGACCACATATAATCTATGGTGCCCTCAATTTCTTCCTTATCCCACATTATATCTATCCACTAACCCCTGCAGTTGGTGTGATTCATCTAAAATGAACCTCTGATATAGAGCTACTGTGTTTAGAAGGCTCCCATTGTTCCCTGTGATCCTATGGAGTGAATCCTAGATCTCAGTTTGTACAGTTCACCCATTCAATAAATATCGATTCAGTAACTACCCAATAATTGGTTGCAGATGCTGGACATGCATAGAATGGGAAAAAGGAATCTTGATCCTTCACAGGGAGGGGAACAGCATGCACTGGGGCCTGCTGGGGAAAGGCAGGGTGGGAGAGAGCATCAGGAAAAATAATAAATGCTGGGCTTAATACCTAGGTAATGAGTTGATAGGTACAGCCAACCACCATGGCACATGTTTACCTAAGAAACAAACCTGCACGTCCTGCACATGTACCCTAGCACTAAAACAAAAATGAAAAATAATCTTGGTTCTCAAGAGACTACCAGTTGTGGGTAATGATATGATTATGTAATAAGTGATCCCATTGAGGTTTTATTTCATCCTCCACAACTCACTGCCTCAAAATTCCCACTGCAGCAACTGGGAAATATTTGTAGATTCTACGTTCACAACACACTGCTTCATGCTATTTCACATGTGTCTCTTTTGGCCTGAAATGCAGGCCCAACTTTTTGTTACCTCACAAATGTCTCTCTGTCTTCTTAGGCCTCATGTAGATGTCGTCTCCAGGAAGCATTGCCAGAAACCCTACTTTAGACTGGACGTATCCTGTCTTTGCTCCGTTATTACACTATATCGTAATTACCTTTTTCTGTGTCCATCTTGCATTCTGGACTGTGAGAACCAATTAAAACAGAAGCTCAATAAATATCTATTGAATTTCAGTAAACTGGCCTAGAGTAAACACTCTAAGATGTTTATTTCACTTCCCTTTTGAAAGATGTCTTGCATCGACTGCTGATAATTTGGGGAGAAAACTCCAAAGGCAGTTTCCCTGACCTTAGATCTTCACATTGCTAAATGTGGGTCCAAATGAAATATTTAAAAAGAAAAAGATATTATACATGACTTATGTTTATATTGTTAATAAAAAATAATACTCAGGATCACAGAAAAATTTCAAAAAATTATTCTATGTATTTTAATTTTTATCCAGGTTTGTGAACTTCTCTAGATTCACTATTTCCAGGAGTTTCATGCTTCAAGATGACATAACAGAAATTCTCTTTATTAACATTTTTACTGTTGTTTGTGGTAGTTCACACTGGTCAAAATGAGAAAACTACAACTGGGGATGATGTGGTTTCTTAGCTTGCTGTTTTAAAACCCTGAGTCATAGCACTTAGAATTGGTTTAGGTTTAAGATCAATTCTGCCATTTTTAGATACGAAGACACTGGAAAAATAATCAGGTTTTTAAAAGGGCCTTAGCTTTATCATCTGCAAAAATTGAAATAATGCAATTTAGTCTTATCGGATGGTTCTGTTGATTTAATGCTGTGGGGCATGAGAGTCTGGCATAGTATCGAGCAAGTAATACATACTCAATAATCTTTCATTCACTCCTAGCCATGAATTTCCTATAATGAAATTGGGAAACAGGGATGGGCATTTGCGGGGAGAGGGAACAGCCTAAACAAAGGCACTGAGGCATGAAGATTTACAGTGTGTTCAGTTGGTACAATTGGGGAGAGAATCTGGAGAACAGGATGAGCTGAGAATGTGGTATGGAATCATGGAAGTAGGAAAACGATTCAGCTTATTGTTGAATGCAAGACTAAGGCGTGAAACAATCAATAGGAAATGGTTGGATCTGTTAAATTAAGTGAGTGTCATATCTGTATTTTGAAAGATCTCTTTGACAACGAATGCTTAGGATGGAGGTGGTAGAGAGATGTGAAGCGAGAAGACCAGTAGGAAGATGGTTGTGATAATCCAAGCGAGACTTAGCCATGTTCCAAATGGAATGACATGTGTCAAGCAAGGATAGGCTTAGAAAAGAGAAGTGTGAAAGGCAAAGGGAAGAGTGTAAGATTGCTCTGAGGTTTACAGAGAAGGAAGAAGGATACGACCGGCAAAGGAAGCAGATGGATGTGAAAGCAAAGGAAATTGACAGGATGTGGAGAGGGTGGTGGCGACAGTGACAATGGCTGAATAGGATGGAGGAGAAAGTTAGGAAAAGTCCCAAGCTTCTCACAGGCATGATTTGGGAGATTATGTGGTTAACTTGGCTGGGGTATACTAGGAGAAAGGAAAGTTTGAGAGGGTGATGATGAGTTTAGTTGGGGATATTTTGAGTTTGAGAAGCCTGTGGAATTTCCTACAGATGTTGATTATGTGGTTAAAAATAATAATGTAAAATATATAAATTATAATGAACACTCATTCCAGGGTTTTCTAGAATGTTTTCATAAGATACGCATGTAACAATCGGTACACATTTTTGGCAATATTCCTTCCTATGATTGTATGTGTATACATTATTTGCACATATTAACTTTACTAGCTGATATCTCAATTCCCCAGTGTTCAAAATCCACTTAGAGCCAGGGTCAGCATTAGTGATAGTAGATGTAAATCCATCCTTTAGTCTTCATGATTATCTTGAATATCTCAATTCTTGAGAAATCTGATTAAATCTCACTTTGATTGAGCATTGTAAAAGATTATGATTTTTTTCAGGCGACTTTTAAAATTTGGGGGGTTCACCTCTATTCTCTATACGTAGTCTCTGCTCAGTAATCAATGTGTCTATTTCAGGATAGTACAATAAATATTTTATTTAAAGTGAAAGCTTTACTCTTCCTCCAGATTTGCCTCTTTCCCTAAGTTACAATTTTATCATGCCTCCTCCATCTTGCTAACCTTGACCTCTGACTTCTTCAAGTCACAAGGCTTGGCCAACAATGGAGAAGTAAGGAGATAGAAGGAAACTTCCTTAATGAGTATTTTCTGATGATCTGGTATCAGTGCTTTGCAGCCTTGGCAGATGTTTAATGCTAACCTTTTCCTACTGGCAACATTTCTTTCTGTGTATTTTTGGAGTTTTCCTTTTTCTCTGGGATTTCTTACTTATGATTCCTTTGATGTAGGAAAATGCATCTTCAGCTGCTTGCCTGTCACTCATCCTTTGGACTCTTGGCACATGGCAGGGAGATTCCAGTTTCCTGTCTCTGGCATCACATCTCCCTCTGCATTAGGACTGAAGGTTTTCCCTTGCAGGTTGCCCACCTCTGATCTATGGGAAGGGGAGGGGGCACATTCCTTTTACCCATGAATTAGGTGGTTACTTCCCAAATTGCAGCCCGTTCTTTGCTGCTGGGGTTCAGCCTGCCTCTCTTTGGATTTCTCTCTTTGGAATTTTTGTTTGAGATTTAACTGATGTGAGTTAGACACCAATCCTCCCTGCTCCCCCAAACTCCAGGAGACATTTACCATGCTCTTTGAGTTGTCCTGTGGAAGCCTGAGGTGGGAGGCCTCTGTACCCAGTTCTGCCCCTGGGAAGTTTTAAGGGTAGAAAGGAGGTCTCAACACTGTCAGAGGCCACTTAAACTCCACTCCTAGTCCTGGCATCTTACTTCTAATGCTATAATGTGGGTAAGAAGTTAAGAACCCCCAAAAAGTGCATTTCAGTTGCCTGATTTTATAAGTTCTATATGACAGTCATGCACCTGTGTTTGGAATATGGTAGCTATAGTTTCAGGCTTCAGTTTAAACCAAGACAAATAGTTACATTTTAAAATTATATTTAATTTGGATCTGAACTCTGAGAGATGTGCATCTCCCATTACTGGCCACATTTTACAGATGAGGAAACTGAGGCACAGAGGGGGTTCATAACATGCCCAAGGTCACTCAGCTTTGAAGGTCTGCATTCCTGGTGGGAAGTCTTATCTGGAGAAGCAGATTTGGGAGTTAAGCCTGTATGAGATTATCCAGTTGACTCAGATTTAAGAGGCAGGTATTGTGGGTTAACTTGCCAGATCCCATCATCAGCCCAGTTTCTCACGGACCTGGGTGGAGATTGGGAGGAGGTATTCCCTTCTACCTCTGGCCCAGAATATGGGTCATGGCCCAGCAATCCATGCAGAAATCTCCAGAGGATGAGCTTGGTAACAGCGCTGCTGGAAGGTCATTCTCTCTCATCTCCTCCTGAGTGCGTGCCTCGGATGTAAATAATTTACAATAGCAACAATTAGAGAATGCACTCTGTGTGGGATGAACCCGATTCCCTTAATAACACTGCAGTCTTATATATAGCACAGTTCAACCAAGGCCCCCACGTGCTTGCCACACCACAGCCAGTGTTGGCAGCTCTGGGTAGACCAGAGCCCTGTGCAGCAATGGGCCTGTGACTCACCGGAGGTCACAGGAGGTCAAGGGCAGCACTCAGAATAGAACCAGCCTCTCATTTCACAAGCTCTAAACTCCAGGGCTAGGAAATTCCCTTTGTGAATCTTTTGGAAGAACAGCAGGTCTGAAATGCATAGTGGTAGATATTCTAGACTGTTGCTAGGGCATGGGGATTGGGAGATGTGGCCCTTGTGCATGGGAATTTATATTTCCAGTATATTTATTGTTTGTTAGTTTGGTGATTATGGAGGAAAGAGGCAAGCGGGGAGTGGCTGAACCCCAAGGCCCTAAGGGAGAGTAAGTTGGGTTCCATGCTGTTGATAAAAATTTGGAGATGGAGCCAGGCATGGTGGCTCAGGCCTGGAATCCCAGCACTTTGGGAGGCCAAGGCAGGCGGGTCACCTGAGGTTGGGAGTTCAAGGCCAGCCTGATCAACATGGAGAAACCCTATCTCTACTAAAAAAATACAAAATTAGCTGGGCGCGGTGGCGCATGCCTATAATCCTAGCTACTCGGGAGGCTGAGGCAGGAGATTTGCTTGACCCTGGTAGGTGGAGGTTGCAGTGAGCCAAGACTGCGCCATTGCACTCCAGCCTGGGCAACAAGAGTGAAACTCCGTCTAAAAAAAAAAAAAAAATGTGGAGATGGATGAATGACCTTCCGGAGCAGTGTCAGAGAGTATGAGAGTTCATCCTGCCCCCCGCTGCCCAATAGAAGTGGAATACCAGCCACATGTGTAATTTTAAAATCTCTAGCAGCCATCTTAATTTTTTATTTAATACAATATTTCCCAGATCATAATATTTCAACATGTAATCAATATGAAACATTACTGAGCTAGTTAAAATTCTGTTGGCCAGGCATGGTGGCTCACACCTATAATCTCAGCACTTTGGGAGGCCAAGGTGGGAGGATGGCTTGAGCCCCCCCAAATAATAAAATTATCCTCTAAAAAAAATAATAAAAGTAGCTGGCATGGTGACATGTGCTTGTAGTCCCAGCTACAGGGGAGGCTGATGCAGAAGGATCGCTTGAGCCCTGGAGGTCAGTGCTGCAGTGAGCTGTATTTGTGCCACTGCACTCCAGCCTGAGAAATAAGAGTGATACCCTGTCTCAAAAAAATAAATAAATTCAATTATTTTTGCTAAGTCTCTGAAATGCTAGTGTTTATTTTTATGAATAGCACACCTCCATTTAGACTAGCCACATTGAAAGCTCTTGATAAACACACATGGCCAGGGGCTCCCAAATTCACATAGAACAGCACAGCCTACAGTTCTAAATCTGCTGTTTGCCAGCTTTGTGGTATGAGGCCAGTTACTTTGTCTTTCTGAACGTTGGTCTTCCCTCTCCACCATGTATAAAATGGGGACCATCACCCCTTGCCCTCCTGGTATTTCTCAGGTCACATGTGTAAAGAAACAAGTGCAGTTTCTGGCACATAGTAAATGTTCATTTAATGTGTGGTCTCTTCCTCAAAATGACTTTTACAGCAACTGAAGTGTAAGCTCCCTGTGGGAGACTGAAATGCAACCTGACTTCTAAGTATGGCTGAACATGAACCTGCCCTGTCCCTATCTCTTTTCCTTTTTTCCACTGACGTTGCTTTTCCCTGGGGCATCAGCACCACTCATCCCTTTACTTTCTTTAGGTCTCCGCCTGGAAGCCCCCTTCTCAGAGATGCTTTTCCTGAGCACCCTTGCATAGAAAGCAGCACCTGCACTCTCATCCCTCTGACCTGCTTTGATTTTGTTCAGAGCACTCCGCAACCACCACACATAGAGTCAGTGCCCATTTGTTTCTTCCTCCCTCCCTGCTAACTAAAAGTAAGCTCTTTGAGGGCCCTGGCTGTTCTGTGCACTAGTAAATTTCTATCTTCTGGAAGAGTACCTGACACATAATAGTTGTTCACTATAGCGGTGAATGAACAGATAATTTTATTGAACATCTACAGTACTTTTTGAACTTAGTGGGCAGTACAGAAGTGAAATCCACAGTTCATTTGATGACAGGGAGAGAGTGAGAGAGTGAGAGATGGGTGATCTGCTGCCTCGGGGCCCCAGTTCACCCTAAACTCTCTGCCACCCGGTGTGCTATCCCCAGCACACATCTTATCACTCTCCTGCCTTCTCCCACCCACCCAAGGCTTTTTGTAGGCTATTTGTTCTGCTGAAACTTTCTTTTCCCCATCTGTGCTCACTAAAACCTTACATGCTGTTTGAAACCCTTCTCAAGTACTACCTCCCTCTTCTACAGAGCTCTTCCAGACCCCTTGCTAAAAACAATTTCTGTGGCCTCCATTCTTCCACCGGACTTCATTTTTTTATTATAGTATTTATGGCAGTATATTTCATATTAGATTGTTCACACGTGGCTGTGACTCCCCCATTATATTTTGAATCTCTGGAGGGCGGCATCTAATTTCAGCTGGAGTGAGATGGGGCTGGGGAATGCTGGAAATTGTACAGACTGTGCAATGAGATATATGCGGGTTAGAATCCCGAGTCTGACACTTGGGAATTGTGAGTTTAAGAAAGCTACTCAATGTCTCCAGGTCCTAAGGTGCTCATTTGTTAAATGGGATAACCATACCCATCTTGTGGAATATATATTTATTAATAACTGCTCTAGACTGTATGTTTTGGCAACTACCAAGAAAAACCATTTTAGGGCCAGCATGTAGTAGATGCTCAATAAATACCAATAATGCGACTCTCATATTATCTTGAGTCTCCAACACACTTGGTGCTGATATGGTCTTATTTACACAATGGGAGTCATTGCCTGGCATCTAAACTTATATATATATATATGGGTAACATATATATGCATCCTTGTTCAAGCCCAAAAAATAACGATTTCCATTAATAGAGTCAAGGACTGTGTAGAACCTTTCATTTTCATTTCTGGTGCTCTGTGGATCATTGTGATTTTCTAAATCAACAGAGATATATTCTGACTTTTTCCGTGAAGTATTCAACTCTACTTGAGGAAGCGTAGATTGCATCACAGACTCTAATAACAAAGCAGGCTGAAACACAGCTATGCATGCCCAGTGCCTGGCCCAGATAATGTGGCAGAATGAGAAGGACTTGTAACTGAGAGCTAGAAGATAGGAGTCTAGCCCAGTTTGCCACTCAGGTTGTCATCTGCAAAAAGGAGTTGGATTAGAGCAGGGTTTCTCAACTTTTGCATCATTGACATGTGGGGTCCCCTATTCTTTGTTGTGGGGGCTGTCTTATGTAGTGTAAGATGTTTAGCAGCAGCATCCCTGACCTCCACCCACCAGATGCCAGCAGCATCCCCTCCATCATGACAATCAAAGATGTTCCCTTGGGGGCAAAAGAGGCACACTTGGGAAATACTGAATTAAATCTTTCAAATTGCAGCTAATCCTGGGACTATAGACTGAGGTCTCACTCTCCTACACACACACACACACACACACACACACACACACACACACTCCACATGGCTCTTCCATGTATGACCTCATTCCACTTTTGAGAGCTGCAATGTTCTGAGCCATGTTTCTTTGCAGTCTAACAGCTTAGTATTCTCTCACAGGCTCCTACCCTGCACCAATTTACAATAGCAGCCATGTAGAAGGGCTGTGTGGGTGACACACTGTGACCTCACTGTGTTGTGTCACTACCAGGATCTCCCAACAATCGCGTCCATCCCCTGCTTGCCACTTGGGGGCTCTGGCAGACAGTTTGGCAGCTGTCGTTACTGTACTGCACTCAACATGTACGGCTTTGTTTGAGGCTCTGAGCGAGATCTCAGGCCACAGCTTTTGCCAGCTCACCCCTCCTCTCACGTGTCTTTATCCTTTGCCCCTGACAGCTGAGACTTGCAGTGACAAGCGCGTTTTCGTAGCAACTCATGAAAAAACGGTGCAATGGGCAACAGAGAGAACCAATTGGACAAGAAATTTCATCTCTTTTAATTTTTTTTTCTCTTTCTTAGCTTTGCTTTATCTTTCATATTCAGCTGGAAAAGTAGACAAATGAGGTGTCATATTTAATCATGTAGAGAGATGGGTTTACAGTTGACAAATTGTTTGTGTTCTCACCATATTTTGATATGGAAGGCATAAAAATCTGAGGTCTAGAGAAGAGACATAGTGTGCAGGCTCATGCAGCTGAGCAAGAGTAGCCACAGTTTTCTAAAGATTATTTCCAATTAAAGGCTCACAGCCCAATGAACAAGACAGACATAGAAACAAATATAGGCATATCTCAGAGATATTGTAGATTGGGTTCCAGATGACTACAATAAAGCGAATATTGCAATAAATGGAATCACCCCAATTTTTTGGCCTTCCAGTGCATTTTAAACTGATGTTTACAATATCCTGTAGTCTATTAAGTGTATGATAGCAGTGTGTCTCAGAAAATAATGTGTATGCCTTTATTAAAAACACTTGATTACTAAAAAAAGCGCTAATGATCATCTGAACTTTCAGCGAGTTAGAATCTTTTTGCTGGAAGGTCTTGCCTCAATGTTGTTGGCTGCTGACTGATCAGGGTGGTGGTTGCTGAAGGTTGGGTGACTGTGGCCATTTCTTAAAATAAGACAACAATGAGATTTGCTACGTCAATTGACTCTTCCTTTCATGAAATAATTTTGTAGTATGTGATGCTGTTTGATAGTATTTTATATAAGACAGAACTGCTTTAAAAACCAGAGTCAATACTCTCAAATCCTGCCACCGTTTTATCAAGGTTTATGTAGTATTCTAAATCCTTTGTTGTCATTTCAACAGTGTTCAAAGCATCTTCATCAAGAGTAGACTCCATCTCGAGAAACTGCTTTCTTTGCTCACCCATAAGAAGCAACTCCTCATCCATTCAAATTTTGTCATGAAATTGCAGCAATTCAGTCACATCCTCAGGCTCTACTTCTAATTCTAGTTCTTTTGCTATTTCTGTCTCATCTACAGTGATTTATTCCACTGAAGTCTTGAACCCCTTATGATCATTCATGAGGTTTGAAATCAGCTTCTTCCAAATTCCTGTTACTGTTGATATTTTGACTTCTTCCCATGAATCACAAATGTTGTTAATGGCATGTAGAATGGTGACTCCTTTCCATATGGTTTCCAATTTACAATGCCCAGATCCATCAGAGGAATCCCTCTTTATGGTGGCTATAGCAATATAAAATGTATTTCTTAATAAGTCTTGAAAGTCAAACTCATGCCTTGATCTATTGGCTGCAGAATGCATGTTGCTTCAGCAGGCAAGAAAACACCGTTAATCTCCACGTATATCTCCATCAGAGCTTTTAGCTGACTAGATGTATTGTCAAGAGCAATAATATTTTGAAAGGAATCTTTTTTTCTGCACAGTAGTTCTTGATAATGACCTTAAAGTATTCGGTAAACTATGTTGTAAACACATGTGCTGTTATTCAGGCTTTAGAGCACAAGCAGAGTAGATTTAGCATAATCTTAAGGGCCCTAGGATTTTTGGAATGGTAGGTGAGCATTGGCATCAACTTAAAGTCACCAGCTGTATTAGCCCCTAATGAAAGAGAGTCAATCAGTCTGTCCTTTGAAGCTTTGAAGCCAGGCATTGACTTCTCTCTAGCTATGAAAATTATCGACTTCTACATATATCAGTGTATTTTGTATACATTGATAATAGGTTGTTGGCCGGGCATGGAGACTTATGCCTGTAATCCCAGCATGCTAGGAGACTGAGGCAGGCAGGCACTTGAGGCCAGGAGTTTAAGACCAGCCTGACCAACATGGCAAAACCCTGTTTCTATTAAATATACAAAAAATGAGTTGGGCGTGGTAGCGTGCACCTGTAATCTCAGCTATTGGGGAGGCTGAGGCATGAGAATCACTTGAATCTGGGAGGTGGAGGTTACACTGAGCTGAGGTCACACCACTGCACTCTAGCCTGGGTGACAGAGCAAGACTCTGTCACCAAAACAAGAAAGAAAATAGGTTGTTTAGGGTAGCCATCTTCAATAATCTTAGCTAGATGTTCTGAATAACTTGCTGCACCTTCTCCATCAGCACTAGCTTCCTCACCTTGTACTTTCATGTTAGGAAGATGGATTCTTTCTTTAAGCCTTAGGATGCAACCTCTGCTAGCTTCAGACTTTCCTTCTGTAGCATTCTCACCTCTCTCATCCTTCATGGAGTTAAAGAGAGTTAGGACCTTACCTCAGATTAGGCTTTGGCTTAAGGGAACATCGTGGCTGGTTTGATTTGCTATCCAGACCACTAAAACTCTCTTCATTCAGCACCAGGCTGTTTTGCTTTCTTATCATTCATGTGTTCACTGGAACAGCACATTGAATTTCCTAGAAGAACTTTTCCTCTGCATTCACAATGTGGCTAACTGTTGTAAGAATCCTAGCTTTCAGCCTGTCTTGCCTTTTGCCGTGCCTTCTAGCTTTTGATTTAAAGTGAGAGAACTGTGCCTCTTCCTTTCACTTAAACAATTAGAGGTCATTGTAGGGTTATTAATTGGCCTAATTTCATCATTATGGTTTCTCAGGGAGTAGGAAGGCCTGAGGAAAGGGAAAGAAAGGGAATAGCTAGTCAGTGGAGCAGTCAGAACGCACACGTTTATAGATTGTTTGCCATCTTTTTTTTTTTTTATTGCATTTTAGGTTTGGGGGTACCTGTGAAGAACATGCAAGATTGTTGCATAGGTACACACATGGCAGTGTGATTTGCTGCCTTCCTCCCCTTCACCTATATCTGGCATTTCTCCCATGCTATCTCTCCCCAATTCCCCACCCCTTGCTATCCCTCCCCACTTTCCTCCCAACAGACCCCAGTGTGTAGTGCTCCCCTCCCTGTGTCCATGCCATCTTATATGGGTGTAGTTCATGGTGCCCCCACATCATTACAATAATAACATCAAAGTTTACTGACCACAGACCACCATAACAGATACAATGATAAAAAAAAGTTTGAAATATTTTGATAATTACCAAATGTGATACCAAGACATGAAGTAAGCACATATTGTTGGAAAATTGGCGCTAACAGACTTGCTAGGCTGAGGGTTGCCACGAGCCTTCAATTTGTAAAAACTTTAATATTTGCAAATCTCAATAAAGTGAAGTATAATAAATGAAGTGTGCCTATAAGTATAACACAAGGTGGTAAGGGCTAAAATGCAGTTACAGAAAATGACCAACCAGAGCTCAGAGGAATAAACGACTAACAGTTTTTTAAATGAATAAAAAAAGAAAAAGACCTTTGAGGACATGATCTCAGCTGGCTACTGAAGGATAAATACGGTTTGGCCAGGAAGCGAGGACACGGTGAACAAAAACACTCTCTCCTAGGGAACAAGTTGACACCAGTATCAACATTCATCATCATCATTCTCATCATCGTACATGCCATTTATTGAGTACTTACTGTATGCCAGGCACAAGAGGGAGCACTGTACATAAATTATGTCATTTCATTGTCACCCTGGTTTTGAGTGTAGGTGCTATTGTTAACCACATTTTGCAGATGAGGAAGCTGAAAGAGAAGATAAATACAGGACCTGAAATAATACTGTTTCTAACAGATGCAAACTGGATTTAAACCTGCCTTTCTGTTAGAATAAGTAGGGTGGGGTCACAAACAGTTAAGTGAGTAAGTAGATTGAAAATGAGGGTGGATCGCGAGGTCAGGAGTTCTAGACCAGCCTGGCCAACATAATGAAACCCAGTCTTTACAAAAAATACAAAAATTAGCCAGGTTTGGTGGCATGTGCCTCTAGTCCCAGCTACTCGGAAGGCTGAGGCAGAAGAATCCCTTGAACCCAGGAGGCGGAGGCTGCAGTGAGTCGAGATCATACCACTGTACTCCAGCCTGGGTGACACGGTGTAAATTTTGTGTACAAAATTGGCATGGCTTTGTGATTTCTGGTCTATCCTCTCCACAAGGACCCTCTACCAAAGCTACCCCTCAGTCCTAAGCATCTTGCCATTGCAGCACCGCTGTGCCATAATACCACCTAATAAAAGAAGCATGCAAAACCCCCTGCCAACATGATCACCTTCAGTTTTCGTTCTGAACCCTGGCAACCTTTGAGGCTGAGTTACTAAGAGACAAATTCTCTGGCCATGTTTCTTTGGGTTTGGGAGACATTCCATTGAGCATTGCGGAACTGAACTGTAAACAAGCTCCATGAACTCTTCATCTCTAAAGTATTCAACCTAGATAGTCAAGATAATAATCCATTACAAGACTTTGTGCATTCATCTCATCATGCAAAAGCAAAGTTTGTGCTCAGTGGATACGTGCCTGGTGAGAGAATAAAAAGGAACTATTGTTTATTGACTCCTCTTTATGAGAGGCAAGGTGTTAGTAAAGACAGTACATGGTATAGTTACTTGAATTGTGTCTCCGTGTCTCTTACTGGGTGTATGAGGCTCTGTTTCCACATTAATTCATTTTATTCATTTTTTCAACACATCTTCCTTGAGCATCTACAATGTGCTAAGTGCCAAGATATAGGCATGAAAGCTCACCCTCAGTTTTACATATGAGGAAACTGCATCCATAATAGACCAAACAGTTTGTCCATGTTTAGATAACATATAAGCAGTAAAGCAGGAGCATGGGCCCAGATATCCATAGATTCTATGTTTTTACCCCGAACTGTATTGAGTTTTGTAAACTAAAAGCATGCTACTGATAAAAGGTATTATTAGGAAGATGTGTTAATAACATTTTTTTCTTTTCCTGTGTCTTTT
>NW_016107565.1:2695345-2718188 GCF_001604975.1 Cebus imitator | reverse complement strand
CTTTTACTCCTCTCCCCCTCTCCTCCTCTCTCTTTTGCTTTCTCTCTTTCTCTCTCTCTCTCTCTCTCTCTTTTATTATTTCTTCTATAGGACTCCACAGAATGGAGCAAGAATGAGAGGAAAAAGGCCGGCAGAAAAGCATGAACTGGAGGTTTGTTGAGCTCCTCTACTTCCTGTTTATATGGGGCCGTATCTCAGTGCAGCCCTCCCACCAGGAACCAGCTGGGACAGACCAACATGTCTCCAAGGAATTTGATTGGCTTATTTCAGACAGGGGGCCTTTCCACCACTCCAGGAGCTACCTATCCTTTGTGGAAAGACACCGTCAAGGATTTACAACCAGATATAAAATATACAGGTAAGACCTGGGCTAAATAGTCCTTGCCTTTTATTCACATTGTGCTTTGCGGAGTCGGGCATTGATTGGTGCAACCCTTGCTATACGCAGAAGTGTCGGGGTCAAGGGTCTGTGCTCCTTCCACAAGCTGTTTTTCACTTTTTTTTTTCTTTGCACAAGAGATTAACAATGTCAAGGAGAGGATCAAATAATATGTATTGAGTACTTATTTATATGCTAGGCATGGGGCTTAATACTTATTATGCATTATCTCATTTAAACCTTCTAATAACCATCAGATATAGGTTTTGATTGTTTTTTCCACTTTACCAGTTAGGTGATCACGCCTCAGCCAGGTTCAGTTACTTGTCCAATGTTATACAGTTAGAAGTGGTTGTACTGGGATTCATAATCTGGTTTATCTGCATCCATAGTCATAATTTTAATTAACCACAAGTATAAGTAACATTGTTTTGAAAATGCTGCGAATGTACCTAATATCCTACTCAAACACATTCAAACATTTGGGAAAAAAAGAAACATTTTCTTGAGCAGGTCCGTACTGTTTCTTGGACTATTGACATTCCACTCATCGGGAAAAAGACCTAGTCCAAAGCTTTCCTCTTTGAAACTATCTTAAGGTCTTCACATTCCACTTAACCACCATGTCCTTGATATATCCACAGCTCTCTACACTAACACCTCTTTAATTTAAAATCATTTGGAAGTAGAGTGCATTCTTGTATGTTTTTCTCACCTAACTGGAAACTCTTTGAGGGAATGACTTATACAGAATTCATTTCTAGATCCCTATAGTGATTTTTGCCCTGCCTTGTTATCATAAACACACAATGAATTTGTGAACTTAAATGAATTGGAGAATGCAAAAAACTCTCAGGTATAGTCAGGTGTACTCTTGGGAGGATAACTAGTCATAATACCACAGGGTGGTGGCAGTAATGCAGTTTGATATCTCTGGTTCATGTTAGATAAACCAGAGATATCCCTATGTGTTTTCTATTGCTGTTGAAATAACAAGTACCATGAATGGAACCACAGATTGAGAATATTTAACAGTAGCATCCTTTTAGTGAGCACTTATCATGTGCCACGAAGGGAGGATGTTCAATCCTCATAACCTCCTCCATGAGATGGGCAGTAGCTTCTACAGATGGGAAAATCAGGAGGTTGAATGCATTTCTATAACTGATCCATCTAGTAAGGAGTGGAGCTGGAGTCCACACACTGATTTACCTGACCCCAATGCTTTCCTTCCAAACATTCTGTTGGATGCCTCCCCTGGTATAGCTTCCAAATGTAAAGTGTTGCAGAGCTCTAAAAACGTTTTTCCAAACATTTTTCCTTACAATCATTTGTAAACATCTGGGGGGTTGTTTTAGACATGTTGAGAGGTAAAAGGTTGCTAATGAGGATGGGGGATTAAGACCTCTCAATACTGATTTCAGTTCTTCATGCACTGGTCTTGTGACATTAGGTAGGCTCCCTCATCTTTTGCATTCTACTTTCCTCATTTATCAAATGATAGGGTTGATGTAGATCAGCAGTTTTCAGCCT
Source organism: Cebus imitator (assembly GCF_001604975.1). Lineage (NCBI taxonomy): Eukaryota > Metazoa > Chordata > Mammalia > Primates > Cebidae > Cebus > Cebus imitator. Next base: position 2,716,276 of record NW_016107565.1, on the reverse strand, counting down.
ATGTTATTTGAAAACCTGAGGATTAATTAAGTAGCCATAGAAACCATTGCAATGTGGGGAGAGTAGCAAAGAGGTGATTATGCGGGATTCTGAGCCCTACACCTCCCTTATACTAGAGAAGGTCAGCATTCACTATTGTGTTAAGATTTCAACTGTGCTTTACTTTGGATTCTACTCCTAAAACGAAGTTTGCAATCATCTAATAAGTTGATTTCTAAGATCCTTTCTAGCTCCAAAATTACATTTAAGAGTTAACCAAAGTCAAATGGTTAATTAAATGATGGAGTTCAACCCAGAAGTCAGGGCCCTGGTCATCTAGTTATTCCTCCCTTATTTTATTTAATCCTCAAATAATTATTAAGCACCAGCTACAGACTCAACACTATGTTTACGGCAGGTGATACAATCATGAGTAAAATAAATATAGTACTTGCTGTCATAGGAGAGCCTGACATTAATTAAACACATGTACATTTCCATGTATAATAAGTTCTATAAAGAAAAATTTGCAGGATGGGTATAACTGAGAAATCATAAATACCACAAACATTGATTTGGCACCTACAACGTATAAGAATTAGGTGGAACTCTTGTCATAATGTGCATATGAACCCATATACAAATATGCATCCAGAGATATGTTCTCATCCGGATGCTAATCAGAGCAAAAGCCAACTAGGACATGCTCACGGGGGCAGTTGTGAATTGATTCTTTTTCATTTCTGTATGTCACTTGGTTGAAACACTGATGTTTCAACAAAACATGTCCACAGCCAATTTCCAGTGTGCCTGTCTTCCTCTATGCTAACATGGACATGGCACATTACAAACTTGACATCTTCATCATTAAAAAAAGGCCTGGCTACCATAGTACTACATTTTTTTTTTTCTTTTTTTGATGCTAGAGAGCCAGCCTTACTGATCTGCCCAGACCTCAAGCCTCCTGGCTGGAACCTAGGGTGGTTTGCAAGTTTCAGAAAGAAACTAGGAAGAAGCTTTCTCTCCTTTTTTTTTTTTTTTTTTTTTTTGAGATAGAGTCTTGCTCTGTTGCCCAGGCTGGAGTGCAGTGGCTTAAACTCAGTTCACTGCAACCTCCACCTGCTGGGTTCAAGCGATTCTCATGCCCCAGCTTCCTGAATAGCTGGGACTACAGGTGCACGGCACCACATCCGACTAATTTTTGTATTTTTAGTAGAGACAGGGTTTCACTGTATTGGTCAGGCTCATCTCGAACTCCTGACCTCATGATCCTCCTCCCTGGGCCTCTCAAAGTGTTCTCTCCTTATTTTACTAGCTAAGGCCATCTTTTTTCTCCTGCATTTGCACACAGATACTGGCTTCTGCTCACAGAGTCATGGTCAAGTCATTGCTAGTGACACCAATGAGAACCTTTTTAACTGAAACCCAACTGAATCCTCTTTTCATGTTGCTTTATAAGCCAGGCAACAGTGTGTGCATATGCAGTGGTTTGGGTGCATGACATGAACACTGTCACTCACAAACTTCAGTTGCCACCTGAAGGCTTGGGGGAGTTTTCCGCTCTTGAATCTGCCAGGGTGCAGTGGGAGCACTTTTGACCTCAGAGTCAGGGAACTCAGGTGCTGACCCAGCTCTCTTATCTAATTGTGTAACTTTGGTCAACTAATGGAACTTCTTTGAGCCTTTGGTTCTTCATCTGTGAAATGGGAGTGCTGGGTGAAGTGGTCCAAGATCATTCTTATATCTGAAATTCTATGATTCTGTTAAATACTGTCATTTGAAAATACAGCATGTGGTGGTGGAAAGGATTTGGGGTCTTGAGTCTAGAGATTCAGGTTTTGTTCATTCTGGAGCCTCTTTCTAGCTTTCTTATTTTGGGCAAATTCATGTATGCCACATTCACCGACTCATACATTTGTTGGTTTAGAATTTAACACTAATCAGGGCCAGGCGCAGTGGTTCATGCCTGTAATCCCAGCAATTTGGGAGGCTGAGGCGGTCTGATTACCTGAGGTCAGGAGTTCGAGACCAGCCTGGCCAACATGGAGAAACCCTATCTCTACTAATAATACAAAAATTGGTTGGGCGTGGTAGCACATGACTGTAATCCCAGCTACCCGGGAGGGTGAGGCATGAGAATCACTTAAAGCCAGGAGGTGGAGGTTGTGGTGAGCTGAGATCGCGCCATTGCACTCCAGCCTGGGCAACAAGAGTGAAACTCCGTCTCAAAAAAAAAAAAAAAGGAAAAGAAAAAAAGAATTTAACACCAATCGTTATCCATAAACTGTACAATTATTTGGTGATATAGAGATGACCAAAAAACCCAATAGATTGCACACATACATTCTCCTGCCCCCACATAACACACACCCTCTCCCCCACCCCTTTCCAAGTTAGGGGTGAAGGATAGAGGGTGTAAAAAGTGAATAATCAAACAGTGATCTTTCCATGGATAGAAATGACCTCTCAGATATTCAATTTCCTCCTCTGTAGAAAGGGATAATGATGTCTGCCCTACCTACTAGGTCAATGAGATACAGTTTTTGTGAGAATGCCTTGTAAAATTTAAGTTATCTTAGGCTTGAATTTTTTTCATTAGAGGTCTAAATCATCATTCTAACAAAGTAATTTATTTTCACTTTCTGTTAAGATTATACATATATTAGTCATTAACTAGTCATAGCCACACTCTTAGGGGAAATACTATTATTGTCCCATGTCACAAATGAGAAGGGCACTAAGCACACATTGTTCGCATTACAGGACTGGGAAGTGGCACAGCTGGAATTCAAAAGCTGGTCTCTGGGACTTCCTGACATGAGCTCTAGCTCTATGATGTCATGACTCTCCCTGGTTCTTAGTTACCTGATTTTTTTTTTTTTTAAGATATCTCTCTCTCTCTCTCTCACTCTCTCTCTCTCTCTCTCTCTTTTTTTTTTTTTTTTTTTTTTTTTTTTTTTTTTTTTTTGTTGAGACAGAGTCTTGCTCTGTCACCCAGGCTGGAGTGCAGTGGCTCACTGCAACCTCTGCCTCCCAGCTTCAAGCAATTCTCCTGCCTCAGCCTCCTGAGTACCTGGGACTACAGGCATGTGCCACCACACTCGGCTGATTTTTTGCATTTTTAGTAGAGATAGGGTTTCACTATGTTAGCCAGGATTGTCTCGATCCCCTGACCTCGTGATCCACCTGCCTCGGCCTCCCGAAGTGCTGGGATTCAGGCGCTAGCTGCCAAAACTGGCCTCGTTACCTGATTTATTACCAAATGCCAACAGGCTTCCTTTGACTATGGGCAGGTTTCAGGCTCTCTGAGACTCAGTTTTCTCATCTGTAAAACTGAGATGACATTAAATGCCTCATGTGATCGTGGAGATAAATAACTTAGATATCAAGTAGTGTACAGAGCTTAGAATTTTGCAGGAGCTCCCTAAAGGCACTTCAGAATGTTGGTTGCCTCCGCCACTTCAGATGCTGGTTGTTTACTAGGAATTATTATTTTTTATTCTCATGGTAATTTCAAAGCCAGATAGTCCAAAGGTTTTTCCTGTGTTTCCAATGCCTTTCTGTGTTTTATTTTATGTTTATTTTTTCCTAACTGTGAGATCATCAGTAGCTGCTGTAAATTTAGCAATTACTTCAAAGGTGGTTTTAATAGGATAACTATGGTACTCATTGGATCTGAAGAGTCAGGCCAAAGGGGAGATTCTGGTAATGGTGGTCACTATGTCACAAGAGGTGGTTCTGTATTGAGTGGTTTTCCCTGCTGGTTGCAGAACAAGCGGTTTGTGGCTTACGTTGCATCTCCCTTTTAGTTCTAAATATGTACCTGAAAGTTGAGTGTAAATCAAATCTTGGTAAGCCAAGTCTAATTGCCTGGCTGCCTTGCATATTTATTTCAGAGCTGTAGAGCTCTCAGCCCTCCTCTGCTGTCCTGATAATTCCTTCATGTGTTTCACACAAATAATAGGTTTTGTGGTAAAGCTACTTGTCTAAATGGATGGTACTGGAGATGGGTGAATGGTTCTACTAGGATGAATGAGATGTGGTCTTTATGCAGCAGTTATTCAAGAGTGTGTATTAGGCATCTAGATGTGCCAGATATTGTACATGGGAAGTTTATCTTGTGATGAGCAACATTCCTGCCCTCAAGGAGCTTACAGACAAGTGGAGTTTAGAGAGAAGCCCACCCTTGCTCCACTCCAGGGGCTTGTGTTTGAACTTGAAAGAAGCCTTCAGCCTTTTGATTCCAGGTATAATCTTGACATCATGCCATGCAAAGACTGGATGATTATTAGTATGGCATAAATTAGTCTAAATCAGCATTTTTTTTTTTTTTTTTTTTTTGAGACAGAGTCTCGCTCCATCACCAGGTGCCAGGCTGGAGCACAGTGATGCAATCTCGTCTCACTGCAACCTCCGCCTCCCCGATTCAAGCAATTCTCCTGCCTCAGCCTCCCGAGTAGCTGGGACTACAGGTGTGCGCCACCATGACCAGCTAATTTTTGTATTTTTAGTAGAGACGGGGTTTCGCCATGTTGGCCAGGATTGTCTCAATCTCTTGATGTCGTGATCCACCCGCCTTGGCCTCCCAAAGTGCTGGGATTACAGGCGTGAGCCACCACGCCTGGCCTAAATCAGCATTTTAAAATGTATATTACAGAGAACACTAGTTCAATGTAATATTAAAAGATGTTTTCTGGAAAAAAAGAATACCTATTTTTTCCTATGACGACTCCCACAGTCAAAGAAGTAATAATAATCACAATAGTGATAAGTTAATTGCTAACATTGAAATCTTAAATGATTAGCATTGCATTTTATCTGGTATAGAAATTATTCCAACTGATGCTTACAGGAATCCTGTGCAGTAGGCATTGCTATTGTCTCTCCATTTACACAGCTTGTGCATGGTAAAAGAGTAATTTGTAATAGAGTAGAACCTGTCACAGGCAAGTATGATTCTAGAGGCTGCGTCCTTGACTTTGCCCACCTGCTTCCCAAATGATATAGGCCTGAATATGGAAAGCCCAAAGTTACACAGGACTCCTTGCCACAGACCTTTATTAATATTATATTATTTAGCAATATTTAGCCATACCTTTTTAACCATACAACATCTTTTTCTTAGAGGAATTTAAATTCTGGTGAACAGGCTCAGGAAATTGGGGGGCTCTGCCTAAATTTGACAGCTTGGGTATTGCTTCTTTGGATTTCAGCCTACGTCAGAGCACTCTAAAAGGGATACCACTTCGTTTTGAGTAACTGGGTAACTGGCTGAGGAAGCCAATCCTCCTATTAAGCTTTTGCTTTGAGTTATTTGGTCTAAATCTACCTTCTGGTTTATGATGGAAAAAAATGGCAGTTTCAGTCTTGTCATCACAAACCTCTTGTTTTTCTTTCCCCTTTTTATTTCCAGTTCCCAAGTTTGTCATTCCACCCTGTGGCATAGATATACAAATCTCAACAGAGAGCAGAACCGCAGTTGAGTTAGGTACAATGCTGATCCAATATGCAAAGAAGTGGCTGAATATTAGAATTACATGCAGAGTTTAAAAAAAAATTACCAATGCTTAGATGTTTCTCCAGGTATTTAGAATTAATTGGTCTAGGAGAGACAGGAGCTAGAAAAATTATTTTCAGTCAGGGGTAATATTGCTTCCTAAGGGGACGTGTAGCAGTGTTTGGGGAGATTGTTGGTGTCCAGCTGGTGGTGGTGTTTGTTGGGGGTGCTAATGGCATCTAGTGGGTAGTAGCCAGGGATCTGGGATGCTGCTAAATACCATACAATGATTAAGACAGCCTTCTCTAGCAAATAATTATCCAATGTACTTTCAGTTGTGTAGAGGTTGAGAAATCCTGCTCTAGTATTTCTGGGGAAGAAGAAAAAAAAAAAATGGTGATGGGAAGAATATTTAAATAAATGGTCTTAGATTTTGGTCTTCATGAGTTTGAATTAGGATGGCTTAAATATAGGTATTACTGTAATGACTAGATTCCCAGAGTATGTGTCCACACCATAAAATGGGGAAGGAATCGTCCATGTTTTTATTTTAATCAATTAATTTATTTTTGAGACAGAGTCTCGCTCTGTTGCCCAGGCTGGAGTGAGTGCAGTGGCAGGATCTCGGCTCACTGCAACCCGCTTCCTGGGTTTAAAATGATTCTCCTGCTTCAGCCTCCCGAGTAGCTAGGACTACAGGCATGCACCAGCATGCCCAGCTAATTTTTGTATTTTTAGTAGAGATGGGATTTCACCATGTTGGCCAGGATGATCTCAATCTCTTGACCTCGAGATCTGCCCACCTCACCCTCTCAAAGTGCTGGGATTTCAGGCGTGAGCCACCGCATCCAGCCTCATCGATGGTTTTAGACATAGCCAGAGACCAGGATGGCAGTTCAATGCATGAAGAGAGGTGGATCCATTTTTGCTTTCTGTTGCATAGAGGGGGTGGTTAAGGCAAACTAGTTCTCCAGTCAAAAAAAATTCTTCCTTCTGGGAATTCTAGTGGCTTTTTACTCTGCCTACAGTATTCCTTATGAAGTAAGATATTCACCCTTCATTGTTGGGTCCAGATATACATGACCCGAGTCATTAAAAACCAGCTAGACCAAGTATGTTAAAAGATACTTTTTCTTCCTTTCAGAACATTCCTGGTTGGCTCAAAAGATGAGAATAGGATGATGCCCCATATTCATGTTTGTCAATTTCAGTCATTTAAAGGCTGAAAGCATTGGTGAGAGGCATGAACCTGTACCTCCCCTTAACCCCCAGTCCACGTACATCCCTTGCTTAATCCAAATTTTTGATCAAGGTCTCCCTGAATAGATAGAAGTGGAGAAGGATATTCAGCAAACATTTTTTTTTTTTTCTGGGCCATTTGGTGCCAATTCAAAGATCATCTTTAGTGTTGATTACTTAAAATTGATCTTCCAATTCTAAAAATGATATCTTTATTGCTATCAAACTGGTACGTTTACAGTATTTTACCTCTTTGCTCCCATGCCATTACTGAGCTGACTTCTGTGAGTTACAAACCATAGTTAGCTACAATTTCTACAGAGCAATTGTCCAGCTTTTGTCAGGAGCAATGTCTAAAAATGGGCCTACTTGCTCACCCACTCCTATGGACAGACTGACACAGTATCTTTAAACTGATGTAAAGATAGTGATTGTTATGATTGGGTAGATTAGGAGGAGAAATGGAGAAAAAGCGCTTAGGACTTCAAATATTGTGCTCCAAATCTTGGCCAAGGAAGAAAGGGAGACTGGATCTGTGTTCTGGGGCACCTGCCGCTTATTCATTCAAAAAAATGTTTACTGATCTCTAAACTCCTACCAGTTAGGCCCTGCACTGTTTCCTGGGGATAGAAGGAGGAAAATATTGATCCATTCCCTCAAGGAATTCATGATATCTTTGAGGGAGAGTGACCGAAAGGCAAATAACCACAGTGACATGTGCCTTGAGAAATGCTGCGGATGCTCCATGAGTGCAGGGAAGGGGAACTTACATTACATTGACCTGGCCAAGGTGGGGAAGGAGAGGAGGAAAAGCCATGCTTAGAAAGGCATGCTGGAGGAAGAGGTGTTGAACATAGGCTTCAAGGAGGGTTCATGAGAAGGCAGTAAGGAGGGAAGCACCTTAGGCAGATGGAATAGCACCTTCGAAGTCAGAAGACAGGAGAAAGCCTGGAACTACATACCTTCATGTGTTTTGGTTGGTTTTTTCTTTTTTCTTTTTTTTCTCTAATATGGAGTCTCACTCTGTTGCCCAGGCTGGAGTACAGTGGCGTGATCTTGGCTCACTGCAACTCTTCTGCCTCCTGGGTTCAAGTGATTCTCCTGCCTCAGCCTCCCTAGCAGCTGGGAATACAGGTGTGCACAACCACGCCTGGCTAATTTTTGTAGTTTTAGTAGAGACAAGTTTCACCATGTTAGCCAATCAGGTCTCAAACTCCTGACCTCAGGCAATCCACCTGCCTCAGCCTCCCCAAATGCTGGTATTACAGTTGTGAGCCACCAAATATGCCTGGCTAGGTGTATTTTGAATAGTACTGATAGTAGGGCAGAAGGTTGGAGAGCAGCTTCAAGCCAACAATGAAAAAAATCTGAGATAGCACATGGATTTCAACCAATTTTTAAAGTCTAGTTAATTGGCAGAATATTACTAGCTAGCCATTTAGAACAGTGTTTTTTCTTTGTTGTTGTTTTTTTTGTTGTTGTTGTTTTGTTTTTTGTTTTGTTTTGTTTTTTTTTACATTTTTGACCTTAATATATGTGAACAAATACATTTTAGTTTGACACTCCCTCCATAAACCTAGCCGGAAATATAGATAAAAATATATGATTGAAATAAAAATCCATAAAAAAAACTTAACCTTACTACATGTGATGCATCTTAAATATCAAGATATCTTCTATGCTATTCCTTTCAAATGTAATGTGCTCCTTTACAATTCATTTATTTTTTTTTTTAAATGCTGATGCACTAATATGGTCATGTTTTGGCTCAGAGGAAAATTGTACCATGTGTGATTAGCAGAGTTTGCCATGGATTCGTGTTAAGCAGGTTAGAACCTGTGTCTTGTCTGATGGGGGCAAAAAGAAAACAATGAAGGCTTTGAAACATGAGGCTAACATGCACAGATATACATTTAGAATTGCTCTGGCAGCAGCCTGAGGAGTGGGAGAAAGGGAGAAAGAGAGATGGGTTAGAAAACTGTGGCAGTAATTTAAGGGAGAGAAAGGGAGTGCTAGAACCAAGACAAAGGCAGTGAAGGTGGCGTTCATTAACCCTCAAGTACCAATCAGTGCCACCAACAGCTGCTGCAGACCTACTGGCCAGGCAGCCTTTTTCTGTGCAGCATCCAGGCTTACCTACTCCAATTCCACCCTCAGCACCCTGTGGCAGGATGCATTCTTGTAAGCAGAGTTCTGCAGCTACTGGATACCTTTGTATTTCTAATAAAAGGAACCAGAAGGCTCAGACTTCTGCCTGTGGGCAATTTTTTTTATCTTTCAAGGCCTTCCTCCTGGGCACAAGAATTACTGGGTCTCATTAGCTATGGATTCCTAGACTAGCTTGGAGGAAGGCTTTGCATTACTCTTCCCCACTCACCTTGATGGAAACTTCCAGCAAGTTAGCGTCTAAGCTTACGTGAACCCTACAATGGCCGCTATAGCTTAGCAAGTCTTTGGATTCTAGGAGACCTTAATTTGAATCCTGACTCTGTTACTTCCTACCCATGAAATCTTAGGCACATTACTTAAGCCGTATGAGCCTCAATTTCTTCATCTGCAAAATGAGGATAAATTCCAAGATTGTTGTGAAGATTTAAGAAGAGAATATAAGATAGCCATTAGTGGTCGGGAGCTGTGGCTCACACCTGTAATCCCAGCACTTGGGGAGGCTGAGGAGGGCAGATCACTTGAGGTCAGGAGTTTGAGACCAGACTGGCCAATGTGGCGAAACCTCATCTCTACTAAAAATGTAAAAATTAGCCTGGCGCAATGGTGGGCACCTGTAATTCCAGCTACTTTGGAGGCTGAGACAGGAGAATCCCTTGAACCCAGGAGGCAGAGGTTGCAGTGAGCCAAAATCAGGCCACTGCCCTCTAGCGTGGGTAACAGAGCAAGACTCTATCTCAAAATAATAATAATAATAATAATAAAATAATAATAATTAGCCTTTAGCACAGAGCAAGTGCTCCAGGACTAGTAGCTAAAACAAATACCTGAAGTATCCACCCCTGCAAATTCAGCAACAGGGACTCTGAGATGTCTTACTGCAACTTCCAATAACTGCTGTGGGGATGATTGGTTGATGTGCTTTTGTCATAGGTACCCTATAAAAGTAGCATTTGCTCTATTCTTAAACTAAGAAGACACTTGTTTTGTTTTGTTTTGTTTTGAGTGCAATGGTGTGGTCTTGGCTCACTGCAACCTCTGCCTCCTGGATTCAAGTGATTCTCCCACCTCAGCCTCCCGAGTAGCTGGGACTACAGGCATGTGCCACCACACCTGGCTAATTTTTTAATTTTTAGCAGAGACAGGGTTTCACTGTGTTGGCCAGGCTGGTCTCAAACTCCTGACCTCATGATCCGCCTGCCTTGGCCTCCCAAGGAGGATGCTTTTTAGGAGGAAGCTAGAGAAAGAGGACCAGAGACAGAAAGATTTTTGATGACCTGAGGCACACACGTACCACCATACTGGCACGATCTCTTTAAGCTATCAGCATACATTGATTCATGTACACAGTGCACGTCCCATGATTAGCAAGAGTCTAATTTATTCATCAGCCCAGGTGATGGGAGCAGTCTGTGACATCTCGTTTTCTAGTTCCTACTGCACCGTGCTCACCAGGGTGTCTTTGATGTGTAATGCTCAGGAGACATTCGTCCCTCAGGGATTGCTTCTCACGCAAGCACCTCCATGACAAACAGCAGTATTTTAAGGCAGGCTCTCTGTGTGTGTGTGTGTGTGTGTGTGTGTGTGGTGGGGGGGGGGTGCAGGTAACTTTGCCTTTCCTCAAATTGCTGGTTTGTTGTTCAGAGAAAGTCAGCAAAGTGCAGCCTTCATTACTGAACACTGTGACGGTCTCTCTGTGACTCTAGCTTGATACCCAGCTCACCTAGTTCTATATCACATTGGTGGGGGAGTGTCGTTTGTATGAGAAAGAAGGAGGTAAATACAAATGGCATGCAAGAAATAAGTGTCCATGCTGGTAAACAGTTTGAGATAAAAGTGCTCACCTGTGCATTAATTCAACAAGTATTTACTGAGTCTCTACTAATGTGCATGCACTGTGTTAACCTCTGATGACGCCAAGGGATTATTCATCTTTGCCCTTCAGGAGCACTCGTAGGGTAGTGGAGGAGGGACAGACAAAAAACGGCCGAATTGACATCTAGTATGAGGAGTGCTGAAAAAAATGTATAAAATGGAGTAATAGGCCGGGTGCGGTGGTTTACACCTGTAATCCCAGCACTTTGGGAGGTCAAGGCGGGTGGATCACCTGAGGTCTGGAGTTTGAGACCAGCCTGACCAACATGGAGAAAACCCATCTCTGCTAAAAATACAAAATTAGCTGGGTGTGGTGGCACATGCCTGTAATCCCAGCTACTTGGGAGGCTGAGGCAGGAAAATCACTTTAACCTAGGAGGCAGAGGTTGCGGTGAGCCAAGCCAAGATGGCACCACTGCACTCCAGCCTGGGCAACAACAGTGAAACTCTGTCTCAAAAAGAAGAAAGAAAGAAAGAAAGAGAGAAAGAGAGAGAAAGAGAGAAAGAGAGAGAGAGAGGGAGGGAGGGAGGGAGAGAAGGAAGGAAGGAAAGATGGAGTAATAGTGCAAAGAAAGGGCATTAAGTTGGTCTTGCAAGATTAAGGAAAGATTCCAATAAAATATTTTAAGCAGGTTTATGTGTGTGTTTTGAAGCAGTGTCTAGAGGTGGGCATACTTGTTCTGGAGCTTGCAAGTAATTCACCATAAGTAATGGGCAGAGAAGATGCTAGCATGCAAGCCAGAAAATTCAGTAGAGAGGTCAGGTCACGAAGCTCTGTGCATGTTTTATAAAAGTCTTCAGACTTTATTCTAAGGTGGTGGATCCTACACTTTCTCATTTCAAGATGTTCTTAAGGTTTTAATGATTTTTTTTATGATCCCCATAGATCATCATGAAAAAATTATTAACACTGTTTATTAAGTAGTTAATTCCAAACAAATTAATGAAGTATTTTTGTTGTAACACATTTAGTGGCCATTTGAAAAAAACAATACATGAAAATCTAAACAAAAGGCAATATTTTAATTTTATTCTTAAATCATCACAGTGACTACTTCTCAAACTTTGCAATTAGATAAAATCACCCTCATTTTCTGTTCCTCATTAATTTTTTTGCAGTACTTTGAAATTGTACCAACTGCCAAAAACCTAGCTTCACAAAGATACACTAACATTGAAAGGAAGGTATTGTGTTCTAAGGTTGAAACTGTGAACGACCTCGAGTTAGAAGTTCTTGTGATGCCCAATAAATGTCAAGTATCCTTCATTTCCCTTGAACACTTAAAATATCCTGCTGTGTTCCTGTAAGTTTGCTGTGGCACTCCGTGGCTTCTCAGCCTATAATTTGTGAACTACATCCTAATGACAATAGGGAGCTCTGGGAGTTTTGCCCAGCAGTAGAACACGATCAGGTTGTCATCTCAGAAAGATTACTTCTGTTATAATTGAAAAAATAGATTAATGGGGAAAAGATGGGAGAGGGTGCAAAGTATGTCATCTAGGTGAGAGAGGAAACTGTCTTGGACTAAAGTAGCATCGGTGGATATTTGAGATATATGTTTATTTAGGTTATAATTTTGAAATAATTATGGACTCCCAAGAAGTTGCTAAGATAGTACAAAAGGTCTTATGTACCCTTTACATGGTTTTCTTCAATGTTTACATCTTATGTGACTGTAGTACAATGTCAGAACTGGGAGACTGACATGGGTCTAATGTGTATGTATAGTTGTATGCCATTTTACCATATGTGTGGATTCATGTAACCACCACTGCAATCAAGAGACAGAACAGCTCTCTCACCGCAAAGATGTTTCTTGTGCTAGCTCTTTACAATCAAACCTCTCTCTCATCCTCTAACATCCATGATCTCTAACCCTTGGCAACCACTAATTTGTTTGTTCTCCATCTCTATGATTTTATTCTTTCAAAATATTATGTAAATGGTCATAATCTGAGATACTTAAAAAAAAAAAACGGAAGACTCAGTATTTGGTGAATGTTTGAATGTGAAAGTTGACAGGGAAGAAATACTCAAGAAGTAAGGGGACTGGCAAAACCATACCTTATGTAATAAATCCGCTGGGTCTAGGTTAAGTAAGGAAAAGGGAGGGGGAACATTTTTAACTTGGCTAACTGGGTGGGTGATGGTGCTTTTCATTAATGTAGGGAGCCCTGGAAGACAAGGGGACTTTTTGAGGTTATCCATGTTTGAAGATGATGAGCCAGCTTTGAAAATGTTGAATTGAAACTGCCTGGAACATTCAAATAGAGACTTGTTAGGCAGTTGTACAAATGGTTCCAACCCTTAAGAGAGACAGCTGGGATAAAAAGTTACAGTATTTGGAGTTATCAGGTTGCCGATGATAACCCTTGGAGCTGTGCTGACTCACAAAGGAACCTGTTTTGTAGGTGCTGAGGAAAGCGTTGAGAAATTGAGGAATGGCTGGTAGTACAGGATGAAAATCAGGGGTGACTGGTACCATGGAAGCAAAAACAAATGAATGACTTAAGAAGGAAGCTGTAGGTAATCAATAGCTGTAGTTTCTGATATAGCACATAAGGTGAGAACTTGAAATAGTCTTTTATAAAGTATTGACCTTGGCAGGAGCTGTTTAAGCAAAGGATTAGGGATATAAACCAGAGTGCAGTGGTTTGGGAAGTGAGTAAAAAGGAAGTAGACATTTTATTATTTATTTAATTTTATTTTTTTAAAGAAGCATGGCTATGCAAAGAAGCAGAGATGTGAAATGAAGTTTTATTTATGTTCATTGGCCTCAAGAGGGAGGGGACATTTAAGAGAGGGAAGAGGCTGACACTGCTGACACTGTGGGACACAGTGCGGTTGTTGTTTTTTATTTATTAATATTTCGTTTTTAATTCTTGTGTGTACATATAGTAGGTATATACTTATGGGTTACATGAGATATTTTGATACAGGCGTTCAGTGCATAGTAATTACATCAGTAAGGGTAAATGGGGTTTCCATCACCTCCAGCACTTATCTTCTGTGTTTCGAAGAGTTCAGTTATTCTGTTTTTGTTATTTTTACATATACAATTAAATTACTTTTTACTATAGTCTCCTTGTGTTAACAAATAGTAGGTCTTTTTCATTTTGTTCTATTTTTTGTACTCATTAACCATCGCAATGGGGTTATTTTTAATGAGGCAATTCCTGAAGTAGCAGGAAGGGAAATAATAAGAGCACAGATGGTGGTAAAGGAGAGAGATCTTTCGTCAAAATAAGAGGAAAGAAGGGAAAGAGATGTCGGGTGCAGATATGTCTATTGATTTCACATGTGAAGATTTGAAGGGACTTCTGATGGCTTCTTTTCTCTTTTTGTGAAGTGCGGTGTAAAACCAATTGCTGAGGAAGGGGGTACTGTGGAGTGTCAAAAGTTTTTATAGTGTGTGGGAAAACTTAGAAATAATTAATCTAAAGAATTTTAGAAGGATATGATTAAGGAAATATAGAAGGGTCATTAAGAAACAGCACTTTGATAAGGTTGGTGATCATTGATTTATAATGGCTATAATGCAGTTGGGATATCTGCATTCCCATATTCATGGAAATATTTTTCATAATAGCCAAGAGATGGAATCAACTTGAGTTCATCAGTGGACAATTAAATAAAGAAAGTGTAGTATACTAGAATTATTTATAAAGACACATGCACACGTATGTTTATTGCAGCACTGTTCACGGTAGCAAAGACTTGGAACCAACCCAAATGCCATCAATGATAGACTGGATAAAGAAAATGTGGCACCATGGAATACTATGCAGCCTTAAAAAAGGATGAGTTCATGTCCTTTGCAGGGACATGGATGAAGCTGGAAACCTCATTCTCAGCAAACTGACACAAGAACAGAAAACGAAACACCGCATGTTCTCATTCATAAGTGGGTGTTGAACAATGAGAACACAGGGACACAGAGAGGGAAACACCACACACCGGGGCCTATCAGGGGGTGGGGGATTAGGGGAGAGATAGCAGGGGGTGAGGGGATTGGGGAGGGATAGCATTAAGAGAAATACCTAATGTAGATAACAGGGTGATGGATGCAGCAAACCACTATGGCACATGTATACCTATGTAACAAACTTGCACATTCTGCACATGTACCCCAGAACTTAAAGTATAATAAAGAAATTAAAAAGAGGAAAAAAAAGAAAATGTGGTATACATACATGATGGAGTACTATTTAGTCTTAAAAAAAGGAAATCTTGTCATTTGCAACAACATGGATGAACTTGGAGGACATTATGTTAAGTGCAATAAGCCAGGTACAGAAAGATATACAACCACATTTACTCACTGACATGTGGAATCTAAATAAGTCAAATTGATAGAAGCAAAGAGTACAATGGTAGTTATCAGGATCTAGGGGTGAAGAGTGGGGGAATTGGAAAGATGTTGGTCAAAGGATACAAAATTTCAGTTAGATAGGAGGAACAAATCTGAGATCTATTGTTCAATATGATAACTATAGTTAACTATAATTAATAATAATGGATTGTATTATACTCGAAAATCAATGCAATAATAGATTTTAAGTGTTCTAACCACCAAAAATAAGCATGTGAGGTAAGCATATGTTAATTTGATTGAGCCATTCCTCAATGTATACATAAGTCAAAACATCAGATTGTATACCAAAAATATGTACAACGTTTGCTTCTCAGTTAAAATAAATACTTAATCTGAAAAAAAAAAGAGTATTGGCTCAAAGTAAGTGCATAGGTGGATCACTGGATCTAAGTTGGATACAAAAGAAAGCAGGTAGTAGATAGTACATAAAGGGAAAGGAGAGGGTTATGGGTCTAGAGGTCTTGAAAAGGTGGAAAAGCTGGTGTTGTGAAAGACTAGTTAGGACTGGAATGTTTTAATTCAATATGTCAAAGTTAGAAGGGCTTTGGGAGATGGCAAGTTCTGGAATAATCATGAGAAGAAGCAGGGGCCTGGAAGAGGATGGAGTGAAGGTCATTGAGATGGAGTAGATCAAGGGGCTGAGAGGCTGTGGGTATTTGATGCTAGGTATATGGAATAAAGATAGAACTTGGAGTAAAGACAAAGTCTGAGTCATGTGCTGACATGTTCAAATAACTTGAGAGAATACTCTGAAAGTTGGTTATTGAACACAAGGAAGAAGGGAAGGGGTGGGAGAAATTTCAATCTATAAAAGAATTTAAGCATTCAAGTCTTGTTTCATTCTATGTTAGATCTTTGAGTAGTGATCTGAGCCTCAAATTCCTTCTCCTAAAAGAGGAATTTATCTTTACCTGCCCCCCCACACACACCCAACAGAGCTGTAGAATGTGATACTCAAAATAAGAAGTGAAAGTAAATGTGCTTGGTAAACCATGCACTGTCATGTAAATATGGGACCCATTGTTCCTGTTTACTGACTTGAGGGACGGAATTTGGATTCCTTTCACTGCTCTGATGGAAGATAGTGCTTTGGTACGTAATAATTGCATTCAAATGGCCTGATTTCAGATTATCACTTTTGGGTAACAAAATGAGCGGCAGCAGTAATATTAGAGATGGACTGTTAGATGTCCTGTCTTTTAGATGTCCAGAATAAATGTGCGAGAATAGTTGACCCAGACAAATTGACCGATGAAAGGATAACTTGTGCTTCAATATAATTAGTTCAATATTCTTTTGATTTACGAAAAGGCACTGGGGCACCCAGGCCCGCTTGTCAGCAAAAGGAAAGTGGAGATTGCATTGCACTTCCTGCAGACAGAACAAAATTCTTTCTCCGTTTCAGCTCAACCTGCATTTATATTATTATTATTAATTATTAGAAAGGCAAAGGAGGCTGGGCACAGTTGCTCACGCCTGTAATCCCAGCACTTTGGGAGGCAAAGGCAGGCCAATCACCTGAGGTCTGGAGTTCAAGACCAGCCCTGACCAACATGGAGAAACCCTGTCTCTATTAAAATACAAAATTAGCTGGGTGTGGTGACGCATGCCTGTAATCCCAGCTACTAGAGAGGCTGAGGCAGGAGAATCGCTTGAATCGGGGAGGCAGAGGTTGCAATTAGCTGAGATGGCGCCATTGCACTCCAGCCTGGGCAACAAGAGCAAAACCCTTGTCTCAAAAAAAAAAAAAAATTTTTTTTATGAGACGACAGTGTAGAAATTCCCCTATACCTCTCCTGGACAGTTTCCCTGTTATTGACATCTNAAAAAAAAAAAAAAAAAAAAAAAAAAAAAAAAAAAAAAGAAAAGAAAAAGAAAGAAAAGAAAGAAAAAAGGAAACTACTAAAGACCAAGGATTTCAAGAAGCAGAAGTGTCTTATCATGTAATTGGCCCATCCCTGATCCTGCCAGCTGAGCCTAAATGAGCAGGATAATGAGACAAAGTCCAAAATAGAATCCAGTTAGAGTTCATTTCAGAACCAAGAAGGAAGTTGAAAAATAAAACAAAAAGAATGGAATGAATACACTTGTCTGATATGATATGGAATATGGTATTAATAGCTAAAGCATATATAGCTCTATTAAGTCACTTATACTTGAGTGCAACCCTTATGGCAGCTATAGCCTTTAACCCCATTTTGCAGTTGAGGAAATTGAGATGCAGAGAAGTAATATTGTTGTATTTGACCGGAGCGTAGAAAGTTATCACAAGACAAAAGTATGCCAGGTTGCAGGGTCATTTATTATGCCGGCGACCACAGAGGACTCACGTCTCTCCAACCTGTGGTGGCAAAAGGAGGGTGCCATGATTTTTTATACCCAAAAAACCACCTTGGGAGTGGGGGTGAGGGGCGGGGATGGGGATGATGAGGTGTCGGACATTTCAAGGGCTAGGGGAATCTGTGATTCACCTCCTGGGTGGAGACAAGGGCGGGGGTCTCCGGACATTCCAAGGGCTAGGGGACTTTTGTCATTCTGTTTGTTACCTCAGTGGTTTACAGAAGTCAGGATATACATTTGTTTACACATCGTCTGGGTGGTGATAGAAGTCACAGATTTTAGCAGTTACTGATAAGAAAAGGTAGGCAGCTTTACATAGTTTTGAGGAACAAACTGGCAGTTCTATTCACAGAGGCCAAGGACAGAAGTCATTGTAAGGAGAATGGGGCAGCCATTTAACAGTTTTGCATTTTATAAAATAGGTTTTCTCCGGTTCTGGCTCTAGGCGAGCACAATATCACAATATGGCCAGGGTCACACAGCTGGGAAGTCACATGACTATGATCTGAATCCAGGCAATCTGGTTCCACAGTCTGTGCTTGTTACCACTGGCTACACAGGGTGCTGAGAAAGTGAAGGGAGAGCACCTTTGGGAATCAAAGAGCCCACGTCCTCCTCTGTCTTTAACACTGTATCATCCATCTTGTGACCTGAGCACGTTATAACTCTGGACCTCGATTTGCTCTACAACATTCGTGTTTTAGACAGAATGATTGCTAAAGTACTATCAACTTTTTTTTTTAAAGGCTTATTGAGGTATAATTGACAAATAGGAATTGTATATACTTAAGGTATGCAACTAGATGTTTTGACATATGTATACATTGTGAAATTACCACCACAATCAAGCTAATTAAGGTATCCATCGCCCACACAGTGACTATTTTCCGTCTCTTTTTTTGTGATGGGAACACTTAAGATTATTCTCTTAGCAAATTTCAAGAATACAATACAGCATGGTTAATTATAGTCACCATGATGCATATTAGCTCTCCAGAACTTACTTATTTTGCATAACAGAAACTTTGTACCCTTTGACCAAAATCCCCCTATTTCTCCCTTCTCGCATTTCTGGCAACCATTATTCTACTGTCTGCTTCTGTAAGTTTGATTCTTTTAGATTCCACAGACAAGTGAGCTCATGCAGTATTTGTCTGTGTCTGGCATGTTGCACTTGGCCATAAAGGCCCATACATGTTACAAATGGCAGGATTTCTTTCTTTTTAAAGGCTAATATTTCACTTTGTGAGTGGGTGAGTGTGTGTGTGTATGTGTGTGTGTGTGTGTGTATTTTGTCTTCTTTATCCATTCATCTGTTGATGGACATTTATGTGGATACCATATCTTGGTTATCGTGAATAACTCTGTAATGGACATGGGAATGCAGATAGCTCTTCAACATGCTGATTTCATTTCCTTTGGTTAACTACATATAAGTGGGACTGCTGATCATATACTAGTTCTGGCTGTAATCTTTTGAAGAACCTCCATACTGCTTTTTTAAAATGGCTGTATAAATTTGCATTCCCACCAATAGTGTACAAACATTCCCTTTTCTCCACATTATTGCTAACACTTGTTATTTTCATATTTTTATAATAACTATTCTAACTGGTGCAAGGTAATATCTCATTGTGGTTTTGATTTATGTTTTCCTGATGATTAGTGATATTGAGTACTTTTCTGGGTACTTGTTGGCCATGTCTTGAGAAAAATACCTATTCAGGTCCTTAGCCCACTTTTAAATTGAATTATTTGTTTCTTTTGCTGTTCATTTATTTGAATTCTTTATATATTTTAAAAATTAATCACTCATTAGATATATGGTTTGCAAATATTTTCTCCAACTCCATAGGTTGTTTTTTTCACTTTGTTGATAGTTTCTTTTGATATACAGATACTGTTTAGTTTGATGGAATCCCACTTGTCTATTTTTGCTTTGGTTTACTGTACTTTGAGGGTCATGTCCAAAAAAAATCATTACCCAGACCAATGTTAAGAAGGTTTATCCCTGTTTTCTTCGAGTGGGTTTATGGTTCCTGGTTTTACCTTTAAGTTCTTAATTCATTTTGAGTTGATTTTTGTATATGGTGTGAGATAAGGGTTCAGTTTCCCCCTTTTGCATATGGGTCTCTTGTTTTTCTTTTTCTTTTTCTTTCTTTCTTTCTTTTTTTTTTTTTTTTTTTTTTTTTTTTTTGAGATGAAGTCTCACTCTGTCACCCAGTCTGGAGTGCAGTGGTGCAGTCTTGGCTCACTGCAACCACTGCCTGCAGGGGTCAAACATCTCTCCTGCTTCAGCTTCCCGAGTAGCTGGGACTACAGGTGCCCAATACCATACATGGGTAATTTTTGTATTTTTAGTAGAGCCAGGGTTTCACCATATTGGCCAGGCTGGTCTCAAACTCCTGACTTCATGATCCACCCTCCTCGGCCTTCCAAAGTGCTGGGATTACAAGTGTGAGCCACCTTGCCTGCTGGACTCTTGTTTTTCTAACAACATTTATTGAAGAGAGAATCCTTTCCTCATTGTGTGTTGTTGGAGCCCTTGTTGAAGATCAGCTGACAACACATGCCTAGGTTTATTTCTGGTCTATTCTTTTCTATCTGTCTGTATGTTCATTTTTATGCCAGTACCATGCTCTTGAATTTTGTAGCTTTGCAATGCAATGACCTACTGCATGATGATGTTTCAGTCAACAACAGACTGTATATGACAGTGGTCCTACATGACTATAATACCTCAGTTTTACTGTGCCTTTTCTATGTTCAGATATATTTGATACATGGATATTTACCATTGTATTACAATTGCTTACAGTAGTCAGTAAAGTAACATGTTGTACAGATTTGTAGCTTAAGAGCAATAAGCTATGCTATAGAGCCTAGGTATGTAGTAGGGCATACCATCTCGGTTTGTGCAAGTACACTCTGTGATATTTGCACAATGAAAAAATGATGTACTGATGTATTTCTCAAAATGTGTTCCTGTCCACTTTCAGAGGCCGAGGTGGGTGGATTGCTTGAGGCCAGGAGCTCAAGACCAGCCTAGGCAATATAAATGCAATCCTGTTTCTACCAAAAATACAAAAATTTGCCGGTCTCATTACCCAGTCTCAAAAGATAAATAATTAAAAAATAATAATTAAATTAGAAACAATAAAAAAGAATGCGTTCCTATCATTAAGTGATACATGCGAGTATGTTTTAAAATCAGGAAGTGGGATGCATTTATCTTTGTTCCCGCACAAGATTTCTTTGGCTATTTGGGGTCTTTTGTAGTTCCACATATATTTTAAGATTTTTTTTCTATTTCTATAAAGAATGCAAAGTTTTGATAGAGATTGCATTGGATATGTTGATCAGTTGGGTATTATGGACATTTTAATATTAATCCAATTCATGAACATGTGCTACCTTTCCATTTCTCTGTGTCTTTTTTTTTTTTTTTTTTTTTTTTTT
>NW_016107565.1:2692317-2695060 GCF_001604975.1 Cebus imitator | reverse complement strand
TTTGAGATATAGTCTTGCTCTGTTGCACAGGCTGGAGTGCAGTGGTATGATCTTGGCTCACGGCAGCCCACACCTCTGAGGTTCAAGTGATTCTCCTGCCTCAGCCTCCCAGGTAGCTGAGATTACAAGCATGTGCCACCATGCCCAGCTAATTTTTTAATTTTTGTGTTTTTTGTAGAGATAGGATTTCACTATGTTGGCCAGGCTGGTCTCAAACTTCTGACCTCAGATGATCTGCCCACCTTGGCCTCCCATAGTGCTGGGATTACAGACATGAGCCACTGTGCCTGGCCTTATAACTGTTTTATAACTTTGAGCATATGTCTTTACTTCTTAACTTTATTCCTAAGTGTTTTATACTTTTTCTTACTATTGTAAATGGGATTGTTTTTATAATTTTTAAGATATTTCATTGTTAGCATTATTTTTTGGATAGTTCACAGATTTTTGTATGTTTATTTTGTATCTTCAACTTTATTAAATTTATTTATAAGTTGTACCATTTTTGTTGTTGCTGAATCTTTAGGATTTTCTATATGTATCATCATATCATCTGCAAACAGATAATTTTCCTTTTTTAAAATTTGAATTCCATTAATGTATGTATGTATGTATGTATGTATTTATCCTATTTTTGTCTAATTGTTCTGGCTACGATTTCCAATACTGTGTTGAATAGAAGTGGTTAGTGAGCATCCTAGCCTTGTACTGAATCTTAGAGGAAAAGCTTTTAGTTTCCATTTACAATACTCCACACTTCTTATTTTTCCGTCTTCATTTTCTCTTTTTTTTTCCTTTTCTCTTCTCACTCTTCTACCTCCTTTTCAAATATGCTATCTATATGCAATGCCTTAAAATTCACAAAATGATTTCTCATATGAGGTAGGTAACAATATCTCATTTTACAGATGAGGTAGTGAAGGTTCTGAGTGAATAAATTATTTGTCCAGTATGATATACCTGGTAAGTAATGAAGCATTGGCATCAATCTAGGTCTTCTAATGTGACTTTCGTTATTCATTTTAACTTTTTACAACTGCCTTTTTGTTTCATGCTTCCCTTCTTATCATTGGTCCTCAGTTTAGGTACATCGCTGGTGCTTTTTGCAACACATTTCAAAAGAGAATGAAGAAGAGTCTTGCAAATATGCAAATATATCTCACCTTACTCATGAATAAAGATAATCCTTATCCATACATAAGAATTCTAGAAGTGACATTTACAACAAGAAAGAATGAGGAATATTTAGCTTCCAAAAAAAAAAGGAAAAAGAAACTTAGATTTTTCCATTTACTAATTCTTGGAGCAGAACATAATCCCAATATATATATTTTAGCACCTTTCCCCCACCAAGCATTCTTATAACATGTCATATTCCTCGGAAGAATTTACTTTCTCAATTTACTGATCATTTATGCCACACAGTGGGAGCTTTCATAAGAAGCCATATCACCTTTTGGTAAACTTTAGTTCAGAATGTACATTCCATCGAGTCATGGATTTTTGTTCATTTTAATCACTGTTGTGTACTCAGAGTCAGAAAAAGTGCCTGATATATAGCAGCCATTCAACAGGTCTCTGTGGAATCTGTGACTAAATCAATAAATACACTTAATCTTCTCAGGGAGAACTCTTGCTATTAACCTTGGTTCTAAACTCCCATTCCTATGGTTCCTGACCTCATCTAAACACCTGATCTTTCATCTAGTCACTATTGTAAAATACAAACATCCAAGCTGCAGCAATAACAACAACAAAAAACCCTCACCATTGAGGGTACATCTTTCAGATCTTTGAGTGTAAGACTTTTGTCCATTGCTTCTGGCACTTCATATGATATGTACTGTTTTTCTAGGACTTCACTTATTGTATGAAAGACCCCAATATACATACTTTTCATAGTGGAAGTTGGATTTTTCTGCATTGGCAGAGTCTATGAAAGGCTGAACTTAAGTAAATGATAGATGAAGGACTCTGTCTTAGTCCCTATTTTTTTATTCATTTATTTACATATTCCATTATCATGGAGATATTTAACCTCTATTTTGTACCAAGCACTCTACTAGTTAATATAAATATGAATAGTAACATAACGTCCTAGCTGAAGGAGCTAATTGTGTGATATTAATGACAGACAAATGAACAAAGATAAGATAATGCTATAAAGCTATAATAAAAGCATATATAACTTATGTCATTATTTCTCTTTTGTGTCTATCTATCCTGTGTCCATTATATTTTTCTACTCCATTTAAGCAGTCAACTTGAACGGAGGTTAGTGTGAGAACACTGGGTAGAAAAGCATGGAGTGGATCTTACGACACCTCAGTTCTAATTCTAGCTTTATATCTCACTTGTTAAGTGGACTTGGTCAAGTCCAGTGACCTTTGTGGGCCTTTGTTTTTCCATCTCTAAAAATAGGTATTAGGGCCGAATATTTTCTGAGCTTTTTTCCAGCTCTTACATGCTATGGTTCTGTGAATCCTTCGCCTTCTCAAAGATTTCAGAAAATTAACTCTCATTGAGTGTCATTTTCTGACTCTGGGAATAAATTATTTTTTTTTCTAAGATTGTTTTCTTAAAATTAGAAGACTGATGTTGTATTATTAAAAACAACCAACTCACCAGGCTTCAGAGTAGAGATTCTTTTGTCTGTTGCTAGTGGAGGATGTTAGAGAGAAGGTCATGGCTGTACCTATTATGCTGTTCTATTTCAGCCTACTCTATAATTCTCTGCTTTTTT
>NW_016107565.1:2560236-2692242 GCF_001604975.1 Cebus imitator | reverse complement strand
GAATCCTATTCTTTTGCTGAGTACCACCCACCTACTTCTGGGAGACAAGGGTGTGTGAAAGACATCCTCAGACGTCTTATCTGCTTCCTCATCCATCTGCCACTGGGTGCTGGATTTTCAGCAGTAACTTGGGAGCTTGTTTCTCAAAGAGAACTAGAAAAAGTAGCCACTGACACTGGACCAATATCTATTATGTGCAGGAAGCTTGTAAACATATATACAGAACCTGTACTGGGGAATGGAAAGTTTCTAATGAGGTAGCTCCAGAGAGAAAATTGATGGTGGTTACTGGAAGACAGTCTTCAAAGTAAGATAAAGTATTTAATAGTCAGATTTGTCAGAAGACAGAGGAAACACCTGAATAGAACTGAGTGGGCGGTCACTGTTCTGTCACTGAAGGGATTCTAATTAGCATAGTCTGACCAAGAAAGTATGTAAGCACAAGTGGGAAGTTGGCTTCAGTGACCTTGTCAGATACCCTTCACAACCTAAAGTTAGCTTTCTGGGTAGCCAAGTAGAGTTGCACAGTTTATCTGCTACACAAGGGAATCTTGATGGAGAAGCCCAGTGGAGACCCCATCCTGGCATGGGAATGCATACTTATATCTGAAAGGAGCACTGTTTTTGCAATTTGTCTGTCTAGAGGGAGCAATATTTTCTAATTTTTATATGGCACCTGTGTATGAATGGAGACCCTGACGGTCTGATTACAATGCAGTGTATACACTAACTGTTTTGAGATGTTTTATTCACCTCTTCCATATGGGCTTCTCTTCCAGATATCAATCAAATGCTGCTACCCTTCCCTCCATTTTCCCTGGGCAATCACACTTGCTCCCTTCTCTTCCATTATCACCTACATTCCAACAACTCCCAAATATCTATATTCAGTTTTCATCTGTCCTTCAAACTCCAGAATTTTTACACCTAACTGCCAAATGCATTTCCATTAGACTTTTTAATGAAAGCTCAGAATCCTCATCTTCCTCCCCTACCAGTTTGTTTCTCTTCTGAGTTCCCAGTAATGACACAATCATTGGTCAGGGCATTAAACCAGAAGATTAGCCACTATTCTTCATGATTTTTCTTGCTCACTTAATAATAATAATTTTATAGTGACCACTAATACTTACTGAATATTTACCATATTTCATACTCTGTCTCTTTGTTCCTGATCTCTCCATTGCTCTGAGCCTGTGAAAAATTGCATAATTCACCACTGTTTATTATCTTAGGGTTGGGAAGCACCCTTAGGCCAGGAAGCCATAGACATGCAATTCTTAACCTTTTACAGTTGCAGTTTTTCAAGAATAAACTCTCCTATGGCTTCTGTCTGTTTTAGGTTCTTCCCATAGTCCATAAATTGTTGTTTTTGTTCTTTTAAATGTATTCAATATTTAGAATTACTTACCATGGAAGGTTTTGCTTGACCACTTGATCTTGTATATCTCACCAGTTCCGGATTTAATTATTGAAGGATCACTGCAGGTGAATCAGCAGGTAGGGGGAGCAAGAGTGTAAGCTCGGACCAATCAATAAGTTGGCAGAATTGCCCAGTCAAGATATAATAATGGCTTGGACTAGGGGCTCTCATGGATCTTCTGAGAAATTATCACATTCAAGAGGCTTAAGATGTCAGGATTGTATCAATCTGTGTGGTCAGTTCAGAATCAAAACAGCATAGCCTTCTGACTTATGTCAACGAATTATTGGTCAATGCATGGGTTCTAGATTGCTGAGTTGAGGAAAACTCAGAATGAGTAACTGGTGGGACCTGCAGCATGCTTAAACTGCTGTCTGTAGTAGCTGGGTTTCTGTGTGAGGTGATATCCTTTGGGATATTTCTCAGACAGATTAATGGAAGAATCTTAGACGTGTTTTCTCACTTTCTGCATATAAATGAGTCATCAACCCTATTGCTTCTAACTTACCTTTCTACCTTCTTTACATTTTCTACCTCTGTCTCATGCCATCAGCTTCATTCAATCCCATAATTTCAGTAGTTTCCCAATCAGGCCTCCTCTTTACACAGAACAGCCAGAGTTAACTTATCTCCTAAAATAAAAATGAGACCATGCTTTGCCTGTTTTCCATTGTCTTCATTGGTTCCCAGGGCTTATGGGTAGAGAGTACCAATCCTCTAGCTTAGTATTCCAGTCATTTTCTGACTATTGCATTTCTTTAGGTTGGCAAGGCCACACCCAATTACTTTTCAATTCCAGAATTTCATTCACTTTGCCCTGCCTCTGTGATTTTTCTCATTCTGTTCTTTTGCTTTAGAATGCTCTTTCTCCTTGATCTCCATGCTCTCCTTTTAAAACAATATTCTCAGACTTCAAGAATTGGCTTAAATGGGCCGGGCACGGTGGCTCATGCCTATAATCACAGCACTTTGGGAGGCTGACGCAGGCAGATTATCTGAGGTCAGGAGTTCGAGACCAGCCTGACCTACATGGTGAAACCCCATCTCTACTAAATACAAACAATTAGCCGGGTGTGGATTATATACCTATAATCCCAGCTACTTGGGAGGCTGAGGCAGGAGAATCGCTTGAACCCAGGAGGCAGAAGCTGCGGTGGGCCGAGATTTCGCCATTGCCCTCCAGCCTGGGCAACAAAAGCAAAACTCCGCTCCAAAAAAAAAAAAAAAAAAGAATTGGTTTAAATGATACCTCTTCTTAGGTGCATTCACCTATTTTCGTTTAATTCAGATATTTTTATTGAGTACCTACTTGTGCCAGTCACTATGCTATATCCAAAGGCTATGAAGTTGAGTAAGAAGCATTTTCCACCTCTTGCTAAAAGCATCACCCCTAAATGATGTGGCCCTTTTTTAAGATTTAGCAAAGTCCATTGCTTCTAGCTTTTATTTTAAACATAGTAGACACTCAGTGGTTGTTCGTTAATTAACTGACTGCTGAAAGACCTTCCAGCTTTTGTTTTAAACATAGTAGATACTCAGTGGTTGTTTATTAATTGACTCCTGAAAGACCTCATTTTGCTTTCTGTATTGTATTTTTGCTACTCTTTCCCACTTTTTCTCATTACCACAAGGAGTCTGTTGGCTAATGAGGTCGAGGCCCAGGTCTAGTCATCCATTGTTTCCCCAAATCACCTAGCATTGTATCTTGCATACATTACATCATAAACCTATGTTTAGGCTATGGTAAAAAAAAAAAAATTAAAAAGAAAAAATAAGTACCAAGTTGTGACTATTGCTGTTTACATATTTGGCTTCCAAGAGTCACATACTGACAACATCATTCACAGTGAATTATTTACAGAAAGCTACTGTGAGGTTGAAGTTACTTGTCCTCCTTAAATGAGTCTCTTCAGATGAAGGGATTAAAAAGAAGGACAATGGAAAGGAATCCTTTTACATGCAAATAAACCAGACATTTAACAGCTTCCCACCCATCTGTTCCCATCCTATAATACAATATCTGAACCTTCCTCCAAAGGCATGTTTTTGCTTGACCCACAAAAAGTTTTTAAAAGTAACTGTGGGTCTCTGAGTTTTTGGGTTTTTTTTTTTTTTTTTTTTTTTTTTTTAGACTTTTAAGTTCAGTGGTACATATGCAGGTTTGTTATATAGATAAATACGTCATATGGGGACTTGTTGTACAGATTATTTTATCATCCATATATTAAGCCTAGCACCTGTTAAAGATTTTTTTCTGATCCTCTACCTCCTACCACCCAGGTCTTTGATTTTTTTAGAAAGGGATATTTCAAGAAAAAATCCAGATATCTGAGGTTTTTAATTTTATTTATTTAATTTATTTTTTTTGAAACAAAGTTTTATTCTTGTTGCCCAGGCTGGATTGCAATGGCACGATCTTGGCTTATGGCAACCTCCGCCTCCTGGGTTCAAGTGATTCTCCTGCCTCAGCCTCCCAAGTATCTGGGATTACAGGCCTGTGCTACCACACCCAGCTAATTTCTTGTATTTTCAGTACAGATGGGATTTCTCCATGTTGATCAGGTCAGTCTTGAACTTCTGACCTCAGGTAATCTGCCTGCCTCGTGCTGGGATTACAGGAGTGAGCCACTGCACCTGGCCTCTCTGAGGTTTTTATATTGAAAAATTTATGTCTGCTAAAGCTTAGCCATTATTTGTGCAATCAACAATGGGCTGGATCTGTGTCAGGGATGCTACCTTCAGATGTGAATACTGTCAGGCTTGACCATTCAGATGGTGTTGTAGCTACATTTGCACTTGACTATTCATAAACCTGGAAGCCTTTGAAATCTTGATTCCATAGGTCCTTTATATTGTTTTACTTCTGTGTTTGTTTCTTTGTTCATTGGGGAACAAGTCCAGTGTAGTAGGCTCTGTATTCTGACATATCTCACCAATTGAGTTATCCTAAATATTCTACTGTAGAGATGTGATTATACTGTTCCTACTGATTTGTGGTTCAGAGAAGTTAATAAACCTGTTCCAGATAACACAACCAATATGAGAAGAGCTGTGATTCAAACTTACACTGTCTACTCCCAGGAGAGTAGGTGGAATAAAAGTTAAAAATGTGAACCATCTTGGAGCAGAGATAATGAGGACATTTCATCTTGCAATGATATATTTAAGGAGTTATTCAAGAACTGTTCCTTGGAATCAGTTTTCTCTTATGATGGTGCACTCTAAGAAGGGAGGGCTTAAAGCACCATGTGAATTATTTAAAACGAAAGTGCTGTATGTCCTGCAAACTAAATGTCTGGGATAATCCAAGATGGGATACCCTTAGAGAAGAGATAAATCAGATGACATCTCTGAGGTCTGCTGGTTTTTTATTTTACTCTCCTCTTATCTCAAATTTCTCTCTACTTTTGATTCCTCAAGGTGAAATCAACTAGACTATTTGGTGATTTGGAAAATACAAATGCAGCCAACCACGTGTTGCGCAATTCAAGTGTTCCAAGGATCTTTAGGTCTGGAAAAAGCGTTTAAAGTCTATCCAGCAGTTGCTTATCATTTTTATTGAATAACTGAAGTCAGGGCGGTTAGGCAACTTGACCAAAATCATGGATTTAAATTAGGCTGCCAAGATCATGCCACTGCATTCCATCCATTCTAGGCGACAAAGTGAGACTCCGTCTCAAAAAAAAAAAAAAAAAAAAAAAATGACGATGATGGTGATAACACTCTTGATGCTGTCAGCTATGCAGAGCATGTATGGTTCATGGTGGAAAAAGATGCTGGTAATATTGATGTTGGCAATGACAGAGATTGGCGGAGACAATTTTCATGGGGGGATTATAATATCTCCAACTGGTATCAATGCTGATGTTTATATTAATGATGATAAAGTTGATGGCCATGATGATTTTGAAGATGCTGATAACTGGGGGAGAATGATGAGTATGAATCGATTTCCAGGTTGCACAGTTGTTTGCCCAGGGATATTTGTGGTTTTTTTTTGGAGACTGTTTAGTTTTCCTTTCTGGTATAATCCTGATCTCAGTTCTCCTAAGAAGAGAATGAGTTAGTAGCATGTAACAACTGAAAACCAGGAAAAGAGCTCCACTGGGGTCTCCGATAAAGTGTGTTTCTTTCTGACTGATACTAGATACATACCATTACCAAGGCACCAGAAATCCTCTGGGGATAC
The DNA here is from genome assembly GCF_001604975.1 of Cebus imitator. Taxonomy (NCBI): domain Eukaryota; kingdom Metazoa; phylum Chordata; class Mammalia; order Primates; family Cebidae; genus Cebus; species Cebus imitator. The sequence goes on along the minus strand of NW_016107565.1, from coordinate 2,686,630 downwards.
AAGAAAACCTAACAGATAGTTAGATGAGAAGGGAAAGAAAGAAAATGGGTAAAGAGAAAGAATGAGGAACTACAAAGTATCTTGGAGCCGAAAGGGCTGAACTCGAAGTTCCCTCTTTGCTATTAATCCCTAAGTACGAGACTTTGACAATTAGATAAGTAATTAGATGAAGGGTTATGATGATAGGCTCTGGAGTCAGAAATGCTTAAACTGAAATCACATTCTAAGTCTTGTTAGTTATGTGGACCTTGAGTCAGACAGTTAACTACCCTCAGCCTCAGTGCCCTCTCATCTATAAAATGGGAACACATCTACGTTATTGTTTTGATGGTAAGAGTGAAATGGATATAAATGATTGAATCAAATTACTCAGTGCTGACACATGCATGTAAATCCCTCATCTTCTTGATTCCCCTCTGCCATCCCTTTTGAATGTGCCCATCCATTCTGCACCAGCCCCCTGAGCCCAGGATGGCCTTTCTCACTGGCTTGTTCCATGTCCTGATTTCAGTGATTCTCTACAATCTTTTATTTTCTTTTTTGATGCCTGCAAGAACTTGATTAGTATGCGAAGGAGTGGCCAGTCCACTCCACACTGCAGCAGGAGCCCAGAGCTGAGCAGAAGGCCTTGGGAACCGTGCGATGCATTTCTCAGTGGCAGGCAAAATGAACCCGGGACGAGCTAAGCTTTGCTTGTTTCAAAACCTCCGTCATAAATTAACGTAAAGATGCTCTTTTTCCTCACCAGCCAGAGGACAGGCGTGTTTCGGTAGGCAATTAATCTTGGCTGATCTATATTAAATATTTATCTGCTGAAATAAGCCCAGTATTGTAGTGGTATTTTTCATTATAGGACTTATCATTTCCATAGAGATTTCCATGAGCCGGCTCCCTTGTATATATTAAACCCAAATTTCCTGTGGAATGACACATCTTTCTTGGCAGTGACCTTTCCTCTCTGTAACAAGCTACTGATATGTTGGAATTTACAGGGCGATAAACACATTTATTGAGAAAGAGGGAGTGGAGCAATCATTTATTTGCTTGCCTAATAAAAACCCCGGGGGACATGCTTCAAAGAATGGAAATCGGTCCCCGTTTTCAGCAGCACAGGGTGAGGGGGCAAGTGGTTGAGATCTGCTCTTGGAAAAGCCCTAAGAAAAGGGGGAGAGAGAGTTGCTTTGATAAGAGTCATTATAATTCCTTGTATTTGAATTGGGGTTTTTACAGCCATTTCTATTATCTCATTTGAGCCTGTCAAACACCCCCCTCCCCAAATGTGAAACTATCTCCATTTTTAAAACGAGGCTCCTAAAGCTTCAACATCTTTGCCAAACAGCTCTAGGGCACAGCTGGTATTGTAACTCAGAAGCTGGCTGTTAGGGCCTCTTGCCTGTACCACACTGCCTCCCACAGGGGGAAGAGAAAAGTGCAGCTTCATCAGATTCTGGCTCTGAGTGTGAAATTGGATATTCAAGTCTCTGGATATTACACAATTTGTAAAATCTGAGCATCCACCTTGGTCTATGCCATGCTCCTAGAAAACATGAGCTTTCCCAGAGAGAGCTACAGTGAAAAGAAAGTGATGCAGAAAGGAGCAAAAAGGGAAACCTAGATGGGAGGGGAGTGGAGAAAAATCGGAGGACTGGTGGCAGGCCCCTTCAAAGTTAATGTGTATTTGAATTAGCTGAGGATCTCATTAAGTCTATAGATTTGGATTCATTCGGTCTCGGGTGGGCCCTTGGATTGTGCAGTTCCCCAGAGGATTCTGAAACTCACCAGATGCAGCTGGTGGTGGTCCAAGAGCTGTAATTTAAGCACCAAGGTGATATGAAACAGGCCTAAGGAGAAAAACAAGGAATGATAGCATCAAGTGACCATGTGGTACTTGTCTTAAAAGACCTGAGAGTAGGCCAGGTGCGGTGGCTCATGCCTGTAATCCCAGCACTTTGGGAGGCCAAGGCCGGCGGATCGCCTGAGGCCAGGAGTTCAAGATTAGCCTGGCCAACAAGGTGAAACCTCATCTCTACTAAAAATACAAAAATTAGTCGGGTGTGGTGGTGGGCACCTGTAATCCCAGCTACTGGGGAGGCGGCGGCAGGAGAATTGCTTGAACCTGGAAGACAGAGGTTGCTGTGAGCCGAGATCATGCCACTGCGCTCCAGCCTGGGCAACAGAAGGAGACTCCGTGTCAAAAAGATCTGAGAGTAGAAAAGGTTGTTTAATGTTGTTTAATTTCACCCTCATGCTCCCACCAGTTAAAAAAAAAATCCTTAGGGCAAAACTGTGTCCTGTGAAAGTGGCAAGTAATTTGGTGATCTTTTGGGTCAGTGATTCTCAAACTTTAACCTGCATCATAATCATCTAGAGGGCTTGCTAAAGCAGACTATGGGGCCCCACCCACAGTTTCTGAGTCACCGGTTCTGTCTGGGGCTGGGCCAGAGATTTTGCATTTCTAACAAGTTCCCAGGTGATGCTGAGGCAGCTGAGGCTTCAATTCCAGGGACGTCGAGGACCACTGTGTGTTTCCAACCCTTCCTTCTAAAGAAACACCCAAGGAAACCCAGAAAGGAAAAGTGATCTCATTTACAACCACAGAGCTGGTGAGAACGCAGATCCGGGCTCCAAGCTCTGTAAACTGCTAGTCTAGTCCTCTTTCTGCCTCTCCGTATCTCTGTATCCTTGGTCAAGCCCCGTCATCAATTTCTGCTCGGAAAAGGTTTAAAAAGAATCTAAGAAGTGGTGGTCAGTGAGGGCGATAACTTTGGCAGCTGTGATTAATATAACATTGAAGAGAAAAAGAACCTACCTTCCTCCCAGGGGCAGAGAGCTTTTGTGTTTGCGGTACACAGGGAAAAGCGCAACCTGAGAGGTAATCTATCACCGCTCTCTCTCCACTGAGACCAGCTATTACTCTCCCCCTGGTTTCACTCAACATGAAAAACATTATTTCTGGGCAAAATTAAATTTGGGGGTTTTTGAAAATAAAAGAACAACATTCTTGTTCCCCAGTCCCCTTTCAGAATCCCTTTCTCTTTCTTTCAAAGGTTATAGCTCCTGGCATTGCTGCATATTGAATTTTTTAAGTGTTCTTCTGTAACAATAACAGTGGAGATGGGCTTATTTTTCATTGCTACTCTTCTTTAATTTCTTTCCTTTTGTCACTCATTTTTGCTTTTCTTCCTTATTACTCTTCTCTTTTACATTCTTCCCCTCCTCCCTGTATCCTTCTTCTCTTTCAGTTCTCCTTTCATCACTGGATGTTGGAGCCAAGAGACTTTCAATTATCAGACACAACTTCCTGTTTTCCAGACAGGAAAACAAGGTCCAGAAAGCCTTACCCATTTTGCTGGATCTTATGGAAGGGACTCTGCGATACTCAGTTGCAGGGCCACAGATACAACCCAAATACCTCAGCTCTTTTCTCCTGTGGATTTCATCTACTTTCTGTCTAAGCACCATTCTCAAGTTCAGCACTCTCCCCAACAGTGACATCTCACCTACACACAGTAATTCACAGGGAAGGGATGGGGGTGGGTGTGAGACAAAAATCACTTAGGTAGGGTGAAGGGCCTTGTCAAAACCATTCAGACCCTCGGAGGGTGTGGAGAAATCAGTGTTTTCAGACTTTGTTGATGGAAGTATAAGTTTGTGTTTTTGAAAATTCAAGATGCCTATGAGCTGTGACGCCATAATTCCACTTTAGGAATAATTTCCAAGAAAGACTCACAGTGTGTGCAGAGGTGTACTTAACAATATTTACTGCAACACCGTTCATAACTAGCCAAGAGGAACAAAATATGGAAACAACCTGAATACCTATCAATAAGGGATTGCTCAAAGAAATTACAGTGCATTCTTGTGTTACCACAAAGCCATTTAAAAAAAAAAAAAACAATCTATGTGTACTGATCTGGAAAAAAACCATGATATATTGTTGAAATGAAAAATAAAGCAAGTTGCATACACATAAACAAACATCATGACCTTTTTTCCTTAAAAATGTTTATAGATCTATATGCATAAATGCTAGATTTATATAAGCATAAGTAAATGTATAAGGATGTGTTATGAACTAGCAGAATAATGAGTAATTTTGAATATTTTTCCAAAGAGAACACATCCTTCACATTCCCATTTAATGCTAGCTTGTTCTCACTCACCCATAGAGAATTCCATACTACCCTATGATACCTCTCTTTCTTCCTTCCCTGCTCCTCCCTCCCTCTCTCTGCTTCCCGCTTTACTTTTACTCTTTCTGTCTCTCCCACCCTCCCTCTCTTCTTTCTCATACACACTGCCGAAGTGATTTTCAAATGCTTACATCAATGGTAAAAAACCCACAGAGGGAAGAGAACGGGTTTCCTGGTAGTTCTTCCGCAAAGCAGGTTGATTGATTGCAGATTGCAACCAGGTCCAACTTTCTGTCCCAAATGACAAATGAAGAGTTCTTAAAAACAGAACAGAATATCCCGTATTCAGAGAGGTATCTCTACCAGGCCAGAAATAAAAGGCAGTGAGCAATGAGAACTGTGTGTAATTCCTGACCCATCCATAGCCTGTCACATTTCTGCACTCTCAGAACCAGTGTCAGTAGTGTTGGCTGGACTCCTTGGCTTTGCCCTCCAGGTTCCTCCACCATCCAGCCTAAAACCCTCATTATCTCCAGCACCTGCCTTTCCTGCACGTCTGGGTGGTACAGGGAATGTTTACATTTCCTGGGTACATTGGGTACAGTCAAACCTCTGTGGCTTTAACCATTTTTCCTCCAGCTGTCCAAGTTCTAAGCAGTCTTTAAGGTATGGCTGAATGATTCCTTCTCTCAGAAGTCTTCTTTCATATACCCCTGCTCTTTCCAAATTAAATACATCTCACTTGCTTTATTACTAGAGCAATTATTTAATGTTGTTTTGTATTGAACTGACTTGGGGGCAGTTCTTCACACTAGATTGTTATCGAAGACAGGGATCATATCTTTTCTTTTGTATTCCAAGTGTCTCATATACAGTAGATGTTCAATGAATGAAATAAAGGATGAATGAGGGGTGACATTATTAGGTGACAAACGAGTAGATTTCTGGTTCAGTTAGGCCTATTAAATAATGATTGGTGCATCTCAATTCGGTTTGTTTCAACAGCATTTAAAAATCCTAGATATTTCACTAATGTTCTCATTTCTAAAACCAACTGCATCTTTTCTTTGTATGTTATCATACATCCATATATCTAACATTAATTTGCTGCATTTCTTATGAAAGCTAATTCTGTAAACAGGTATCTGTGTCCTAGAAAGTTTTTCCCAAAATCATCTACAATTTTCCTTATGCTGGACATTTTATTTTGTTTCCATTTTTTCCAAATTATAACAAAATATGTTATGATGCTTTTATGCATATAGCATTTTTTTTCTTTTGAGGTATTTCCTTAGGATAGATTCCAGGAGAAGGTTATTAGGTCAAAGTATATGATCATTCTTATAAGCCTCATTAATTTTGACCCCAGTAATTCAGAATGTACACTGATTTGGAGGTAGTGAGCTTTATTTGCTCTCTCCATGAAAGGAAATTGTTAAATAATAAATTGGCATAAACACAATTTCCAGGGTTCCTCTGACAATATTTCATGCAAACATTTTAAGCATTTTTTGTAGACATCTTTTTCTTGCATACAGAATTGACATGCTAATTATGATTTATTTTCATCAGTTCATTAGTGCAGGCCTTCAGTGATCAACACTTGTTCAACTAATTTCCACCTTTTTCTACACAATTAATGTGAATGGGGCTTTGGCTACGTCTGAAGGGTTTTTCACGGGTTTCATTTGAGATATGTTTGAAGTACTTATTATTTGCTGGGTATTATTTTAGGTGCTTAGGATACAGAGGTAAATAAGATTCAACCCTTTCTCTCAAGGAGCTCAACTTTCTTAAGGGAGACTAGTCTGTGAATACGTGCATCAGGGAGATGGTGGATGGATGGACAGGATGATCTGGAGGCACCCCAGAGGGGAACCCTGCATGGGCAGGTGCCCTGGCAAAGTTCCCATGTTAACAATGTAGCTGAGTTGAGTTCTAAAGGAGTGGAAGCTTATCAAACAAACAGTTTAGATAGGAAAACAGTTTTCAGTTAATACATCCATTAGGTGATGTTTGTTTTTAAATATTAAATTACTCATCCTTTTAATTTATTCAGACTGAACTTTCCCCAAATAGCTGAGTTCATGTTGTTTTCCTTCTCTCCTCTGCACAGAGCACTGGGAAGTACCTGAGGATGTCAGAGTTCTGAACTTGCCTCTGTACTTTTTTGCTCTGAGCACTGGTAAATCGATGTATATCTCATCTCTGTACCTCAGTTTTCTTACCAATAAGATGGAAGTAACACATTATATCTGCTTTCTGTCTTGGGATCTATTTTGGGTATAAAAATCAACTGATAGAAAAACGCTTTAAGTTGTTTTTAAAAAGATGCAAGATGATGAATTTGTCTTATTTACTCACTTCTTACAGGGCATCCCTTAGTTCCTGAGGCCCCCTAATCCGTCTCTTTGTTTGAAGCTCTTCATTGGAGCAGAGTCACAAATAGAATCTATGGAACATGAAAATGGTTCTCTAATAAGCTCTATATGAGGCCAGAAAAACAGTGCCAAATAAAATCAGCCAACAATCAGTCAGCGAGGCAGCCCTGCCTCTGACTGCATAGGGAATGGTTCACTGCTCAGAAAGATTAAGGCTCCAAATGCTGCCAGTGCCCTCAGTGCAGTAGGGCTGTGGGAGAGACGCAGGGAGGCGAAGAGGGGATCCATGGGAGGGCTGGAGCGGGGACTCCAGGAACTCAGAGTTTCCGAAAGGCACCTGAGAGATCATCCAGCGCAAATGCTGAGTTGTAAACACAGAAGAGTCCCAGAGAAGGGAAAAAACAAGAAACAGGATTTTTCTGCTTCATCCAAGAGCTGGGAAGAAAAACAGTGAGCCAAAGATATAGAGTGGAGCTTGATTCAGTATAGATAAGGAATATCTATATAATGTTCAATATATGGAATAATCCATATAAAGAGTATGATTCAATATAGATAAAGAAAAATTCTGATGCCATAGAGAGTCGCCAGCTAATGGAAAGATTTTAAGCAGCAGTAGGGTAACCACTTTTTCAAGAGGAATAAGAAAAGAGTGGAAGATAGGATGGCCTTCCCAATATTCCTCAATTCCTTCTTTATAGATGTCATGCTTACTGCCTGGAGAGATTACTAGACATGCTTACATCTCAAGGAGTCCTTTCTTTTTCTAAAATGTTATGTCATATTTTGTGCTAGTTCATGATATTAGGCACTAACTTTCATCAACAGGCACATTTTCCCTCAGCATTCACCTGTATTAATCTGCATTACTTAATCAAGACCTCACAAATGGCTTTGGAGTTTATTTCTAGTTCTGTCATAGTAGGCTTCCCTCTTGTAATCAGTAGTATGCTGGTAGATGCTTAGCAACTATTTCCAATATTTAATAATCATTAATGATGTTCACCCTCCTTCCCCCAAATAAAGCTCTGATTGTTAGTGTTTGCCGATTTCCATGGTGTAAACATTTCCACTGTCACTAATTCCTAATTCCTAAATGTGGAATTAGGAAGCGAGGAATACATTCAACTTCTATGAACCCCTAGAAGCTGACTTTGATAAACCAGTGCCTGGAGTTGTGTTCTCTGCTTCCTTCATGGAGATTTCAAAGCTAATGCATTGGACAAAAGCGGGAAGGAGAAGTGGATAAAAGGATGTGGACGGAAGGGAAAAATAAAGACAGAAACTTCAAATATCCTTCAACAAGTGAATGGATAAAACAACTGTGATGCATCTACAAATAGACTATTATAAAGTGAATGAACTACTGATACATTCAACAGCTTGAGTGAATCTCAAAGGCATTATGGTGGGTGAAAGAAGCCAGACTCAAAAGGCTACAAACTCTATGATTTCATTTACATGACTTTCTGAAAAAGGCAAAACTATAAGGATGGAGAACAGAATCATGGTTTCCAAGACTAAGGAGGAGGGTTTTAGTACAAAAGGAGATTTGGGGACGATGGAACTGTTCTTTACTCTGATGGTGGTCAATAACACTATGCATTTGTCAAAACTCATGGAACGGTACACTAAAAATTTAAGTCAGTTTCATTGTATGTGAATAATAATAATAATATACTGCTACTAGAAGTAGAGGGAAGATAAAGGAAATTAAGACAAAGAATTTATATCTGCTTTGGAAGGAAATCATGGATTATCTACATCATTTGAAATGGACAAATCTTTTGACCCAGCTATGCCATCTCTCAGTATCTCCCCTGGAGAAAACATGTACCAGTATAGTTGGAAGTGTGGATAAAGGTACTTATTGTCAGATGATTTGTAACACAGACATGAAAATATTGGAAGCAGCTTGCATACCCACCAGTGGGTTAATGCGTAAGTAAGTTGTGGTTTATTGATAGTGTAGAACCCTCTGCAGTAATTAAAAATAATAAAACAACTCATATTGATATTAAAGTTTCTATAAAAGATTTTGCTTAAAAAAAACCAAAAAGATCCATATGGTAGCATTTCACATATATATTAAACATACCCACTGAAATAGTTTATATTTTCCAAGAGTACATTTATACACATATAAATGTGAAAAGAAAAATCTGGAAGGCGTTCTCATTATAATGACAATTACCTATGATTTAAATTAAAAACAAAACAAAACAAAACAAAACACAAGGCACTGTATTCATGTATTGCTTGGATAGTTAAATATAAATTATCATTGGGAAATGTTCTGATATACACTTATGGACTTTGTTTTGGATGTATTAAATACTTAAGAAGGTATCCAATTCAGATGACTGTTATAGTTGCCGTGAAGGACAANAAAATTAAATTTGGGGGTTTTTGAAAATAAAAGAACAACATTCTTGTTCCCCAGTCCCCTTTCAGAATCCCTTTCTCTTTCTTTCAAAGGTTATAGCTCCTGGCATTGCTGCATATTGAATTTTTTAAGTGTTCTTCTGTAACAATAACAGTGGAGATGGGCTTATTTTTCATTGCTACTCTTCTTTAATTTCTTTCCTTTTGTCACTCATTTTTGCTTTTCTTCCTTATTACTCTTCTCTTTTACATTCTTCCCCTCCTCCCTGTATCCTTCTTCTCTTTCAGTTCTCCTTTCATCACTGGATGTTGGAGCCAAGAGACTTTCAATTATCAGACACAACTTCCTGTTTTCCAGACAGGAAAACAAGGTCCAGAAAGCCTTACCCATTTTGCTGGATCTTATGGAAGGGACTCTGCGATACTCAGTTGCAGGGCCACAGATACAACCCAAATACCTCAGCTCTTTTCTCCTGTGGATTTCATCTACTTTCTGTCTAAGCACCATTCTCAAGTTCAGCACTCTCCCCAACAGTGACATCTCACCTACACACAGTAATTCACAGGGAAGGGATGGGGGTGGGTGTGAGACAAAAATCACTTAGGTAGGGTGAAGGGCCTTGTCAAAACCATTCAGACCCTCGGAGGGTGTGGAGAAATCAGTGTTTTCAGACTTTGTTGATGGAAGTATAAGTTTGTGTTTTTGAAAATTCAAGATGCCTATGAGCTGTGACGCCATAATTCCACTTTAGGAATAATTTCCAAGAAAGACTCACAGTGTGTGCAGAGGTGTACTTAACAATATTTACTGCAACACCGTTCATAACTAGCCAAGAGGAACAAAATATGGAAACAACCTGAATACCTATCAATAAGGGATTGCTCAAAGAAATTACAGTGCATTCTTGTGTTACCACAAAGCCATTTAAAAAAAAAAAAAACAATCTATGTGTACTGATCTGGAAAAAAACCATGATATATTGTTGAAATGAAAAATAAAGCAAGTTGCATACACATAAACAAACATCATGACCTTTTTTCCTTAAAAATGTTTATAGATCTATATGCATAAATGCTAGATTTATATAAGCATAAGTAAATGTATAAGGATGTGTTATGAACTAGCAGAATAATGAGTAATTTTGAATATTTTTCCAAAGAGAACACATCCTTCACATTCCCATTTAATGCTAGCTTGTTCTCACTCACCCATAGAGAATTCCATACTACCCTATGATACCTCTCTTTCTTCCTTCCCTGCTCCTCCCTCCCTCTCTCTGCTTCCCGCTTTACTTTTACTCTTTCTGTCTCTCCCACCCTCCCTCTCTTCTTTCTCATACACACTGCCGAAGTGATTTTCAAATGCTTACATCAATGGTAAAAAACCCACAGAGGGAAGAGAACGGGTTTCCTGGTAGTTCTTCCGCAAAGCAGGTTGATTGATTGCAGATTGCAACCAGGTCCAACTTTCTGTCCCAAATGACAAATGAAGAGTTCTTAAAAACAGAACAGAATATCCCGTATTCAGAGAGGTATCTCTACCAGGCCAGAAATAAAAGGCAGTGAGCAATGAGAACTGTGTGTAATTCCTGACCCATCCATAGCCTGTCACATTTCTGCACTCTCAGAACCAGTGTCAGTAGTGTTGGCTGGACTCCTTGGCTTTGCCCTCCAGGTTCCTCCACCATCCAGCCTAAAACCCTCATTATCTCCAGCACCTGCCTTTCCTGCACGTCTGGGTGGTACAGGGAATGTTTACATTTCCTGGGTACATTGGGTACAGTCAAACCTCTGTGGCTTTAACCATTTTTCCTCCAGCTGTCCAAGTTCTAAGCAGTCTTTAAGGTATGGCTGAATGATTCCTTCTCTCAGAAGTCTTCTTTCATATACCCCTGCTCTTTCCAAATTAAATACATCTCACTTGCTTTATTACTAGAGCAATTATTTAATGTTGTTTTGTATTGAACTGACTTGGGGGCAGTTCTTCACACTAGATTGTTATCGAAGACAGGGATCATATCTTTTCTTTTGTATTCCAAGTGTCTCATATACAGTAGATGTTCAATGAATGAAATAAAGGATGAATGAGGGGTGACATTATTAGGTGACAAACGAGTAGATTTCTGGTTCAGTTAGGCCTATTAAATAATGATTGGTGCATCTCAATTCGGTTTGTTTCAACAGCATTTAAAAATCCTAGATATTTCACTAATGTTCTCATTTCTAAAACCAACTGCATCTTTTCTTTGTATGTTATCATACATCCATATATCTAACATTAATTTGCTGCATTTCTTATGAAAGCTAATTCTGTAAACAGGTATCTGTGTCCTAGAAAGTTTTTCCCAAAATCATCTACAATTTTCCTTATGCTGGACATTTTATTTTGTTTCCATTTTTTCCAAATTATAACAAAATATGTTATGATGCTTTTATGCATATAGCATTTTTTTTCTTTTGAGGTATTTCCTTAGGATAGATTCCAGGAGAAGGTTATTAGGTCAAAGTATATGATCATTCTTATAAGCCTCATTAATTTTGACCCCAGTAATTCAGAATGTACACTGATTTGGAGGTAGTGAGCTTTATTTGCTCTCTCCATGAAAGGAAATTGTTAAATAATAAATTGGCATAAACACAATTTCCAGGGTTCCTCTGACAATATTTCATGCAAACATTTTAAGCATTTTTTGTAGACATCTTTTTCTTGCATACAGAATTGACATGCTAATTATGATTTATTTTCATCAGTTCATTAGTGCAGGCCTTCAGTGATCAACACTTGTTCAACTAATTTCCACCTTTTTCTACACAATTAATGTGAATGGGGCTTTGGCTACGTCTGAAGGGTTTTTCACGGGTTTCATTTGAGATATGTTTGAAGTACTTATTATTTGCTGGGTATTATTTTAGGTGCTTAGGATACAGAGGTAAATAAGATTCAACCCTTTCTCTCAAGGAGCTCAACTTTCTTAAGGGAGACTAGTCTGTGAATACGTGCATCAGGGAGATGGTGGATGGATGGACAGGATGATCTGGAGGCACCCCAGAGGGGAACCCTGCATGGGCAGGTGCCCTGGCAAAGTTCCCATGTTAATAATGTAGCTGAGTTGAGTTCTAAAGGAGTGGAAGCTTATCAAACAAACAGTTTAGATAGGAAAACAGTTTTCAGTTAATACATCCATTAGGTGATGTTTGTTTTTAAATATTAAATTACTCATCCTTTTAATTTATTCAGACTGAACTTTCCCCAAATAGCTGAGTTCATGTTGTTTTCCTTCTCTCCTCTGCACAGAGCACTGGGAAGTACCTGAGGATGTCAGAGTTCTGAACTTGCCTCTGTACTTTTTTGCTCTGAGCACTGGTAAATCGATGTATATCTCATCTCTGTACCTCAGTTTTCTTACCAATAAGATGGAAGTAACACATTATATCTGCTTTCTGTCTTGGGATCTATTTTGGGTATAAAAATCAACTGATAGAAAAACGCTTTAAGTTGTTTTTAAAAAGATGCAAGATGATGAATTTGTCTTATTTACTCACTTCTTACAGGGCATCCCTTAGTTCCTGAGGCCCCCTAATCCGTCTCTTTGTTTGAAGCTCTTCATTGGAGCAGAGTCACAAATAGAATCTATGGAACATGAAAATGGTTCTCTAATAAGCTCTATATGAGGCCAGAAAAACAGTGCCAAATAAAATCAGCCAACAATCAGTCAGCGAGGCAGCCCTGCCTCTGACTGCATAGGGAATGGTTCACTGCTCAGAAAGATTAAGGCTCCAAATGCTGCCAGTGCCCTCAGTGCAGTAGGGCTGTGGGAGAGACGCAGGGAGGCGAAGAGGGGATCCATGGGAGGGCTGGAGCGGGGACTCCAGGAACTCAGAGTTTCCGAAAGGCACCTGAGAGATCATCCAGCGCAAATGCTGAGTTGTAAACACAGAAGAGTCCCAGAGAAGGGAAAAAACAAGAAACAGGATTTTTCTGCTTCATCCAAGAGCTGGGAAGAAAAACAGTGAGCCAAAGATATAGAGTGGAGCTTGATTCAGTATAGATAAGGAATATCTATATAATGTTCAATATATGGAATAATCCATATAAAGAGTATGATTCAATATAGATAAAGAAAAATTCTGATGCCATAGAGAGTCGCCAGCTAATGGAAAGATTTTAAGCAGCAGTAGGGTAACCACTTTTTCAAGAGGAATAAGAAAAGAGTGGAAGATAGGATGGCCTTCCCAATATTCCTCAATTCCTTCTTTATAGATGTCATGCTTACTGCCTGGAGAGATTACTAGACATGCTTACATCTCAAGGAGTCCTTTCTTTTTCTAAAATGTTATGTCATATTTTGTGCTAGTTCATGATATTAGGCACTAACTTTCATCAACAGGCACATTTTCCCTCAGCATTCACCTGTATTAATCTGCATTACTTAATCAAGACCTCACAAATGGCTTTGGAGTTTATTTCTAGTTCTGTCATAGTAGGCTTCCCTCTTGTAATCAGTAGTATGCTGGTAGATGCTTAGCAACTATTTCCAATATTTAATAATCATTAATGATGTTCACCCTCCTTCCCCCAAATAAAGCTCTGATTGTTAGTGTTTGCCGATTTCCATGGTGTAAACATTTCCACTGTCACTAATTCCTAATTCCTAAATGTGGAATTAGGAAGCGAGGAATACATTCAACTTCTATGAACCCCTAGAAGCTGACTTTGATAAACCAGTGCCTGGAGTTGTGTTCTCTGCTTCCTTCATGGAGATTTCAAAGCTAATGCATTGGACAAAAGCGGGAAGGAGAAGTGGATAAAAGGATGTGGACGGAAGGGAAAAATAAAGACAGAAACTTCAAATATCCTTCAACAAGTGAATGGATAAAACAACTGTGATGCATCTACAAATAGACTATTATAAAGTGAATGAACTACTGATACATTCAACAGCTTGAGTGAATCTCAAAGGCATTATGGTGGGTGAAAGAAGCCAGACTCAAAAGGCTACAAACTCTATGATTTCATTTACATGACTTTCTGAAAAAGGCAAAACTATAAGGATGGAGAACAGAATCATGGTTTCCAAGACTAAGGAGGAGGGTTTTAGTACAAAAGGAGATTTGGGGACGATGGAACTGTTCTTTACTCTGATGGTGGTCAATAACACTATGCATTTGTCAAAACTCATGGAACGGTACACTAAAAATTTAAGTCAGTTTCATTGTATGTGAATAATAATAATAATATACTGCTACTAGAAGTAGAGGGAAGATAAAGGAAATTAAGACAAAGAATTTATATCTGCTTTGGAAGGAAATCATGGATTATCTACATCATTTGAAATGGACAAATCTTTTGACCCAGCTATGCCATCTCTCAGTATCTCCCCTGGAGAAAACATGTACCAGTATAGTTGGAAGTGTGGATAAAGGTACTTATTGTCAGATGATTTGTAACACAGACATGAAAATATTGGAAGCAGCTTGCATACCCACCAGTGGGTTAATGCGTAAGTAAGTTGTGGTTTATTGATAGTGTAGAACCCTCTGCAGTAATTAAAAATAATAAAACAACTCATATTGATATTAAAGTTTCTATAAAAGATTTTGCTTAAAAAAAACCAAAAAGATCCATATGGTAGCATTTCACATATATATTAAACATACCCACTGAAATAGTTTATATTTTCCAAGAGTACATTTATACACATATAAATGTGAAAAGAAAAATCTGGAAGGCGTTCTCATTATAATGACAATTACCTATGATTTAAATTAAAAACAAAACAAAACAAAACAAAACACAAGGCACTGTATTCATGTATTGCTTGGATAGTTAAATATAAATTATCATTGGGAAATGTTCTGATATACACTTATGGACTTTGTTTTGGATGTATTAAATACTCAAGAAAATGAGTTATTAAGATATTTTGTCTAGTTGCCGTGAAGGACAAAAGCATGAAAGAGAAGGAAAGGGGAAGAGAGTAAAGAAGAAAAGGAAATGAAGGAGACAAGGAAAAAAGGAAACAATGAAAAGAACAGAGAAACTGGAGGAGCAAGGAAAGGATGGGAGAGGAGAGGAACAAAGGGCAGAAGTGAGTGAGTGATCAGATGGGAAAGACAGAGGGAAGATATCACTCTTTTCTACTCTGTGGGGGTTCTCTTTTAAGGAATCCAGTGTTACCTGACACCCTTTCCCAGTTAATAGGCTTGATTTTGATATGCCTGTGTCATATAGCATATGAGCCATTAGTAGAGCGTGCTTTGTTAAGATAATAGCTACCAGAGATTCATACCTCATGCTTTGGGATTAATGTGTCCAGCAAAAACTAGTGAAAACAGTATTATAGGTATGACTGGAGACTTTCTCCTTTTGAGGTTGCAGGAGGGCTTATTGTATGGATGAACTCAGTCCCAAGCATCCAATTGAATTGGAGTTACCCAACAGTGTGTCCATTTCAGGATTAATCTTGGAGAGTCAATCGTGTTAAGAGTGTACATGAAACCTCCCCAGCTGTCTCCTTAGAACCTTGAAGTCACTGAAGGTAATCAGTTAGGACAGAGTACTCATACGGTACTATTGGACTCGGCACGCATTTCATGAGCATCTACTGTGTGCTGGTCACTGCGATGGACAGCGTCAAAAGGGACGAGATAAACAGGATAAGGTTATAACCTTAAAGGTGCATGCTCATAGTCTTGTGGGAGTTGGGAATATATATGTACAAGATGGGGCAAAATAGCAAGGAATTTAGAGATGATTTGATGCTAAGAAACTGCAGTGTTTCCTTGTTGATTACAAGGATTCCTATTCATTTGAAGATGGGCTTTTATAAGTCTAAGTATATATTAAAAGAAAAATAGATCCATTTTCTCTCTTAGGTATGCATTATGAACTCCAACCATTGGGAATCAAATAACTTAATAGTTCAGGTACCTAAAGTCTAGAGTCAAACAGAATTGGGTTTAAATCCATCACTTACTTATAGTTGACCTGTGGCAAGTCATATTCCTATGTAAACCTCAGTTTCTTAATTTATAAATGGAGATGTGATTTAGTCCACAGAGTTATTATAAGCATTAAATAATGTTAACATTGTACATTAAATAATGTATATATACACACACACTACCTATATAGTATGTATATTGGATATATCTGTTGTATATATCATATATGTGTATATACACATATATCTATATCTTAATTAGAAGATCCTCCAAGCTAAGTGCTGCATTTACTCTCTGTGACTTGAAGCCATCCCTTAATGCTTTAGGATTCTGATAATGTCACTTATCTCTCTGAGCCTCAGTGTTCTAATTTTTAGAATGGGCATGAAACTGATTCTGTGTACATTTTCTCCTCCCCTCCCCTCCTCTCCCCTCCCTCCCCTTCCCTCCCATCCCCTCCCCTCCTCTTCTGTCTCCTCCCCTCCCTTCCCCTCCCGTCCTTCTTGATGGAGTCTCACTCTGTTGCCCAGGCTGGAGTGCAGTGGTGTTATCTCAGCTCACTGCAGCCTCCACCTCCCAGGTTCAAGTGATTCTCCTGCCTCAACCGCCTGAGTAGCTGGGATGACAGGCACATATCACCATGACAGGCTTTATTTTTGTATTTTTAGTAGAGACGGGGTTTCACCATGTTGGTCAGGCTGGTGTCAAACTCCTGACTGCATTTCACCCTCCTCGGCCTCCCAAAGTGCTGGGATTACAGGTGTAAGCCATCATGCCTGACTCCATATTTTCTTATTTTGTCTCTGGGGCTGACCTGTGAAGTAGAGCTGTTAGAATCATTTTCATTCTACAGAAGAGGACACTGCTGCACAGCAAGTTAGACTTTCTGAGGGTTGCCGAGCAAAAGAATGTGTATTCCTCCAGCTCTTCTAATGGTCTCCTCCAAATCAGGGCCAACCGGGGTTTAGTCCAGTGAAATGAATTCAGATTCACTGGCAGAAGTGTACAGGCTCTCAAAGGTTCTCTGTAATCTCAACCAAATCCGTTTGTTAGTCATCCTAGAGGAATCATTTAACTCTGTTCACTTTTCAATTTTTTTTTTCTACCACAGTTTGCTTCTCGCTCACAGGTCCTCAGACCCTAGGGTCCTATTTTCCAGGGCTGGATCACTGAAGGCCAGCAGAGGGATGCTGGGTTCTGCCTCTACTCTCCATTCCTGTGATGGACTCTATTTCACTGAGCTAGGAAACAGCTGTCATTTAAAGGGCACAGCCGGTGGGTGGGAAGAGAGGAGGAGGACAAAGGTTTCCTTGGCTGGGCAACCTGGAGAATGACTCAGGATAAACAGAATAGGATTGACTCAGTGGGGTAAGGATGCCAATTGCATTCACTCTCCTGGTTTAGCCTCCTAACCTGCTACAATCTGTATCTTGGTCTAGGCATTCAGTATCCTCTCATTTGAGTTTGCATTTTTATAATCAGCTTCAACTCTATGCCAGGTTCTGAAAATACAGAGGTAGAGGTGACCTGTCCTTGAGAAGCTCAAAATTTAGTAGGAAAATCAGCCAAGGCTAAACAGAACGAAGTAGTTGTAAAGAGAGTTGGTGTAGCTGGGTCAAAGTGGACAAGGAACATAATCTTTCTGAGCCTGAAATTTTTGCATCTTTATCTTGACTTTACTAATACCTGTCCCAACCCTTATGGTTGAAATGGTTGAGTGAGATAGTAATTAAAACCCGTGGCTCAGAGTAGGTACTCAACAATTGGTGTCTACTAATGAGTACTAATGATATCATCCTAAAGGAATGATTCAGGCAGTATGAATATTGGAAACCTGGAAGGCTTCTTGGAGGGAAGCAGTGTGAATATTGGAAATCTGGAAGGCTTCCTGGAGGGAAGTAGCATTGTGCTGGGCTTAGCAGTTTGAATTAGACTGAGTGAGCTGATGGTTGCGTGCTTTCTTCACCCCTCCCCACCCCCACTTCATGGGGTTTTGAGCCAGCCTCCCTCTCTTGCTCACGTTGCTCTCACCTAAAGAATTTTTAAAATCCTTTTTCTGTATTGACTCAAATACTCACAACTCCTAAAACCCAGCCAAGATTCTGCCCATCTGAGTGCCTCTGGCCTCATTTTGGATTCAGACTGAAAATCACTCAGGGTTCACAGTCACTTGTTCTCTAATTCTTCCAAAAATTATAGTGTGTCCTGTAAAGGACTTCAGGGATATTCAAACTTTTGATTGTATAGATGGAGAATCCAAGGCCCAGGGAAGTAAAACAGCTTGCCCAAAAAAAAAAAAAAAAAAAAAAAAAAAAAACCACTTTGGTGACAGAGCCAGAAATAAGATCCTGGGTTCATTCTGTTTCCCAATTTTTTTTTTTTTTTTACTAAGTTTTGGCTCCTGATGCATATAATAAATTTCAGAATTCAGTGCTATTTGTTTCTTATTCCTGTGCAGTGGGTTATGGCAGCGCCCAGAACTGTGTGCAGGAAACATCAGGGCTCTGAAGCTCTGGCTGCTGGCCTGATTTCAGCACCTGCTTGTTGGAGGGGACCAGGAGAACAGCTTTTAGCTCTGCAGGAATTCCATGAGTACTTTCTCCCAGGCTCACATTCTCTGGTCTAAGAACTATCTCTAAGGACAAGGAACTACACAGACTTAGCTCAAATTACTTTCAATCAGCATAGAACACAAAGGCAGCCTGCCCTGAGTTATCGAATGGATAGCAGTGAGAACTAGTACAGGAAAAACTTTCATGGAAAAGTGTCAGCCCCCGCGATGTGGCTGCTGGGGCCAGTTTGGCCACCAGGGAAACTGGTCTTTCATGTTTGCTGCAGCAGCAGGAAATGGTGTGGAAAGAAAATGCCTGGAAGTAGCAAGCTCAACACACAGAGTCCACGTTCCCCTTCTCCTGCCCCCACTGTCCAGGTTGTACCTGGATAGCTGGCTTTCCTTCTCTTTGGAGCTAGCTTGTCAGGACTTGCAGTTGGTACCTCTGAGGCATTCTTTCCAGCATTCTGGGGGATAGCAGTTTTGTCGTATGCTCTTATAAATTCAGCTTTGGTTTCCCTTACTTTCATTTCAATATGGATGTGCAGGTAACCTACTTCAACCAGATATTTTGAAGTTCATCATCTTTAAAAAAATAATTTTCTCTCACTTTTTGGTGAAAAGCATTTCAAAGTATTTTCAAACAATTTTTAAAAGGGGAAAAAGGCGAATGCCTGTAATCCTACCACTTTGGGAGGTTGGGGCGGGAAGGTTGCTTGAGGCTTGGAGCTTGGGACCAGCTGGGCAACGTGGCAAGACCCCTGTCTCTATGTATTAAAAAGAAAAAAAAAAAAAAAAGGCAATTTCAGTATCCTCTCAAACTCCCTCCAGAAATAAATTTGCACATATTTGTGTGTTTTCCAAAAAAAAAAAAAGAAAAAAGACAAAGCGGCGAATCCATACTTACGTACTTTTTACCTAGATTTGCCAACCATGAATGTTTTGCCACATCTGCTTTCTCCCTCCTTCTCTGTTTTTTCTCTCTCTCCTTCTTTTTTCTCTCTCTTTCTGAAAAAAAATTAGAAATATGTTGCAAACATCCTGTCACTTCCCCTGTAATATTTTGGCATATTTCTTCTAAGAATGAGAACATGTGTAAACAATAAATAAATGAATTTATTAATGTAAATAATACATTCTCCTATAAATTATAAATAAATACATTTCACAATAAATACATAATCAGGCCATTAAAATCCCTAAGAAAATTAATTAATAATAGTTTCATAAGATGATCTAATACTTAGTATCCTCAATATTCTCTAAAACTCTTTCATCACTGTTTTTCCTTTCCAGGGTCAGGTCAAAGGTCACATATAGATTTTTTTTTTTTTTTTGGTCCTTCTGGTCTTTTCTGCCAAGTGTCCCTCTTTCCAGCATTCCCTCTCACCATTTACACGCATTCTTTTACCCTGTACTCACCTTGATGGTTTTGGAATTGGTCTTATTCCCTCAAGTTTCCTTTCACCTATGAGATATTCCCTTTGCCTAAAATATTTCCTTTCCTTCTGTGCTCCTGGCTTTACCATTTCATCAGTTTAGGGCAGATGCTACAGCTATGTACTCCCATTTCCCTCTATATTTTGCAATCAAAAACCTTATCATATTGTAATATAATCTATTTCTCCTAATTATTTATTTCTGATACTTACTCTGTTTTCTTGCTAGACTGTAAATACGCTGAGGCAGAAACTATGTCCGTTTTCCCCCATCCATATCAACACCAGTCTCTGGTTCAGATTCTGGTGAATAGTAGGCGTATTATATTCATTGGATGAACAAATCTTTTTGGAAAGTGAATGGGAGTGTCAATAATATTTTTTCTTTACATCTTTCTCCCCAAATCTAGATTTGTAAATTCAACTGCGTACTGGACATGTGCACTTGGCTGTCTGACTTCTCAAGTATATTGTGTATAAACCTGTATTTCTGACTCCCCTTTTCATTATCAGCCAAATCTACCTTATCTACTGCTTTCTCCATCTCTGCTAATGGAAGATTCTTGTTTCCAGTTGCTCAAGTCAAAACCTTTTACTCTTCCTTGATTCCCCTTTTTTTCCTCATACTTCATGTCTAATTTATTAGGAAACTCTAATTTTACTCCCTTGAAAGTACAAATGCGGAATCTGGCCACCCCTTTTCTCCTCTCTTGGTACTCCCCTAATTGAAGTTACTGTCCTTTCTCTCCTGGATTACTGGAATAGCCTCTTGTATAATCTTACTGCTTTTAAGCGTGCCTGTCCACATTCTAGTCTCAACACAGGATGACTTTTGTAAACCTTATGTTTACAGATTGTCTCATTTAACCAAATGCCCTGCAAATGGCTTCCATTTATTTCATAGCAAAACTCATCTCTTTACAGTAGTCAGTGAGGTCCAACATGGTCAGTCACTTGTTTTCTCTCTGACATTACCCACTACTAGTCCCTGCCCCTCCCTCACTGCTCTCTAGTTGTCTGGTCTTCTGGTGTCTCCTCTGCTTAGAAACCTCTTTCACCAAGTGTCCACATAGCTCACTCTCCTACCAATTGTCAACACAGCTCACTCCCTATCTCCTCTGTGTGTCTGCTCAAATGTCACCTTCTCCATGAGACCAACCCTGACTATCCCACTTAAAACTGCATCCCCTTCTGCCAGTACTTCCAATCTCCCCTTCTCTGTTCCACCTTTTCTTTTTTCCATAATACATATCACTTTCTAAATTACTTGCTTAAAATATTTATTATCTCTTTCTGCTAGAAGTCTCATAAAGAAGAATCTGCAAATGTTTTGTGTATTAATATATCTCGTGTTTAGAATAGTGTCTAGTGCTAAATAAATATTTGCTGAAGAATGTGTGCATGAATGAAGGAATGAATGAAATATTGAATGAATGAATGAATCATGTGAAAGCAAGATCAAAATTTATATAAACCTGGAGTCCCCTCCTGGCTTCTCTGATTTTTAGCTTTGTGGCCTTGTTCAAGTATGTCACCTGTGGAGCTTCAGTTTCTACATTTTAAAAATAGATAAATAATAATCTCTACCACAGAAGGCATCCTTGAGGATTAAACTAAGGTATTTGACATGTGCTTTGTAAACCAGAAGGCACTGAATAAATGTTAAACAGGGGTGGGGGAAGGAAGACAAAAAGAAGAGAAAGAAACCATGGAGTGGGAGTGACCAGCTGGGGATTCAATGGGCAAACTCTCACAATCCCAATGCAAGCACTGGAGGAGATAAGACATTAGTAAAAATGAAGTGGAAGAAATTCAGGCTAAAAATGCCGCATGTCCCTGAGGAAGGGGAGGGTGACTCATTCTACAAGCATCTACAAGGAATCTAGAAATCGCAAGTTCCTTTACTCAGAGAGAGTTGAACTGGTATTGATAATTTCACAGTGTTCGAAGAGGACAAAGCCCCTGCGTAAAAATAATAGTAATTCAGGGTCATGAGAAGTTCAGATGCCTGCCTTGGGAATGCC
Organism: Cebus imitator; assembly: GCF_001604975.1. NCBI lineage: Eukaryota > Metazoa > Chordata > Mammalia > Primates > Cebidae > Cebus > Cebus imitator. The sequence continues at coordinate 2,664,772 of NW_016107565.1, read as the reverse complement.
AAGGAGGGAGGGATAATGATTATAAGGTAGTGCTCACCATTTTTGAGCACCTCTATGTAGCCAGCACTTTACACATTATCTCTAACAGGAAGCCTGTGGAGAAAGAATCTTTAGAGTCCTCTCTCTGCAGGAAACAGGTTCAGAGAATTTATGTCACCACTGCCAAGTCACACAGCTGTGAGAAGCAGATTTAGGACTTGAACCTTATTCTGACTTGATTTCCAGGCATACCCTTTTTTAACTTCATTTTAGTTCCTCTCATGTTTTGTGTTGAGATGGAAGTCTCACGGTAGTTTCCATACATGAAGTAGAATTTTATTTTGGTCTTGTTGGATGAGAGTTGGACCGGCAATTTTTTTTTTTTTTATGTGTTCAACAAATATTTATTGAGCCCCTACTAAGTGCTGGGCACAGTTAATAGGTTTTTGTCATGAACAGTGCAATAAATACAACAACATCCTTGTCCTACTGGGATTTGTATTATAGTGGAAAAAAGGGCTGAGGCCTGGAGAATAGGTGAAGAAAAGAAATAAGGTATAAACAAATGAATACAATAATTCTAGACAGTGACACAATTGCCATAGATAAGTAAAAATTAGGTAATAGGACGATGTCTAGTTTAACTTTGGTGGCCAAAGCCTGCTTCTCTAAGCTGGTTGCCTTGAGCGTTCATGGTGCAAGGCAGCATGGTAGAGATCTTAGTGCTGTGTGTTCCCTGCAGGCTACCAAGGTATGAGGGCCAACCCAATCCTTCCTCTTTGAGGACTGAAAAAGACCACTTTGGGTGGAGATCAGTTAGTGGTAGATGGTAGAGGGTGAAGTTGGAGAAATAAACAGAGGTCAGTCCATATCAACCATAGCAGAGAGTTTCGATTTTATGCAAACTAAAGCACTTTTGTCTGTCTGTCTGTCTGTCTATCTATCTATATCTATCTATCTATCTATCTATCAATCTATCAATCAATCAATCATCTATCTATCTATCTATTTATTTTTGAGGCAGAATATACTCTGTTTCCCAGGCTGGAGTGCAGTGATGCAATCTTGGCTCACTGCAACCTCCGCCTCCAGGGTTCAAGTGATTCTCCTGCCTCAGCCTCCTGAGTAGCTGGGATTACAGGCATGTGCCACCATGCCCAGCTAATTTTTGTTTTCTTTTGTAGAGACGGGGTTTCACCATGTTGGCCAGGCTGTTCTTGAGCTCCTGACCTCAGGTAATCTGCTCTCCCCGGACTCCCAAAATCCTGGGATTACAGGTGTGAGCCACTGTGCCTGGCCTAAGTGAACACTTTCTTTACTCAACTTCTCTCTCATTCATCTTTGTTCACCAGAATAGCCTTCCCAGTGTCATTGCTGGATTATTCCCTTTTCAATCTCTAGATATTGGTGCACCCAGGCTCTCAGTCCTTGGGCCTCTTCTCTATCTATGCCTATGGTTTCATGTTCTCCTCTGTTCTCCTGGCGTTATTGAATTTATCCTGACAATCCACATTATGTTGTCAACCTAGACAAATCCTCTAAACTCCAGACCTATATTTCCAGCAATTTAAAAGCCTTCCTTTCTCTTTTCTTTTGAGATGGCATTTCACTCTTGTTGCCCAGTCTGGAGCGCAGTGGTGGGATCTCGGCTCACTGCAACCTCTGCCTCCCAGGTTCAAGGGATTCTCCTGCCTCAGCATCCCGAGTAGCTGGGATTACAGGCATGCCGCACCACACCTGGCTAATTTTGTATTTTTGGTGGAGATGGGGTTTCTCCATGTTGGTCAGGCTGGTCTGGAACTCCTGACCTCAGGTGACCCACCCACTTTGGCCACCCAAAGTGTTGGGATTACAGGCATGAGTCACCGCGCCAGGCCAGCCACTGTGCCTGGCCTAATTTTTGTATTTTCAGTAAAGACAGGGTTTCACTGTGTTGACCAGGTTGGTCTTCAGGTGATCCAACCACCTCGGCCTCCCAGAGTTCTGGAATTACAGGCATGAGCCACTGCGTCCAGCCTTTAAGAGCCTTCTTAAATGTGTCATGTCAAAGTCTAGATTCTTGGCTGCTTTTTTCAAATGTGCTGCTCTACTAATGTTTCCATTGTCATTGAATGGCATCACTGTTGATACAGATATTTGAACCCCAAGCAAGTAGTATCCATGATTCTTTTTCTTTCATATCCCACAGCAGCACATCCTATAAACTCTCCTTAGAAACATTATACTGTACTCCATAAATATGCATAATTATTATGTGTCAATGAAAAACAAAAGAGAAGAAAATGCATTTCTGGTATATCTACTTACGGCCTTCATCCAGGCCACTCCCTGCTTTTATCTAGATCACTGCAGTGACCCCCTAGTGGCACCCCGCTTCTGATTCTGTCCTCCCCGGCTGTCGGGCCTTCTCTACACGGCAGCCAGAGTGATCTTTCTGAAACCCAACTCAGATCCTAGCACTTGTCTCCAACCTCTCTAGTAGCTTTTTATCTCACTTAATATAAAATCTAAAGTCCTCCCATTCAGCCTTAAAAAGGAAAGAGATTCTTTCATTTGCAACAACGTGGATGGAACTGGTGAATATTATGCTAAGTGAAACAAGCCGGGCACAGGATGACGAATGTTGCGTATTTTCACTTATATGTGGAAGCTAGAACAATGGAGCTCACAGAAGTGGAGAGTTGCATGGTGGTTCCCAGAGGCTGAGGGTAGAAGAAATGAGATGATGGGCAAAGGATGCAAAGCTTCAGTTACATCTCAGGCTTAAATGTTCAAATCTGTTTCACAGTGTGGTAAATATCATTAATGGTTGAGTACTGTACATTTTAATACTGCTAAGGGAGTAAATTTAAAATGTTCTTATCACAAGAAGAAAGTTAAATATTTGAGGTTTGGGGTATGTTCATTAGCTTGATTTGAGCATTTCACATTGTATTAAATAATCATAGCTTCACTTTCCTATAATTTGTACCCTATAATTTGTCTATATATGATAATAACAATAAAGTCCTCATCCTGGCCTACCAGGACCTCCTTTATGTGGCTTCTGCTCCCTCTCTCTACCTCTCCAAACTGGCCATCTTGTCATTTTTTAAACATTCTGAGTTCACTCACAGTATGGGACATGTGACCATTGCTCCTCCCTTTGCCTGGAACAGATTGCTACCTCTAAGTTTCTGTTACCTCCTTCAGGTCTCTCGTTGTATTTCTCCTCCTTGAACATGGGACCACTCTCCCCTGCCACTGTCTGTCCCCTGAACTTGCTCTATTTTTACCATGGGACTTACCATGTCTGGCATTTCATTATATCTGCATTGACATGTTTATCATCTGGTTCTCTCACTAGAAGGTATATTCAAAAAGAACAACAGTTTGCCTATCCTTTTCACTGTCTGATCGCCCACATTTAGAAGAATCTCATAAACATAGCTCAAAAAATACTGGTTGAAAAGAAGGAAACAACAGACACTGGGCTCTACTTGAAGGAGGAGGTAGGGAGGGAGCAGGGTGAGGATTGAAAAACTACCTGTGGGGCACTAGTATGCTTATCATCTGGGTGGCAAAATAATCTGTACACCAAACCCTCGTGACACACAATTTGCCTATATAAACAAACCTGCGCATGTACCCTTGAACCTAAAATAAAAGCTAAAAAGTTAAAAAAAAAAAAGTGCTGATTGAAAGAGTGAATAGGAAGTCATGGAGTCCATTGAGTTTGAGAGAGACATGGTTATTTTTCCTCGATAATTTGAGGACTGATTTTTTTTTTTTTTGTAATCGAGATGGAGTCTCGCCCTGTTGCCCAGGCTGGAGTGTAATGGCACAATCTCGGCTCACTGCAAACTCCACCTCCTGGATTCAAGCAATTCTTCCACCTCAGCATCCTGAGTAGCTAGGATTACAAGTGCCCCCAATCTCCCACCACACCCAGCTAATTTTTTAAAAATTTGTTCTTAGTAGAGACTTGGTTTCGCCATATTGACCAGGCTGGTCTCGAACTGCTGACCTCAAGTGATCCCCCCGCACCCCACGTGGCCTCCTGAGGTGCTGGGATTATGGACGTGAGCCACCATGCCTGGCCTTGAGGACTGACTATATGCAAGCCCTGAGCAAGATGTTAAGAATATCCCAAACAAGCTACCCCTTTCCCATTCTCATACAGAATACATCCTGTAGCAGTGACAGAGAGAGGTTAATGGGCAATTTTAGTTCAGGGTGATACATACTCTGAGGAAGTGCAAGGTGATATTGGTGAGTAAGCATGGAGCTGAGAGAGTAGGGAATGAGTTTTTCCAGTCCAGAAAACTGCATGTAAGTGAGACAACTTGGAAGTTAGAGTGTGTTTGTTCACTTGGATGGAACATAGAAACAAAACAAAAGAAAAAAAGGAGACGGGACAGACAGTATCCTAGTCAGTGTTAATATATTGGGGCTACATTTTAGATAGTGGCTAGTTTCTGAAAGTTCATATAAATGTAAGGAAAAGGTGAATGTGGGTAAGGCTAATTGTGAATAGTTTTACAGAGCAGCATAAACTGACTGGGATAAGGACAGGGCAATGAGGAAGGAGCTGGGAATTTGAACATAAGGCATCTTGAATATAAATTGAGAGAGTTCCCTATTTGTCTCCTAGACAGTGGGGTTCATTGACTGCTTCCCAAAAAGGTGGAGGAGGAGGCATGAGCCAACTCACACTTTGAGAAGATAATTCTGGCTGTCATATTTAAGAAGAATTGTAAGGTTGTCAAGGTAGAAGCAGGGCGACCAGGTGGGTGGCATTTGTACTTCTGCGTGTCTTGGCAAAGAACCTGGTTTTATTTAATCCCATTAAGACTTCTTTCCTGAAGCTCTCTGGTCTTACCAGACATGCTGCTGACTGGAAAGGGGGAAAAAAAAATGAATGCACTAAGCTGTTAAGGATTAATTCCAAAATTCCTCACTTCTGAGGATTTAATTGCCACCTCTACCTACGCATGAAACAGGGTGAAGTAATAAATAGAAACAGGAAGTCAGTGAAGACTTAGGCAATTTGGAAACAGAGTCCTAAGGTAACTTGCCAGATTCCAGGGGCTCCGTATTGGCAGTGAAACAATCTGATTGCGGGAAGTGCCTAAGAACATGAGTTTCTTAGTGTTGGAAAGAGAGAAGATCCATTCATAAGCCTGTTTGCACTGCCTTCATTCATTTAAGAATTGTTTACTGGGTATTTTGTAAGTTCCAGGCAATGTATTGAGACCTGAGAAAAGTAGATACAGTTCCTGCCCAATGGAGGTTACCGTCTAGTAAGGAGAGTGAGGACAATAAAATCATTGCTAGCTGGTCTGGGGAGCCTGAGCCTGAGCTAGTTGGGGGAGTCAACTAAAGTGCCCTGTAGAAGTGACCTCCAGGCCCAGGCCCAGCACTCTGAAAAGGAGTTTATCAGGTGAGAATGCGGAGAAGATTGTCCAAAGTAGAGGAGACCTCAGATGCACTTCAGACCTGAAGTTCTTGGTTCCACTCCATAGAAGAGTCACTTGGGAGCTTGTTAAAAAGGCAGAGGCAGACTCTGGCCTGCTAAGTTTTGACAAAGCTCTCGTCTGTGTATTTTAACATAGATTCTCACCAAAGTCTGATGCAGGTGGCTGACCTCACATCAAAGTAACACAGATGGAATCTGTGTTTGATGGATTTCAAATTGTGTCCCCTGGCCTGAAGCGCAGGATGGTGAGAGGAGAGGCAGGGGTCTGCCGCGTCCCTATCCCCTGAGAAGTTCTACTTATATGAGGTTTACTTATTTTGCAAAATATTGATTGGAATGTTAGTATTTGTACTTCGTCCAGCAAAATGTACAGTCTTTGTGAATAGTGTTTACTCCTGTAGTCCTAGCACCTAACACAGAGACAAAATCTTCCCCCAAAATTATTTGAAAGAATATATTAATAAGTCAAATGTTTCAAGTCTAAGTAAAAGCATGAAGGCCACTAATTCAGTCCAACGATTCATTTTACAGATGAGTAAAGTGAAACTCAAAGAGGAATCATGACTTGTCTAAGGTTGTCCAGCTTATCATGTTAGAGTAGAGGGCTGACTTACTATGCCTGTGCCCACAGTCTAGTGTTGGTTCTTCCAGGTCCAATTTCAGCTTTTATTTATTTCTTTTTAGTCAGAGTCTCACTCTGTTGCCCAGGCTGGAGTGCAACGGCACTATCTTGGCTCACTGCAACCTCTATCTCCTAGGTTCAAGCAATTCCCCTACCTCACCCTCCCAAGTAGCTGGGATTATAGGCACCTGCCACCAGGCCTAGGTAATTTTTTTTTTTTTTTGTATATTTGGTAGAGATGAAGTTTCACCATATTGGCCAGGCTGGCCTCGAACTCCTGACCTCATGATCTGCCCACCTCGGCCTCCCAAAGTGCTGAAATTACAGGCGTGAGCCATCGCGGCTGGCCTCAGCTTTCAAGGAGGACAAAATATTGGCAGAATCTTGCTGAAAATACAGGAAGTAAGAAACATGATGCAGTTTAAGAACCATTTATATAAATTCATAGACTTGAGGCTCATACTGGGCAATTAGCTTGCTAGAGAGAATCTTGGATTGAAAGCAATCCTAAACCACATCTGGTGTGCTCATAGAATCATAGAGATAGTTAAACCCGGAATCTTCGAGCCTGAGTTTCTTAATCTATAAAATGAAAATAATCACAACCAGCTCCCAAGGTGCTTGTGAGTATTCATACCAAGTGCCTGGCCTAAAAATAGGTGACCAACATTTATTTATGATTAAGCATATGGATCTGGAAAATCAAACCAATATGCCCAATATGGGAAAAGAAATATACATTTTTACTTCTCTGGAATTCATAGCATTTCCTAATAAGTAAGGACAATAATAACACTTTCCAACCACCTGTTGGATTTTGAAGCCCTCCCATAAGCTTCTCTGTCAATCAGTTATGCAAACTCTCCTTCAGTTTCTTCAAAAACAGAGACCTCTCTGCTTCCCAGAGCAGCTTGTTCTATTGTGGTCAGTTCTAACACTCAGCAAGGACTTGCTTTATTGAGTGTAAATTTTGAGAATTTTAGAATAAATTATTATTTAATAATTGCTGTCAATTATTCCTAGTCATTCCATTTTTACCTCTCAGAGCCGTGTTTCCATGATATTCACAACTCATCAGATCCTACCAACTAGAAAAATTGGCGATGTCTTCCTTCTTCTTATGGTGCTTTGGTAATCAAATCAAATATCTCTAAGAATATTTTACACATTCCCCCCCATGCCTATCATTTTTCTATTATCATTGATTGTACTAAATCCATTACATTGTTTAATCATAAAATCATAAACTCCACTTAAAATGTTTATTTTCTTACCTCGGATGTGATCTGGGCAGTTTTTATCAGTTTCTTCTGATGTATATTTAAATAATGAGTGTGTTATTCAGGTTTAAAAGTTCTCCAAGAAGGCTATGTGGGAAAGCATCTCTGTTTTCTAATTTGCTTCAGCCCAGTAGTTTTCAAACATGTTGGGAGCAAGAGAATACTTCTGTCAAAGCAAAACACACAAATTACTGATATATCTCTGTCAGTGGTAGTATAATATATAAATCTTTGATCATCCTTGATTATTTCTGTAAAATATATTATTTGATGTCCAGGCCAGTGAGTTAAAACAGGATCAGCAAACATTCTATAAAGAGTCAGATAGGCCGGGCATGGTGGCTCACGCCTGTACTCCCAGCACTTTGGGAGCCCGAGGCAGGCGGATCACAAGGTCAAGAGATCAAGTCCATGGTGAAACCCCATCTCTACTAAAAAATACAAAAATTAGCTGGGCGTGGTGGTGCACACCTGTGGTGGTCCCAGCAACTCGGGAAGCTGAGGCAGGAGAATTGCCTGAACGCGGGAGGCGGAGGTTGCAGTGAGCCGAGATCGCGTCACTGTCCAGCCTGAGTGACAGAGAGACTCTGTCTCAAAAAAAAAAAAAAAAAAAAAAAAAAAAAAAAAGAAAAAAAGTGTCAGATAGTAAATATTTGAGACTTTGTGGGACTTCTGGTCTCTGTTGCAGCTACTCAACTCTGCCACTGTAGTACAAGAGAAGCCACAGAATATACAGCACATAAATAGGTGATTGTGAGAGTTTTCCAATAAAAGTTTATTTGTAAAACAGACAGTGGGACACATTTCATCTTTGGCCCGTAGTTTGATGCCTTGTGGGTTAATCTTTAATGATTTTAGTGCACTTTGGTTAAGTATGGTTTTAGGTCCCTTGTTCTTGATATAGAGCCAGACATTCAATTAATATAACTGAATGAATTAACAGAAGAAAAAAACATTTCTTAACCAGTTCAAAACAGGGACAAGGAATATTTCTTTACATGAAAATGACGAAAGGTCTAGCTGACAATGTGTATTGGGGGTGGCTCAGAGATGGCAGCATGCTCGCTAATCCTAAAATATCTTAACAAGAAAGAAATTGGCAATTAAATGCAGTATTACTTGCCGGGAAAAAAATTGTTCATTTTTCTTCTTAAACAATGCACTGTGGCAGAGGGAATTAAGCAGAGACCTGGTGCGCAAGACCTGGATTTAAAACCAGCTCTCGTGCTGACAGCTGTGTGTCTTTGAGAGAATTATTTCCTCTCTCTCAGTCCCTGTGTTTCCATCTAAAATTTAAGGCAATGACAAAGACACTCTTTGTGGTTCCTTGGAGCTTTCAAATTTTGTAATCTCAAAGAAAAAAATTCACATAATTGCAATGTTTAATAGGATTTATGATAATTGGAAAATAATTGCCATTCCAAAGTTTTATTAATCTATATTTAGTTATGAGTCATGCTTTCACAATAGATGCTTTGGAAATAAACAGAAAGACAAATTGAGTCAACAGAATTTTAAATATTTTATTTATATGCAGTTTGTGTAATCTCTGGAGCCCATAGGCATATTAAGATCATTTAAAATATCCATTAAAAGTTATGTGTTACAAAACGAACTCTCCTTTTAGAACGCCTTGCTGAAGGATACGTAGCTAACATTTATTGAGTAGCTACTACTGCCAGATTAATTGCATTCATTACGTTTAATCCTTCCAGCAATGCTGCAAGGTAAATACTAATATTCCTATTGCACTGACAAAGAAGCTCAGAGATGCTGAGGGATTTGCAAATGTTCTCTCGGCTAATGAGTGGGTTTATTGTAGGATTCAGAGCCAGACCAGTCTGACCATACAGTCTGTGCTCATCCCACAGTGCCAGAATGTCTTTGGGAAAGGACCTGCTTTGCACCCTCTTTCCAGGTGCTCAGTGGAATGAGCATTTGCTTTCCTCGATATCCTCTATTTTGCTTTTCTGTAGGGCATTGCAGGGACTCCTGGCAAGGTGGGTTGGGAGAGTCAGTGACTTCCCCTAGTCACATGGGGACACCAGAAGTGACAGGGGAGTAGAGAATAGGAAGAAACAAAGAAGAAGCCAGATTGAGAACCACAGAATCTGAGTTTCTGTCCCAGCTCTGGTGCAGATTTTCCAAGGAGCCTTCACTGCCCTGGTCCTCAGTTCTCTCCACTTGTGATGGGGATGGTGATACTCTCTATCTTCCAGGTTATTGGGAGAATAATGTATGTGATGACAGATTTGTAAAGGACCAAGTGCACTACAGACTCCAGAAAGTCAAGAAAATGAAATAAGACAGTGGATCCGCGTTGAGAACATTGAATCTAAGATGAGGAACTTATTTCCTAGTCCCACTTGCCACCAGTGGTGCTGTGGCCTTAGAAAGTCCCCTTCTCTCTATGGGCCTTAGTTTTCTCATCTGTGAAATTACAGTGATGGCCATGAGCACCTAACGCCCCCCATCCTGATGTTTTGGATTGGTATGGGTGACAAGGCAGTGAGCAGTTCCGGTGCATGGAGTATGTCTCAGGAAACACTGGGTCCTTTGAAGTAAAATAAAACAGGTGCATTCTAAGCTTCTTTCCCATGATTAATTCTCATAACCACCATCGTGACCCCCTGCACTCAATCATGGTGCTTCAGGAAGAATCCCACTTGCATTTCTGGAAATGGTCCATTTACATAAAAGTTGGACCATTCCAAGTGTGCTTGTTGTGTTTCTATTTTTCCCTCTCAAGTTTCTATGCAATGAGAAACACAGTGCCCTTACAGTGCTCTCCCTGAGATTATTTACCCCCATTGCTCTGACTTTTGCCCCATAAGAGCCTTCAGAACTGCTATGGGGCTGGCATTAGAGTAAAAACGTCATTACTTAAGTGAACACCTTTGGAAAATAAACCTCAGTACACATTGTAAGCAAGGATTACTTTATTCTCTGAAGTTGATATCTTTACTTGTAGTTAAAATAATACTATTTGTAATTACATATTCAGAGATAGTTCTTTTCTCCTCCTTCTTCTTTTTCTGCTTTTCCTCACTTCACCCCTCTGGGGCCAAAATGCTCTGCGAGATCCGCATGGATGCCGCTGTTTCTCGGCTGCCTTGTCAGTTGTGTTCTGGGGCATGAAGGCAGGCAGGGGATTTGGAGCTGACACCCTCTCGTTAAGATGCATCATTTCTGCCTCACATATGCCCTTGGGTTCACCTTTCCCTGAGCTGGCTGAGGACTGTGGGGGAGCGGCTGGGAGCAGCAGGCAAGAGAAATGCCCTCTTTCCTCTCTCAGCTCAGTGATTTCACCTCACTCTTCTCTGTGATTCCTCTTGTTCCTCTCTGGGGATAATTTGCTGCTAACAATAACAGAAGTTGTCCCAGAGTTCTTGTCTATCACCCTGATACCCAGAAGCTTCTCTTTATCCATTTCTAAATGATTAGTTAACGCGACCAATGGGATAAGCCACCCAGTAATAAACAAATGCAAACATCCCATCACTGTGATCAATCATGCTTTCAACAAACACTTATTTGGGATACAGTGTCATTACAGTATTCCAAAATGTATTCTTGGATTAAGCCAGACCATCAGAAAGCTCTATATTTAGAAATATGTTTGTCTCTCATGGAGTAGCTTTATCGTATGAATACTGTATGAATGGTGCTTTATTGTATGCAGTAGGCTACCTTGAGCCCATAAAACTCACAGGAATATTGTTGAGAACATCAGCCACCAGAGTCAACTATATTGATCTCTTTGTGGGAAACCATGGGAAATGTTTGTGTCTTGTTGTAGCATCCAGGGAATCTATTTCTCAAACAACTTTGAACAACTACTCTGCTGTCTTTCTGACTGTATGGCTTTTGGCTATCATTACCCTTTTTCCTTTAGCTGCAAGGAAGCTCAGAGACACTTATAGTTCACTTACATCAAGTGTTCAGGACTTCATAGAATTAACTTTCCAAATTTCATCTTTTATTTTAACCCAAACTTTATTTTCTATTCTCCCTTTTATTTTTCTTATTTTATGTATATTTTAAAGCCCGTAAGATGTGTATGTTTTTTAAAGTAACCGCCAGCTATGTCTGAGATCAGATTCATGTAAACCAAGAAGAGTGAAAGAACCCTTCACTTATTCAGAGGTCATTAGAAGGGAGCTCGATTACCTAAAAACAGTAGAGGAAACACATTTATCCAGTGCTCCCTAAAGACACAAAACTGCTGGAGGCATTCCCCTTACAAGTCTAAGAGGCAGAAATTGTCACTCCCCGCCCCCATTTTACAGATGAAGAAACTAAAATGGACCTTTTAAGCAATAGAAACATCATAAGAGCGCCCTGTACAAATAGTTGTAAAAAATAATGCTAATGCCAACAGCAGCTAACATTTGTTCATACCCTGTTGCCAACTGTGAAGAAGTTGTCTGTTATTTCATTTAACTGTCCCAGCACAATTTGAGGAGGTGCTTTTAGTCCCCATCACGTATGTGAAAAAACAGACTTAGATGGAGTTTATAAACTATTGGTCTATTTCTTAAATTCACCTTGCTACTTTCAGTATACTTCACAAGAATCAGATTCCACCTTTCCTTAAAGTTTATCTACTGGTAATTTTAAAACAACATGATTGTGTCCTTTCCCTTCTCCCCACCAATCTATCCATGATCTCCCAACTTTCAAATGTAGCTGCTCATGTAATCATAACAACAAGGGTAATATTGATAATAACTTTAATATTTGATTGATGGTTTCATGGAGTTGCTTTATTGTATGAATACTGTATGAATAATCCTAAGCCTATCCTTGAAAGGTACTACTATTTACATTTTACAAAGTATTAAGCAATAGGTGGTAGAATCATAACTCACATTTTTACCCCTTGAGCCTAGGATGGAGGATACAGGGGTAAAAGATGATCCAATTCCACCTATTTATTTCACAAGTGAAGACACAGATATTCAGGAACGGATGCACTTTCCCAAGAGCACAGAGCCAGCTCTCCTTCCTGTCTCATTTTTATTTTATTTTATTTATTTTATTTTATTTATTGCCGAAGTCTTGCTCTGCTGCCCAGGCTGGAGTGCAGTGGCGTGCTCCCAGCTCATTGCAGCCTCTGCCTCCCAGGATCAAGCAATTCTCCTACCTCAGCCTCCCAGGTAGCTGGGACTATAGGTGTATGCCACCACACCCAGCTAATTTTTTTTTGTTGTTGTATTTGTAGTAAAGACGGGGTTTTACCGTGTTGCCTAGGCTGGTCTTGAACTCTTGAACTCAGGCAATCCACCCGCCTCACCTTCCCAAAGTGCTGGGAGTACAAGTGTGAGCCACCACACTTGGCCCTCTGCTTTCTATCTTGTAATCATGCCTCCTCTGTGCAATGTGTCATTGAGTGTATGTATGTGTATCTGTGTGCATATATGTAGGAAAGCAGAGGACTAACAGAGGATGAAGGAGGATTCCTATATAGAAAACGTTTTGCTCTAAAAGATACATTTGGACTTACAATTTTCTCTCCAGCCTCATCTTAAATCTAGCAACCCTGACTGCAGTCTTCGTCCGTCCCCAGGCCCTGTCATCATCTGCCCTCCCACATCCAGCTCCCCTAGTGGGACGGGCCTTGCTGCAGACACCCCATGACTTCCATCCAGGATCCTTTTTTAATCTCAGGCTAATTGGTTGGCCCACCCTGCTGGGATGCTTAATTGGGCATAAGCATATTCTGCAGATCCTGTGCCATTGTGAGTTCTGCCTTCTCCTCCAAGGGGAATTTGCTTGTTCTGTGCACTCAGAAGGAAAGATATATTTTATGTTGTGTTCAATTCCCTGAGAACTGACATGAAAATGTTTCTGGGCCAGCAAAGCAGTTAGATAACATGGCAAGCAAGGCTTGCTTTCTTTTATGTATTTTCTTTTCCTTTGTTTTTTTAAGGTGGCCTGTTGCAGTGGAAAGGACACTGCTCTTGAAGTCATGAGCCCTAGGCTCTGATTTGATCCTTCCCGGTCATTTGCTGTGGGATCTTGCTCAAATAACTTCATCTTTTTGACGTTCAATTTTCCCATCAGTGGATTGTATAAGTTGGATTTGATGACTTCTATGAATGGATTAAGAGTGAAGCTTTTAGGACATATTACCCATGGGCCAAATATAGCCTGGCACTTGCTTTTGTAAATAAAGTTTTATTGGAGCACATCCACACTCAGCTGTATTGTCTCTGACTATTTCACTCTACAAGGACACAGTTGAGAGGTTGCAGCAAGTACCTTGTGGCTGAAAAGTCTAAAATATTTACTACCTGGACCTTTATAGAAAATGTTTGTCTACCCTTCCTTTAGAACATAAATCGGATTGGGTAGACTCAAAATCTTCTTTTGACTTTTCATGTTTCTTAGAATATTTTTAAAAGTTTTACTAAGGCTGACAAAGCCTTTTGAGGTCTATGTTCACCCTACTCTATCTTTTGATTTTATTTTTCTTCCCATATCACCCCTTGACTCATCTAGGCCTGCCCTTTGATGTTCCCCAAATGTGGCAAGCACATTTCTAGCCCAGGACCTTTGCATTTGCTGTTACTTTTTCCTAGAACATTATTTCACCAGGCGGCCTCATGATCTCACTCTCATTTCCCTCAGGCGTCTCCTCAAATATCATCAAATCAAGAAGGCCTTTTCTGAAGTCCTATAACAAGCGACAGCCTCACCAACTTCTGGACATCCCAGCCTCCTTCCCGTGATTTAGTTGTCTTTGTGACACTTATCTCCCCTGATACCTTACTTATTTGTTTCTTCATTATCTGTCCACTGTCACCAGCATGTATGCCCCTTGAGAGCAAGACTTTCATTAGTTTTGTTTACTGTGGTATCTTTAGAGCTGGAAAAATGGTAGATGTTCAAATTTTGAATATCTAATCAACCTTTTCATCTCCAATGTTGCTTAAATCTAGCTCTGAATAGATCTAGGTGCTATTGAGTCCTTTTACTTAAGTGTATTTTGGTAAAGAGTGTAAAAAATCACAGAATCCTGTGATTATTACAGTCTTTGCTCCAACATGGCTATAACGGTTACAGAGCCACATAAACCCATCCTCAAAATGCTTTTAGCCTGGATTGTTGGCCTGTGAGAACAGAGTTTATAGGCTGAAATGTAGTAACATAGGTTGACACATAGTCATTCATCCTGTGGTCCCTGACAACCTCTCTGCCTTTAGCTCTTATCATTTATATATTACACTTGCACACAGACACACTCATCTCTTTCTTTCTAACTGTCCAATCTCCTCTCATTCACCTCCATTTTTTTACTCGGAGCTCATTGTTCTTTACCATTTTTAAGTGTTCAATTCTGTAGTAATAAATGCATTTATATTGTTTCGTTTTTCCCTTTGTTCCTCCCTATCCTTCCCAAACTCTGGTAACTATCATTTCACTCTCTATCTTCATGAGATCCATTTTTCATTTCCCACAAGTGAGTGGGATATGTGATATTTGTCTTTCTGTGCTTGAACTATTTCACTTAACATAATGGCCTCCAATTCCATCTATGCTGCTGCAAATGACAGGATTTTATTCTCTTTTATGGCTGACTAATATTCCATTGTGTATGTATACCACATTTTCTTTATCCAATCGTCCATTGATGGGCACTTAGGTTGAATCCACATTATACCTGTTGTAAATAGTGCTGTAATAATCTCTTTAATATACATTCCCTTTCTTTTGGGTATATGCCTAGTAGTGGAATTGCTGAATCACATGGTAGTCCTATTTTAAGTTTTTGGAGGAACCTCCATATTGTACATTATAGTTTAATACATTCCCTAAACAACCATTTGTCCCCCTTCCCCCAATGGACCAATTCCTTGGCATGAGAAACCCTATCCGTGGTGCTGAGCAGGTGGTTGGTGCTTTAGGGTAACATCCCCAGTTACTAAGCTCTCCCCAGTGCCTGACTCTGTGCTCAGCAGGTCACATGCATCCCTCACTTAAGGCTTACGTCCACCCAGTGAGGGATGAACTGGGTACCTGGCATTGGATTCTTCCTGAGATTCTTTTCCAGGAAGCAACATAGATGGCAGGTCCTGGTCTATTGCTGGTGAACATCACAGACTGTGATGGCTGTTTCAAAAAAAGGAATCGAGTCATACCATGTAATTTGGTGGTGGTAGTGGCATTATTCTTCTGTATTGGTACTGGTTCTACTATGCTTATAGTCTACCTTTCAATATTACATTAAAAGGGTGATTTAAGAGTCAGGATGCCAGTTTTCTACACTCAGTCCTACCACCCATTAGCTACATGATCTTTAACAAGTTACTTAACCTCTCTGTGTGTATATAAATATTAATTTTAAGGAATACAGGCATGTTCATATGAAAAAAAGCAACCCAAGACAGTAAGTCATGAATAAAACTATATATATACACACATACACACATATGTATATCTATATATATATTTCTATATATCTATATCTATATATAGATATATGGAAACATATATATAGATAGATAGATATCTATATATAAGCTTATATATGTATTTACTTTATTACATATCTATATCTATCTATCTCTATATATCTATATATATATTTCTATATACTGATGTATGAGTATATTTATATGCATATATATAACCTCATAATTATATGTATATATAATTTTATAAATTTCTTGGATTAGCTGAAGAGGAAATACTCTTTCCCTCAGATATATTTGGCATTTCTCATTGTTATGTATTGATCAGTTGCTGGTTAGCAAATTACCTCACAACGTAATGTCTTGAAACAATATTATCTCACAGTTTCTGTGAGTCAGGAATCTGGACACCCTGTCTCTGGGTTTCTTATCAGGCTACAGTCATCTCAGGCTGGCTTGGGAAGGGTCTGCTTCCTTGTTTATGCCCATGGTTACTGCCAGGAGTCAGTTCCTTATGAGGCCTCATTTCCTTGGAAGCTGTTGGCCAAAGGATTCCCTCAGCTCCTTCCCGTGTGTGTGTCTCTATAGAGCATCTCACAGCATGGCGGCAATGGAGAGGGGAAAGACGGACGCAGTGATGGAGAGAGCAGGAGAGCCAATGTGAGAAAGAGAAGGGGAACAGAGAGCCAGTGAGTGGGACAGAAAAAGAGACAGAGAGAGACACAGAGGGGCTTAGAGAACCAGAGACGGAGAGAGAGAGAGCACACAAAATAGACATCGAAAAATCTTGTAACTGAATCATGAAAGTGACACTCCATCACTTTCATATTCTATTAATTAGAAACAAATCCCTGGGCCCAAGGTCATTAGGACTCAAGCTGCAAGCTGCCTGTCACACCTGTAGCACTTGTCTCCGCTGGCTGTCAAGTTCTTTCCCTCCTCTCCACATCCCATCAGCTACTTGTCCCATCTTGTTGCCTCTGACACCCTCTTTTTTATACTCCTCCTATTTAACTCTGTCCATTCCCATAACATGTTCTGTATCCCTGCTCACTCACTGTATCACCTCACTGACTCTGTATCACTGCTCCTGACTTTTCCTCCCTGTGGTTAGGTTTTTGTTGTTGTTGTGTTTGTGCCTCTTTTACTTTTAGAGACAAAGTCTTGCTATGTTGCTCAGGCTGGTTTCAAACTCCTGAGTTCAAGTGATCCTCCTGCCTTGGCCACCTGAGCGTCTGGGACTGCAGGTGTGCACTATCATTCTGGCCATTTTTTTTTTTTAACCACACTTCATTGACCTAAATTGTCTGCACACTTAAAAACTGTAGTTCAAACCTGACCTCCTCTCTGAAGCATTCCCTAGAGGCTCGAGAAGTTCAAGTTCCTCCTCTTGCATCCTGTAGTCCTTGATTTATAACAAACTGAAAAGTCTTCCAGACTGTGAGCTTCTTAAGGACAGGGACTGTGACATGTGCATCCCCCTTCTGTGGACATCATATGTTGCCCTTAATAGGTGTCTTGCAGGGTTCATTGAGTGCACTTGATTGACTTAGGTACCTACAACAACATACAAGGTGCTCAGTCGACTTCAAATTTGAACTATGTCGTGAATTATGGACAGAGATTTATTCAACAGACACAGACCATGAGCTCTGAATCCTGGAAACATATTCTAATGTGAAAGCTTTTTTTGGACTCAGTTTTCTGTGAATCAGGGGTCAGACACCACCGCTAAATTACCAGGGCACATTCTGGCCGGACATCCCTCTGCCGTTCTGTTTCTTCTTGCCCTGTGTCCCTTTCCTCATTCATCTCTTCCATCTTGTGGCAGGAGAGAGAGACCTTTTCATTAAACTCTGGTTCCCATCGTTTATCTCCACTGACCTTACAGCCCTCTTGTCTAGTCTGTTTTCCTCAAGGGCTGAAAGCATGTAACTCAGGCAGGTCGGAGAGCTGGTCATTCTGGGGGAGCTCAAACTTTGGTAGAAACTGTGAGTGTTACTGAGCAAAAGCAACCTTAACTGAGTCCCTTTAAGTTTTCACCTATACTCAGTTTTCATGCTCCAAGTTCACTGTATGTGAACTTTTAGTGATTTACGTGTACATGTCTGGGAACTTGTGAGAAAATAACGTTATAAAACAATGTTTCCCATTAAATTATCACCTTGCAGTTTCCAAAGGTACTTTGTACTCTATGTTTCACGTGATTCCTGCATCAGCAGTAGCAAATAGATGCCATTAATTGAATTTTATAGATGAAGAATTGTAGGTCTAGAGAGGGGACAAGATCACAACACATAATTTGTAAGAGGCAGAGTGAGACTTGGACTTCCAAATTTGGTGCTGTTTGGTCTTGAGATACTTTGTTATTAGAGAAGGCAAAAATGGAAATTCTCCCACATGGTCTTTGGAATATAGCTTAAGTGCTTTCAAGTACTAGGTGCTCAATGATTACATGTTAACATTTTGGATTAAAGTGAGCTCTGGGCTCAGTATTTGATTTTTGGATTATCTTAGAACAGGCCTCAGGTTGCTTTGTGCCTTAGGTCCTGTCTACTGTTATATATCCTTCCATGTATGTATGTATGTATGTTTGCTTCCTTCCTTCCTTCCTTCCTTCCTTCCTTCCTTCCCTCCTTCCTTCCTTCCTTCCTCCTTCCCCTCCTTCCCTCCTTCCTTCTTTCTTCATTTTTTCCTTCCCTTTTCCTTCCCTCCCTCCCTCCCTCCCTCCCTCCCTCCCTCCCTCTCTCCTGATTTCCATTTGCTTATTCATTTCTCCATCTGGCATTATTGTGAATCCTGGCATGTAACAGGCACTGAGCTATTTACAGGGCTGGGTTAGGTAGTACCAAAGAAGATTCTATTCTCGTGGTGTCATTTACAGTCTAGTGAGAGAGATGGACAAGCAACTAGAGGACAATGGAGGACTCGGTCTTGTGATACCTATCAGAAATGGATAATAATCCCCTGGAACAGGGCTAGCGTGATTTATATGAGAGTTTAGACATGGTTTTCCTGGGGACTATAAAATAACATGAAAATTTTTATCAGTATATCTTCACTATCCATATCATCAGATTATTATTTTTATTATCTTTTCTTTTTCCTCATTTCTCTACCTATCTGCTAATAAATGTAACTCCTGATATTTGTCTCCCTGGTGCTCTGTAAGCAACTTGAGGGCAAGGATGTTGTCTATCTGGTTCAATATTCCTGTGTTGAGAGTAGTACTCAATAAATATTTGTTGGTTGAAGATGATTGGAAACTCCAGATCAAGGCATCACTGAATACATATTAAAATTGTAGGTACTTTCCCACTTAAGGAGAGATGCCTGGATGGATGGTTGGGTGGACTTGGGCTTGAGCGCAGTGATGGTAAGTTGAGGAGTATTGCTCATTTCTCCTGCCCAGGGAGTTTGCCCGTTGGAAGGTGAGGAACACAGCCATCGAGAGGAGAGATCTGGTCCGCCATCCAGTGCCCCTCATGCCGGAGTTTCAAAGGAGCATCCGCCTGCTTGGCAGGAGACCCACCACTCAGCAGTTCATCGATACCATCATCAAAAAATACGGCACCCACCTGCTCATCTCAGCCACATTGGGAGGTAGGTCAGCAGCCACTGGGCCAGAGCCTTGTCATGACTTTGGGTCTGGGATGGAAGGTAGAGTGGGATGCCTTGACAGCAAAGCCTTCTTAGCCTTTCTGCCATTAGCCATCAAACAAAAGCATATACACCCAGATAAACCAAATAGCCTTGGCTATTGTGATCATATCCTAGGAGGAGCTGATTCAGTTCTATGGGACAATCTAATTTGAGAGTTTACTAAATTTTCTGAAAATATGGCTTACTCTTGGAATTGGCTCCATTTGTTAGAAATGCCTAATCTGATCATTGTCTCAGTTCCTTTGGTCTAATCTGGGAAAATAATTAAATTTCAGGTATTGTTTAGGGAATCTGCTTTGTTTATTTAAGTCTACTTCAGAGACCGATAACTCAAGGTTATCATTTTACAAACAGGCTATCATTTGTATCTCCTTTGGGCTTAGAGAAGGTTTTATAGGAAAGCAGACTAATTGTTCCACCCTGCTCAGTCTTACCCATCCCTCCCCATCAGGGCCAGTCAGTGTTTGAGTTAGCAAGGGTAAGAGAGAGGAAATAAATGCAAAGACAACGAATGGAAAATGGTACAGACTAGTGCCTTCAGATGCGTGTGGGTCTTGTCTGAAAGGATCATTTCATATTATGAACAATCCCGTAGACACCAATTTTGCCATAGTGACTAGGTTCACTGAACTTTGAGAAAGCCCCTTTAGTGATAGATCACTGTGCAACTTACTCACAAAGCTGCCGGCTGCATTTAGGTATGGCCCATGCCCCGCTAAGAGAGATTGGCATATTTATACAGGCACGGTAGACTGAGGTATAATTATAACAGGGGATCTTCTCCTTCAGAGAAGTGTTGAGCACTACCAACTGGACTGGTCAGTAGACTCCCTGAAGGAAGTGACGGTTTTGCTCACTAGAGCTGATTAAGTAAAGGGAGGTGGCAGAGCTTTCTAGGCTCAGCATACTGTGCGCAATTTGAGGAAGACCCAATTCATAATGTGATAATGTGGGGAATGTGGTGGGGAGATTGGTTAGGTAAATTTATTCATTCTTAGAATGATATTATCCACTAAGCCAGTCTGAGTTCCATAGCTAAAGAACTTGGAGCCCAGTGTGCAAGGACAGGAAGCATCCAGCACTGGGAAAAGATGTAGACTGGGAGGCTAAGCTGGTCCAGTCTTTTCACGTTCTGTCTGCTTTTATTCTAGCCATGCTGGCAGCTGATTAGTTGGTGCCCACCCAGATGAAGGGTGGGCCTGCCTTTCCCAGTCCACTGACTCAAATGTTAATCTCCTTAGGCCACACCCTCACTGACAAGACACCCCCAGTTATTTGCCATATAGCAGACATTGTACATTGTCTTTAGCCCTCAAAGCTGCACGTGAAGCCATATTACCTCCATTTTATAAATAAAGAAGCTGAGACCCAGGAGAAGTTTTGCTAGAAAGTGATAAAGCTAAGCTATTAACTGAATGTTTTCCATTCACAAAGCCCACATTCTGTTTTTGATCCAATGTCAGTCATCTCTTTAAGCAACTCACTTGCCCCCCAACCCAATACCCACTCCAACAGCCAGCCAACCAGCATGTCTTAGTTGTCTGTTGCCAGTTAGATATTGTTAAGTAGGACTTTGAATATTAAATCATTAGTGTAAATTTTATTTTATTGTAAAGTGAAAATGAATTCATTTCTACATTAAGTATAGCATTACCTGAGACCTTTTCTTTGGACATGTCTCGCCTCCCATTTCACTTGGGGGAGAAAAAAAAAGGATTGAGACCAATTCAATTCTTCCATTAAAAGCTGTGCTCTCGTCTGAGTTCCTGGAAACCCCAAGTAACTAAGATATTTCTTCCTCAATGAAATATATTTTTAATTTCTCTAAGGCGAGGTGGTGAATTATTCACAGAGCCTTGTTCCTCTTCTGTTTTTACAACACAACATTTTAAAATATGCAAAGCTTTGGATTGAGATCTAGTGTTGGACAGCAGGCCCTAAATGTTCCCTCAGCCCTCAGTGTGGAGGAGTAGAGAGAGGGAAAATGAAGAGATTTACTGTTGATGGAATACCGTGTGCCAGAAATGATGTGAAGCTTTTCTTACGTCATCACTTCATTCATTCACTTATGGAAAACATATTTTTTAAGAGCCTCCTCTGCAATGTGAGAGAAGGGAGGAGGGAGATTGCAGGGAATGAAAGGGCAGGCTCTGGAGTTTGATCCCCTGGCTTGAGTCCTGGCTCCTGCTGTTCACCAGCTTAGGGTCACTGTATTAGTCAGGGTTATCCAGAGGGACAGAACTAAATAGGGTAGATGTACGTATGAAAGGGATTTTATTAAGGAGTATTGACTCACATGATCACAAGGTCCCACAATAAGCCATCTGCAAGCTGAGGAGCAAGGAAGCCAGTCCAAATCCCAAAGCTGAAGAACTCAAGGACAGGAAGCATCTAGCATGGCGAAAAGATGTAGGCTGGCAGGCTAAGCCAGTCTAGTCTTTTCACATTCTGTCTGCTTTTACTCTAGCCACACTGGCAGCTGATTAGATGGTGCCCACCCAAATTGAGGGTGAGCCTGCCTTTGCCAGCCCACTAACTCAAATGTTAATCTCCTTTGGCAACACCCTCACAGACACACCCAGGAACAATACTTTGCATCCTTCAATCCAATCAAGTTGACATTATTAACCATCACAGTCACCTTGGCAAGTAATTCAATCCTTGAAGTCTCAGTTTCCTCTTTTGTAAGTAGTTACAGTAATAGTCCTTCATACATATTGAAAAAATTAAATAAAATGATTGATTGAAAGTGCTTAGCACACGGTCTGACACTTAACAAATTGTTGTTACATTACTATTCTTGTTCTTACTATTATTGTAATTACTTAATGGAGCTAAGAAACTTGCAAATCCAGATTAAGGCCCAATTCTGCTACTTACTAGATGAGTGGGAGATATTGAGAAATTCACTTTTCTGTCTGAGTATCAATTTCTTTATCTATAAACAAGAAGGTGCAAACAATTTTATTTACTATAATTTTTTTCTAAGACCACAGTATTCATTGAGCTTTATTAACTCTTTGACATGTCAGGTAAGTTCACAAGTGCATAATCAAATACTAAAAGATGCTTCTTAACCTGTCACCTATGAGACAAATACATGTGTGTGTTTGGCTCTTTAGGGAGAGGGGAGAGGAAGAAAAGGCTATGAGAATGGAGAAGTAGAGCTGATAGGTGGGCCAACAAATAGGAGATTTCCATGAGATCTTCAGATTTTTTGTGAAATCTATTAAACTCATAAAGCACAACATGTGAATACTCTTATGAAGTGTGGTAAAGGGAAAAACTGTGCATCTGGAAGGACACACAAGAAAACAGGGGTAGAAATTTTTCTTAGTCCTCCTGATGACCATGTCTTGGGCTGATGGAACCACCTTGGAGACTGGGTGCCTGTGTGACATGTGTGATTAAACTTGCATGTATGACTATGCATGTGTGGAAGCACATCTGTGTAAACCGATATGCACAAATGCCTACATGTACAGATGATGTGCACCAAGCCTATTCCTGCTTAGATGTGAGTTAATTTATACATGAGCATGTATTCCTGCACATTGCACACATATGTACACATTGCTCACATAAATATGGTTGCAACATGGATATACGTGTGTGTGAATGTGAGATGGCACATGCATGTGAATGTGTGTGTTGCATGGATGTCTTTTTATAGGCTCATCTTTTCTGTTTACATGTGTATTCATTATTTTCCTCCCTGCATTTTGGGAGAGGTCCCCTTGTCTAAGAGGAAGGCTGAGAATAAAATCACAGGGGCTCTGAAGGAAAGGGAGAGTTATGTCCCAGAGGTCTAAAATCCAGACACCTCATCCTCTATCTGGTGACAAAATATCCTATTGACTCAAAAGATAACAAGATCCACTCCTACTTTTCCTCATTCCCTTTGAGAGTCCCATTTTCTTCACCTCTGAGACAAGGTGCTGCAGAGAGTGAGGCCAAGTCTCCTGGAGAATGGAAATACTCAGGAAAGGCCTATGCAGGGTGAAGAGGCAATTTGCAGGAATGCCCAAGGGGGAAAGCAACTCTAAACAGAACATTCTCTTAATAAACAAGAAATTAAGCCTTAATAATGCAGCATGAAGCCCATTAACCCCTCTTGATCTAAGGTTTGCTCCTGCCAGTTCTCACTCCAGAGGGAACTGGGCTTGCTTCACCTTCTTTTTCACAGGCACCTAAGAGAGCCTGAGCTGATACTTGGAACACTTATTGCCTCTGCTTCATGGCTCAAACTCTTAGCATATTCACTTATTTAACTTTTACCTTTCCACCTAGCTGTCTGTTTATCTATACACCCATCCATTCATCCCTCAACTTATAACTGAACATCTACTCTTCATCAGACCCTAGGATAAGCTTTGGAACATTAGAAAGATGAATTGGATGGAGGCCTTGTTCCCCTGCCCCACTTCCCATGGCCCCAGAACCCAAAGTCTAATTGGTTGTAGCATCATTTTTAAACTAAATCTATCCAGGTTGCTGTGGGGGCCAGAGAATAGACAATCACATTGTACTACATAATAAATAGTAAAGTTTCTGGGGAAACTGCAAACATGAGCACTTTACTAT
Organism: Cebus imitator; assembly: GCF_001604975.1. Taxonomy (NCBI): domain Eukaryota; kingdom Metazoa; phylum Chordata; class Mammalia; order Primates; family Cebidae; genus Cebus; species Cebus imitator. Next base: position 2,640,769 of record NW_016107565.1, on the reverse strand, counting down.
GAACTCCTCTCAAGCCTTGGCCTGTGAAACCTGAGAGTTATTAATCTAGTTCAGGTAAGGAGTGTAGTACTGAGGGAAGACATCTCAGAAGAAGTGATGTCTTACGTGATACCTGAGGGATATATATAAGTTAGCCAGCAGCAAAACAGAAAAATAGAAGCCCTAACAATGAGGGAAAATGGTGCACATTTGTACAGGGTAGAGCAAACCCAGAGAGCAGCAAAAGATATAGCTAAAGAGCCCATATTATATCTGATAACTGAACATCTATTCTTCATGATACCCTAAGATAAGCATTGGAACATTAGAAAGATAAATTGGATGGAGTCCTTGTTCCTCTGCTGCACTTCCCATGGCTCCTGGAACTCAAAGTCTAATTGGATACAGCATCAATTTTAAGCCAAATCTATTCAGGTTGCTGGGATGGGGGTGGGGCAATCTGTACAGCAACCTGAATAGATTTGGCTTAAAACTGATGCTGTATCCTGCCGTATGGACCAGGCCTTGTGGCCCACATTATCTACAGGATGCAGCTGCCTACCCTTTCCCTGGTCTGTGTTGCATTCTGTATACTCCTCTGCCTTGGCTATTCACCTGGTATATTGAAATAACGTCCTATGACTTTCTATCCCTAGACCAGCATTCACCAATAGATATATGATATGGCCCCAAGTGTGAGCCACATAGGCCCCTTTTAAATCTTCTGGCAACTACGTTGAAAAAGATAAAAAGGAGAAATCAGTTGAGAAAAAAAAAGGATCAATCAATTGAACAAACACTTTTATACTGTTGGTGGGAATGTAAATTAGTTCAACCATTGTGGAAGAAAGTGTGGTGATTCCTCAAAGATCTAGAACCAGAAATACCATTTGTACCAGCAATCCCATTACTGGGTGTATACCAAAAGGAATACAAATCCTTCTTTTACAAAGATCCATGCATGCATATGTTCATTGCCGCACTATTCACTATAACAAAGACATGGAATCAACTCAAATGCCTAACAATCATAGACTGGATAAAGAAAATATGGTGCATATACACTATGGAATACTACGCAGCCATAAAAAGAAATGAGATCATATCCTTTGCAGGGACATATATGGAGCTGGAAGCCATTATCCTCAGCAAACTAAGACAGGAACAGAGAACCAAACACCACATGTTCTCACTTAGAGCTGAATGATGAGAACACAGGGAGGGCAAAAACACACTGGGACTATCAGGGGGAGGGGTGAGGGAGGGAGAGCATTAGGAAAAATAGCTAATGCATGCTGGGCTTAATACTTAGGTGATGAGTTGATAGGTGCAGTAAACCACCGTGGCACACGTTTGTTTACCTATGTAAGAAAACTGCACATTCTGCACATGTACCCCGGAACTTAAAAAAAAATTTGCACTATTTTGTGATAATGTGGTTTTAGGTTTTCAACTATTTACCAAATAAAGCATCTTAGAATGAATAAAAAAAAGAGAAACATGCCCTTGTTCATGAAGTTGATAGAGCGTAGAGGTAGCTTCCTGGAGCTTTCATTCTGGAGTTCTGGATAAACAGTTTTTTATCCAAATTATAAGTCATCTAGTTTAACAGTGTTTTAATCTACGTGTGCATATCTAAGAAAAAATTCATAGAAGAAAATGTATAATTTTTAACAATTTACATCTACATTTATTTTAACATGTCTGTCATTCATCCATTTGCATCCATCCAAATATCTGTTTATCCATCCATTCATTTATCTGTTAAGAAAAGATCAGGGGAGAGGAAGGGTAAAGAGAAAAGGAAAGGAGAAAGAAGTGAAAAAAGGGGAGATGGGAGAGCAGAAGGAAAGGAGGAACTGAATGGCAATGAGGAGCCAGAGGAGGAGGAAAAAATAATAAGAGCGTATCTGTGCCACATTTGCCATTATAGAAGAGGCTGAACTTTCTTGGAAGAGGGGAAGAGGCTTTGGTTGTAAGATGATGCTGGCGAGAAGCATGAAGTCAATTATTAGGGGTTGGACTTTGTTGCTGGGGTATTTTTAATGATCCTTGACCTAATGGAGCCCGGTGTTTACAGCCACCTCTAGACAGTTTATTTTCATCGTGATCTTGATTTTTAGAGGCAGAAGGAAATGTGGGCCAAACTGGTTGGAGATTTAAGGCTGTTTTCAACATCCAGGTCCCCATGCCTGTCCTCCCACATGAAAGCTCGACAAACTTTTTACCTACTTTTCTTTCCCATCCAGGAGAGGAGGCTTTGACCATGTACATGGACAAAAGTCGCCTCGACAGGAAGTCAGGGAATGCCACTCAAAGCGTTGAAGCTCTGCACCAGCTCGCATCATCCTACTTTGTTGACCGTGATGGCACCATGAGGAGGCTCCATGAGATCCAGATATCAACTGGAGCAATCAAGGTACAGCTTAAGGGTGGATTTGGGTGGCAGGTTCTCAATACAACAGCACTGCAATACAGGCATTCTGAGAGTGGATGGGCAGATACAATTTCTAGGTTCATAACCATGTAGCTCATGGTGCCCTCTGCCAGCTGCTCTGACTGATATTCTCACATGCCCTGTAATATCAGTGTGCATTGTCATTCCAGTAGCCATATGAACTGATTTACTAGAGTATCCTGGCTATAGTCATGGCAGAATTATCAACAGTTTTCTCATCAGTTTCCTGTATGGAGATTATCAAATCTTTCTAGAAGAAGAAACACAGACTCCGAAGAGGTGAATGATTTTCCTGAGGTCTCAGAGCTAGCAACAATGAGACTACTGATGCCTAGCTCAGCAATATTTTAAACATCTATGTTTTTTATTCTTTCCTCTCCACTCACGATTTTACAGATGGAAAAACTGAGGTTAAAAGTTTAAAGCCTTTTTCTGAGGGTTACACAGTTAGAGAATAACTTAACAGGGACTAGAACTCTGCTCTCTAGACCACGGGTCAGCAAAAGTTTTCTGTAGAGGACCAAACAATAATTATTTGGGGGTTGGTGGACTGCATGGCCTGTGTTGCTATTACTCAACTCTGCTGTTGTAGTGTACAAGCAGCCATAGATGATATATAAACAAATGGGCATGGGTGTTCCAATATGACTTTATCAAAACAGGCACTCAGTTGTTTGCTGATCTATGCCTTTCTATACCAGTGCTGTCCAGTAGAACCTTCTAAGGTGATGGAAAGGCCCTGTATCTGTACTAGCCGAGAGAGTAGCCCCTAGTCACATGGGGTTATTGAACACCTAAAATGTGGCTACCGAGGAGCTCATTGTTTAAGTTTATTCAGTTCTAGCTAATTAAAAATTAAATGATCACATTGAGAAAAGCAGCCCTGGACTTTCAATTGAGCACCTTAGAGCACAGGAAATTTAACAAGATTTCATTTTAAACGCACAGATTCAGAGACAGCCTCCATAAAGAGAATGTGGGAGGACGTTCTCCACATAAAGGGTTTGTTCTTCTGAGGGTTTTAGTGCAGATGTTTCCATCTCAAATGTTCTTTTACCAGATTATGCCTGCATTTTACATCTCAGTCTTTAATTTCTTCAAAATAAAATGCAGACCTAGCTTTATATTAAGCCTTTCCAAGATATCTGTAGGGGAAAAGGGTGAGGATAAAGCCAAGGGGTCTTACCCTGCCAAGGCTGATAGATGAGTCAGAAATTGACTAAGGAGAGAGAAAAGTGTAGGAGTGGAGACTTACTGAGGAGGGAGGTAGTAAGGAGAGAAATAAATCAGACTGATGAACAAAGGGCCGGTTTATCCGAGAAGAATTGCCTATATTTGGGGGATTATGTTGTTAGGGAACTCAGCGGAGAGAGATGGATCTTTATGAAGCCATTGGAGTCAGAGTGCCACAAAGGCCTGGTTTTCATTATCACCAAATGGTTCTCTCCACCCTGGATAGGATGCGGAATTGAGATATTGAAGCTCTGTCAGAAAATAATCCTCTTTTGTGTATCCTGGAAGTGCAGTCTGCCTATGTAGGAGGAATTTCTCAGAGAAATTGCACAGTGGCCACTCAAGAAACCATTTCTTACAGTAGGCACTGTCTTTTGCACTTAATTTGGCCCTTGGATTTTTCATGCCATTTATTGCCACTACCTCAAGACCAAGTTGTCTAAAACTTGTCTCACTAGTGGGCCTGATTAAGACCAGCCACTAACCCAGGTGGAGAAGTTTTGCCCATTCGCCCTTCTCCCTACCATAGGTAACTTTAGGAAAATGAATGGGTAAGTTTAACTCTCACTCAATAATAAATACATTATTATTTTGTATATAAAAATAAATTATTTATAAAACAAAACCAAACCTAATTATTTGCCATTTACTAAATATTACTGTACCCTACCCACTAAATACTTCAAAAATATAATCTCTTGATCCTATTTTGGTATTAAGAGCATTACTGACATTTTATAGATGGGGAAGTTGAGGCTTAGAAAGAGAAAGTTACTGATTCAAGGTTTCACAGCTAGAAAAGGGTAGAGAAGGTGCTTGTGACTGCCTCCCCAGTCATTATTCCCTACAGCGGATGCTGTGTTTCTAGAGTTGGATGAAAACTTCAAAATAAACCTAAAGAAAGGGAAGCAAAGGCTAAATAAATGAAGAGTCCTCTTTTCATACTAAGCCATTCTTATTTCAAGGTTATCTTTTTGAATAGCTACTCCTCTCATATCCATTACCTTAAGTCTTTCTAAGACAATATTCTGGAAATGCACAGCCACGGGATTGGGTCAATTTCTCCAGCAGCAGCACAATTATGCTTCTTGTTAAAACTTCTTTAGGAAAATGGGTATCGTTTTCTTGTTCTTGCCTGATAATAGTGTATATATACTCATAACAATTTATAGAGCCGTTTGGTAATAAGGTACCCAGTATTGAACACGTGCCATGTGCCAGGCATTTAGACTCATTGTACCTGGTCTCACAACCTTTCTGGAAGAGATTTACTACCTTTGGTTTGCAGTTGCCCAGAGAAGTTAATTGGCTTCCCTAGGTCACAGGGTTCTAGTCACCATGTGAATTGAGAACCACTGGTAGAAATAGCCATGCAGTCTGTGTGCTTGACCACCCTGCTAGCCTGTCTACTCAGTCACAGCTGTGCTTGGTCCCAGACACAGGCACAGAGCTCAGGACTCAAACCATTGATTCAAACCAGGAGGCCTTTTCTGCTGGCTTTACTCTGCTTGGGTATGACTCTTTGGGGTATGTCCTAGACAAGGACTCCTGTCTCACACCTGTCTCATTTGATATCTGCTGCAGGTCACAGAGACACGCACTGGGCCTCTGGGCTGTAACAGCTATGACAATCTGGACTCTGTGAGTTCCGTCCTTCTGCAAAGCACGGAGAGCAAACTGCATCTTCAAGGTAGGAAGCCAGTGGAAAAAGTGGGGTCAGTGTTGGGAGAAGCAACATGGATGTGATATGGTGGGGCGGGGATCAGGAGGGATGGTATGAAGGGGGAATAAAGATGAAGCATAGAAAACCTAATGAAAACTGCAAACATGGAAATTAGACCACTATGATATGGTATATACATAACATTTAGAATTTTAACATATGCGGGACATTAAAGTTATGATTATTAATTAGTTTTCAGATAGAAAGTAAGGAAATGTGAACTGTATGTATCTGATCATTTTCATGAAAATGTCTAAATGGTATTATTTATAGATGCCTCAGACCTAATGTATTATTAAAGTTTCATATCACATTGTATGAATTTTCTGCATTATTGTTTTTGATTTTCAATGAGTATTATTTTAATCCTCACAAATAGAACATTTATGGAAATTTTTGATGCTCTGTAATTTTTTCCCTTTGTTTGCTAATCATTCATAGTCTTAAATATATACATACACACACGTGCTTTTGCAGAGATTACTAATAATCATTCTCAATGCTGGCTGGACTATAGAGAGAAAGATACTTTCAGACATGACTAGTGAAAATGCAACCAGTATAGGGATTAGTTTGTTGATGTTTATAAATATCTGTATTTCTTTGGTGTCTGTATATGTCAAGGTTATGTTAGGTAATTCGTATATATTTATTATTTTAAAGAAAATATATCCTTTAAAATAGTAATTTTATCCTTATTAATTCACATAATAAAGAGGAGAGGACATTACAGGGAAAGGTTGGACAAGGCTTTAAGTACACAGAGCACTGTTTTTAAAAAGCATAATGTATTATATCAAAAAAGTAAGGATTTTAATTTTTACATGAGAAGACTAAGTGAATTATATTGTGTTAATACAACATAATATTAGGCTGGTACTGATGCTTATAAAGAATTTCCAATAATATGTGAAAATAATTTGATATAATGTTAGTTATTAAATGAAAGGTTTCTGATTGAATGGATGGCATGATCTTAATAATTTAAAGAGATAAATAAAAATAATGTAACAAGGAAATAAGCCCAGGTATTAGAAGAGCTTACCTCTGGATCGCTAGGTTACAGATGGTATATTTTAGGCATCTAGTTTCTTTTCTAACTTCTCTGCAATGATCATATATCAACTTTATATTTAAAAAAAAAGGCATGCTTTAACTTTGAGCAGGCTAAAAATGTGACCTTCTATAAAGGTGCATGATAAAGGTGATTCTGAATGTCAGTGGGAAAAAGTTGAGTTGAGATTGGCAGGTAAAGCTAAGCAGAGCCTAATATGATTTTTATATTCTGGTTCCTTGGCAACTCTTTGATTCATGCTCCTGTTACATAAGATGTTTAGAAAACATCATCTGTTTTCTTTTTTTTTTTTCTTTCTTTCTTATTTATTTATTTTGAAACAGAGTCTCACTGTATTGCCCAGTCTGGAGTGCAGTGGCGCAATCTCGGCTCACTGCAACCTCCACCTCCCAGGTTCAAGTGATTCTTCTCCCTCATCTTCCTAAGTAGCTAGGATTACAGGTGCACACCACCACGCCTGGCTAATATTTCTATTTTTAGTAGAGATGGGATTTCATCTTGTTGGCCAGGCTGGTCTTGAATTCCTGACCTCAAGTAATCAGTCTGCCTCAGCAGTTATCCTAAAGTGCTGGGATTACAGGTATGAACCTCCACACGCAGCTACATCTTCTGTTTTCTAACCTGCATGGAGGGCTTGGTAGAGTCACTTGAGACCAGTGAATGAAAATTCCTCAGGAAAATTCAGGCCAAGAAAGTGATTTACTATTAAATAACAAAACACAACACACTAGAATCTTAAATACATGGAGCATAACCCTACCATGTTTAGTAGAAAAAAAGAGTAGATAGAAAGATTTGCTAATGCCTGTTAAGAAGGTAGATAAGAAAGACAGATTTTCCTTGTGTGTGCCAGGATTTTCTATGTGTTAGTTCATGGGATACCTATAGAGACCTTGTGAAGTGTGAGCCAGGATTTGAATCCAGGCAATGGAGCTCTAGTCTGTGTTTGATCACCCTGCTGTGCATACTGAGGGTGGAAAGATCTGTGAGTTATAATTGGAACAAAAATAGAAGGAATTAATGAGATATTCCTACCAAGGAAATTATTGAGATCTTAGGGACATTTAGAGGTTGACTTACCTGAAGCCAATGCAGCTTAAGGTTCAAGGATTCCACACCTTCCAAGTGCCCACCTTTTCTCCTTCTAAATACATACTTGGCTTTATATCTAATTTTGAATTCATATTTTTAAAACCAACAACTATTGTATAAGACTTAAATGTTCTCCAAAATCTAGATCTGCCATGAGAACATTATTAGAAGTATGCTGCGAATGGAAAGAGTGGTGGCAGGCCCACTGTCCTACCCTAGATGGGTTAGAGTACACCTGAAGAATTGGATCTGTGTTTGGGCATCATGCATGCCCCAAGAGGGATGTTGAGAGACTGCAGTTTTTCTTGAGAAAGTGATTTACTATGATAAATAGTAATAGAAGGTTAAATTGAAACAAAATGACCTGCTTCAGATACGTAAAAGGCTGTCTTACAGAAAAGAGAATCAACCCCAGTAATATTAATAAAATGGACCAATCCCAATCTAGTAGGAAGGGGGAAATTACAAGGATCCCAGTTTTTAACTCAGCATAAAATGGATCTTTCTAGTACACATTTATGACCAAACCTGGAATGATCTGCTGAAGGATGCAGTGTCTCCCTGTTACCAGATGATTATAAGTAGGTTGTATTTGGTACAAATGTTATAATAGAGATTATTTAAGTGTCAGTTAGGTTTAAGTTCTTCTCAACACCGATTCTAGGATTTTATGAAAACGATGAATTACAAAACCTTTATTGAGACTAACTACATGCCAAAACCAATACACTAGACCCCAGGCATATCCTCATAAATCAGTTCAATTCAACAAATGTATTTTTAAAGAAGTAATGTTGGTAATGAGACAGACAAAGAAAATAAAGTGGTGAACAAGACAGACATTGTTTCTGCCCCAAGGAAACATAAATTCTATTAGAGAAGATGAACTTCAAACAAACAATAGTAGGTGTAAGAAATTTTAATGGAGAAAAAGTATAAGGTTTATATGACATTAGACATTATGGAGACTTAATGTATTAGGGAGTCAGGAAAGTTTTCTGCCAAAAAGATATATAGGATAAGACCTAAAGGATAAATAGGAGGACAAAGGCATGGATTGAGAGACATACAGAGGATCTTTATGAAGGGATATTCAAAGAAATAAGAAACTCTTATAATATTAAACCAGAGACATCAATGGTGAGAAAGACAAGATAATCCTTCAAGTCCTAGAAGGCTCCTGCAGCACATTACTGAGTTGAAAGTTAATTTGAGAGCAATAGATACCATGCATCATTTTTAAACAGAAGTAGCATGAAGAGATTGATATTTTAGAAGACCATTCTGACTCTTATGTGTGCAGTTAATTAGAGGTGGTGGATTAGAGGTTGGTGACAGGAGCAATCCCAGAGTTACTTAGGAGGCATTATTATTACTATTATTTTTAGACAGAGTCTTGCTCTGTTGCCCAGACTGGAGTGCGGTGGCATGACCTCAGTTCAGTGCCCCCCGTGTTCAAGCAATTCTCCTGCCTCAGCCTCCTGAGTAGCTGGGATTACAGGCACGAGCCACCACGCCCGGTTAATTTTTTTTTTTTATTTTTAGTGGAGACGGGGTTTCACCATGTTGGTCAGGCTGGCCTCGAACTCCTGACCTCATGATCCACCCGCCTAGGTCTCCCAAAGTGTTGGGATTACAGGCATGAGCCACCATGCCCGGCCTCTTAGGAGGCATTATGATGAGGATTTAGTGAAAAGACTAAAGAATTTAGATGATTGGGTGAATGGAGTATGGGGATGAGATAGAAAGGATAGACGGGCAAGTATCTATGATTCAAGATAAGACATAACCTAATAGCAATCATAAAATAAGGCATAGAATTATGGGGATTCAGAAAAGGGTATGATTCATTCTGTGTGTTCAGGTAGAGGAGTCATAGGAAAAAAAGTTCTGGGGAAGTATCATATTCTCCTAGTGGAAGGCAAAACAAAAGGGCTTCTAAAATATAAGACAGATTATCTCATGATTTTGGAGTGAGCTCATATTTATTCAGCAGGATGCAAAAATACACTATGTATAAGGCAAAAAAAGGCTGATACATTGAATACATTAAAATTAAAATTTGTGTTCATCAAAATACTATTAATACTATAAAAATACAAGCCATAGAGTGGAAGAAAATATTTGTAATACCTGTGCCTGAAAAAGAACACTTATAGAATATATATATTTTTAAACTCCTGAAGTTAATAAGAAAAAGGCAAATAGTCTGGTAGGAAAAGAAAATGAATGACATGAACAAGCACTTCACAAATAAGAATGTCAAAATGCCAACACTTAGATGTTCAACTCTCCCAGTCAAAAAAAAAAAAAACTGTGTAAATTAATGTCACAATTTAATATCATAATACAGCAATGAGCATGACTCGGATGAAAAAAGACTGACAATGTCAAGGAGGGACAATGTGAAGCAATGGGAACTTGGTACAACCATTTCAGAAATTGGTACAACCATTTCAGAAAACTCTTGGCAGTATCTAGAAAAGATTGCACGTGTTCTTGGCCTATGACCCATCAATTCCAACTCCTAGGAAAACATGCTTACCAGAAGACATAAATGTTCACGGCAGCTCTATTTCAAATAACTCCAACTGGAAACAACTCAAATGTCCATCAACAAGAAAATGGATAAATAAATTGTCATACATTCATACAACGAGCTACCATACAGAAATAAGAAAGAATAAACCACTGTTTCATACAACAATATGGAAGAATCTTACAAACACAGCATTGAGTGAAATAAGTCAGACATAAATGAGGGCCGGCTGTGGGATTCTATTTCTAGATGAGTGAAAAAAGTAAAAACAAATGTACGGTTTTAGAAGTCCAGAGAGTGGACTTCTCTGGACTTTAGGGAGAGGAATGAGGCTGAAGGGGTGAGAGATATTTCTGTGGATATTGGTAATGTTCTTTTTTTTTTTTTTTTCTTTTTTTGTTTGTTTTAATCTGGGTGGCAGCACATGCCTGTGTTTGCTTTGTGAATATTCAAAAAGCTGTACATGTTTTATTTTTATGTGTGCATTTCTGTATATGCAATATGTATCTATTAAAGTTTTATTTAATAACGTGTCCTATGTTGACATCATCTGCAAAGTGAGGACATGAATAAAGCAGAGAGGCATAGGAAAATGGGAGATGGTTCAGCCAAGCTGGAGGACAGGCTGCATGAACTGAGGTTGGAGAAGCCAGAAATGGCAGTAGATACTATTTTTTCAGTGCATTCCTATATTGTGCTAATTTATTTTTGTTAGATTTATTTTGACTTATGTATATTTTTATTTTAACTTTTTTATTTTATAATTGTTTTTATTATATTTTTAATCCTCAACATGATTCCCACGAGGAAGGAATAAATAACTGCCATTTTGCAGGTGAAGAAACCAGGGCCAAGAGAGGTTATTTAATAAGTGGTTGAGCTGGAATTTTAACTCAGCCTAACTTCAAGCTTCTTCAAATGAGTTTGCTCTATATCTCTCTATTCCTCTTCTCATTCCTTTGAATGAGGCTGGGAGGGCAGATTCTGCAGAAGGTTATTTTGGTGGATTAAGAACAATATCAATGGCACTCTAATGACTTTCACCTTGTGATGTTTCATGAAATGTTTATTAAAACAAGGCAAAGGGAAAACAAAATAGAAAAAAAAAAAAGAAGAGGATTGTTGGAGATTAGAAATGAGAAAGAAAGCATCATGAGAGTGATCAGAGGCTATTAGTAGTCACAGCAGTAACAGCTCAAATAGTAGTAATAACACTAATGGCATAATGATAACTTCTTATTTTCATACTTCTCTTTCCAAGAAGCCCATTGAATGTTTTACCGCCATTGTCATGTAATTTAGTATCCATATGGCGAGGTATACAGGGAGCAAAGCTGTGCCTCAGTAGCTCACTGATGTGGAAAGGGATGCAGAGAGAATATTTTGCTGAAATCTATGGATGATGCAGAAATATATTCTTTCATATGTTTACTCATTTATTTATTTAGCAATATTTACTGAGCACCAACTGTATGGTCAGGTATGTTTTTAAAGCCAGATATACAGCAGTGAATAAGATAACTGAATCATTTTGGAGCTTATAATTGATGTGTGGCTATGGCAAAAGCAGACAATAAACAAATAAAAAAATTTCTTCATAATCAGAGAAATAATGAAGAAGCAGGTCATGCAGAAACTTGTAGACCAGGGCAAAGACTTTAGACTGGATTTAACTCTGGATGTAATGAGAAGCAAGTGAAAATTTGGGCAGAGAAGTAACTTGACCTAATTTATATTTTAAATAGATCACTATGGTGATTGAGTAAGAAGGCAAGAACAATTATAGGATATCAGTTGTTAGGAGGCTGTCATGTTTATCCAGGTGAGAGAACATAGTGGCTTAGATCATGATAGTTGCAATGAAGGTGGTGAGAGGTGCCTGAATTTATGGATGTATTTTTAAGGTTGTCCTGCCATGATTTGGTAATGAACTCAAAAATATTTGCTGGATGGTTATCTTTCTTAATTTACGTCAAAAGTAATCATTTTCCTTGTTGGCTAAAATATTTCTGTGCTATTATTATATAAATTTATTTTTATTAATTTATAAATATTATAGTTTTGATTCCATCACTTAAGTAGGCTATAATTGAATTTGACTGAAGTTGTTTATATAATTAATTTTCATGTTTATTTGTTGAGTATATCATGTACACTTTTGAACAGTCTGCCACATGTAATTAATTGTAGAAGATTTGACCTGGTATGCTATTTTTCATTTAATTAAAACTCCAATGTATTGCTATGATGAAAATTGGCACAATGGGACAGGCAAATAATCTAGAAAAGAGTGAAAAGTAACAAGCTTCAATGAAACATGCACAGTTTGGAAATAAGTGAGAAAATGATAGTATCATTTATCTTGTACTCTAGTTTTGAAAATTACCATGGCATATATTCATTGAAGCACCCATTCATTAATCTTATTTAGTATTTACTATGCATGAGGTACCATGTTAGATGAATGTAAAACTAGAAAATCATGGAGTCAGGAGAAATCCAGAGAAGCACAAAGTTACCAGAAAAGAACTCTTTCCAGACCATTTTCAAGTAGATATGTTTTGCTTAATAANGTCAAGGATGACCCTAAAGTTTTGCCTGAGCAACTGCAATGGCACAATTGTCATATTGCTGTGATGATACTGATAAGGACCAGTTTTGATGGGACATGTGGAATTGGGTTTGAACCTAGTTGAGTTTGAAACTGTTTGACCAAGTCTGTTTGATATCCAAATGTAGATGTTGAGTGGAAGACATTAGAAAGGTAAGAAGAGAAAACTGAAAATATGAATTAGGATAGAAAAACTTCAATGATCTGAGATTGAGCAAGATTACTTTGGGAGAGAGTGTAGATGAGAAAAAAATTCAGTTACTGAGTCATGGAGAAATTAATATTAAAAGGTCGTGCTGATAGAATGATGATGAAGAACAGGAAAAGGAAGCTGGAGAGTATCCAGAGACGTAGGAAGAGAGACAAGAGAGTCTAGTATCTTAGATGTTAGATATAGAATGTTTTTCAAAACAGAGATAGCAGTAACTGCATCAGATACAGTGGATAGTATAATTAAAGTGAGGACTGAAAACTGAGTATGATATTTAGCAACACGTGGGTCACTGATGACAAAGGATGTTTTCATTGGAAGTCTAGGGGTGAAATTCTGGTAGGATGTAGAATACATTCAAGAGCAAACTCTACGTAAATGGCACAACAGCTTAAGGTGACCAGGAGTAAAGTGATTTTTAAATTTTCTTTTTTAACATAGCAACAACAAAACTTTTGTTCAACATTGAGAGTTTTTCTGTAGCGAGGCAAAAGTCGATACTACAAGCAAGGGCAGGGTGGTTTTACAATCAAAGTGGGGCAGGTAAGAGTAAATAGGGTTTTGTGTATAATGGAAATTATTTGACTTAGATGGACGCATGTATCCTTGGCAGAGAAGGAAAGGAGGCTATCTGAGACCAGAGGCTAGTACAATTTATAGATGTAGTAATGGGGGCATTTTCTTCATCTTTATTTCTTGATTACCTATCATAGATTTTAAATTGTATCATTTTTCAGATTTTAATACCTCTTAATTAGAATGCTTTTTATAATTGATGATGTGTTTTAGTTTAATTGGCAAGGTATCATTTTCTTAGTATATGTAAAACAGTGGTATGTTTTACAGTAAATATCATCTTAGATTGTTAGACTCAATGTCATAAGGTATTTTTCCCGAAAAGTTGAGTGAAGTCGTTAGCTTATTCCCAATTTCCAAAAGGTAAAGATGAATGCAAGGAGGATAAAGATCCCTGGGAGTTGGGAGGCCAGGTCAGGGAAGGGAGATGGGGTCAAAGGCCACTGACTTGAGAAATCATCTACCCTCTGCCTGAGCCTCCAACAGGGCCACCTGAGACTTGTGTTCTGAGAGCCTTCTTCAAATCTTCACATTCAAATGGTCTGATTTCATCTTAAATCATTCTGTTCCTTCTCTTCATCCACCTCTCTTTTCCTTCTTCCCCCAAACTACTTCTTCCTCTTTGACTTTTTTTTTTTTTTTCCCTGTGTCTCTGCTTGAAACCTCAGCTCCTTCTAGACTAGGCTGTATTTCCCATCTCTCATACACCCAGACTCTCCTCATGCCTAAAATGACATCCCCACTCTCTTTTACTGAGTGAGGCCCATCTCTCAATGCCAAGCACAAATGTCCCCTCATCAGAATCATTTCTTCTCCACTCTCTGCCTCAGTTCAGCTCCTCATCTCATCATTTCTACCTTCTCCAGATCTGTGCGATGACAGACAAAGCAGCCTTCTTGTTCAGATCTCACTCCTGCTGATCTGTTGCCTCACAGCAGCCAGTGTGGTCTTCTTAAAACCAAACCAGGTTCTTGCTTCCCTGCTCATAGCCCTTCACAACCTCCATGAAGGTTTTGGTGTACAGTTTAGATTTCTTAACATCAGGCTGTTCAAATGCCTTGCCAGTCTTCTTGGCTTTGCCTTGTTCTATCACCCGGCATATACCACATCCATGCTCCAGGCCAGTGTATTTCTTATATTTCACTACAGGCATCATTTTAAAACTATTGGTTCTATTTTTTATTGCCGTGCACTTTTACACAACCTTTCTCCAGTTCCTGAACGTTCATCTCTCTCAGGTAAGCTTCTCTGACCCCACCTCCCCAGGGTTAGATGGTCTGCACACTTCTTCTCTAGGAGTTACCATACAATAGTATCACCGTCCTGTTATTAATCTGAATCTCCAATTGGCCTAGATTCTTGTTTGGTAAGAACCACCTCTCTCTCTGGCACAATACGGAGAGACTGATACATAGACACTACTCAAAAGATATTTGCTGTAAGAACGTATGAATGAATGCGTGTATGAATCACCCAGCCCATATTGAACTCTGTTGTTTTCTTTGAACCTTTATACTTCTTATCCCACATGATACTGACTTTAGTTCAACCTAATGACCATTTCCTGAGGGCCTATTTCCATGCCATTCTCTGTGCTGTGTTACACAGCATTCTTCAAAAGGGTATGTGCTTCTGCTATTGCTTTGGATGTTACATCTTCCAGGCAGGGGTCATACCATTGAATCTTCCAAATGCCACCTCTTCTGAGAAGCCTCCTGGCTTCTTTTGCTTCTCTGACCTTCTGCATTATGACCACTGTTACTCTCTTTCTTATATAAGGAGTTACAATGTAGAATAGTGGTTTCAAGAAAAGGCCCTGGAGTCAAAGAGACCTTAGTTCCAGTACTAGTTCTGCCATTTGCTGACTGAGAGGTCTCAGGTAAGTTACAGCAGCCTCTGAGCCTCTATTACTCACTTACTTCCTAAGGTGGTTGTATTATTCTTGTAAGAATATACATTATTCCTGGCTTAGATTAAGCATTCAAAAAATGTTAGGTATTATTTTTACCACCTCTATCAATGTGTTATTTGCAAAATATTTGCTTTATTTATATTTGCATCCTCCATGGCATATGTGCTTGGCCAGTATCAAGCGCTCATTAAATACATGCTGAATGAATAAATACAGTTTTCCTTACATAGTTAGGAACTCTGCAAATCCATCCACAAAAACCACAGCAAGTATTTATGGTGTGCCAAATATTAAGAACAACCACAGTGTTAGTCACAGTGGAGGATCACAGTCTAGGGGATTAAACTAAATACATATACAAAAATCACGTACTTGGTAACTTTAAAGATTATCTCAGTTTGATCAGTTTATTTATGAATCAATCAAGTAATTAATATTTTTCTCAATGGATCTTTATTCAGTATACATTAATTCATCCCTTTGTATTAATCATCCTAAGTCACAGCCTATTAGGACTGACGCTTGCCTGAAATCACTCAATGGTTCCCCTACGTTCATGGGGTCCCAAATTCCCTTTCTAGCTACAGTTCTAAAGCCCATTGGAACAATGGAGGTAGAGTTTCCTGTAAGAGGCAATGATAATAACCAACATGCCCACTCATGCAGATCATCTTTCTTCCAACTCACCCTCTTCTTTCCCATTTGTCTTTGCTCAGCCATATCCTCTATCAGGGATGCCTTGCTTTTCCATCTCAACCCGCTGCCATTCTACTTAGTCTTCAGGAACCATTTAACATGGTATCCTGCATGCTCCCATGCACATACATAGGGCTGGATAAAAATTTCCCTCCTCTTACCCCTTTATAGCTCTTTGATTACCCCTCATTTACAGCATGAATTTTTTTGCTCATTTGCTCATTTTACTAATTTTTACTCATTTTACTCTTTTTTTTTTTACTCACCTTGCAACATATTTATGTTTAAGTTTTTATCTTTTCTATTAGATTATAGACTTCTTTAAAGGCAAGGATTTTTCCTTGCCAACTTTGTATGTTTTAGTATTTAATGTAGTGCCATAGGCATAGGAATTATGTATATATACGTGTGTGTGTGTGTGTGTATACATGATTTACATACATGTATTGCTGAATTGAGTTTTTGAATATGATTTGTGCTAGAGTGACAGTGGAAGATAATAGAAGAATAAAGATTATGAGGAAGGGGAAAGGAAGGAAGAGAAAGAAGAGTGAAAAGAGAGAAAAAAGGAAGGGAAATAAGAGGGTAAAGGGAGAGGAGAGGGCAGAGCAAGAGGAGCAGTCTGATGAAGAGTAGTGTCGATAATCCTATTTCTCAGTAGCTAGACATCACAGGTGAAGTAAAGATGAGGATTTTCAAAATCATCTTTCAACAAGTAGTATGAAAAGAAAATGTAAGATAAGTGTTTAAAAATAACATTTTGTTTAGATGCTGTCCTTCTTAGACATTGAGCTTATAACCATTAGCTCATTTATCCATCCCATCAACTAAGAGTTAGGGGTCATGCTCCCCATTATACAGATGAAGAAATTGAGGCTCAAAAAGGGTGAGGAGACAGAGAGTGAATAGGTCTCCTTTTTCTAAAGCCCTCCCCTTTCCCACACACCCATTAATTTGTGTGGACTTGTAACCTGAGGGTGATATGCTAAGTAATTGTTGCCAATACTTGGTCTCAGAAGCAGCTTTGGGGTGAATGGCCTTCGTTAAGAACTAGTCTAGAGTCACAAGCAGTGGCTGATGCCTCTTGTCCAGTTAGCAGGGACCTGGAGGCACTAATGGGAATTTATGTTTCTGGCTTCCTGGGGCTCTGCCGATGAGGACCTTTCAGTGAAAGAGCAGTGCCTTCAGTGTCTTCATGACAAATGAGATTACTGATTTCTACCCAGCTAGCTGTATCCAAATGTTGGTTTTACTTTACGAGCATAGGAGTACCTTGTTCTATGCTCATCAGAGGAGAAGAAGGATTCTTCACAAGAAGAAAGAAATTGAAGATGTCAATCAAAGACTCAATCAGAAATTGAAGAGAATGAGGAGGATGGGCAGAGAAGATTTGCTAGTTTTAAAGACCTTGGACTAGTTAATTAGGCCTCTGAACTTCCTTAGGTCTTTTCATCTGTAAAATGGGAACAAGAACACATCTACCTCAGAGCTATTGTTCTTCACGTATTTGGAAAACATATAGAAAGCATCTGACCTAAAAAACAAGAAGGTTCATAAAATAAGAATACTATTAATCAAGGCTACTATTTGTGAATGATTATTATGTGCCAGGTATACAACTCATTTCTTTATATCAATATTTCATGTAAACCTCATCACAGTCCTGTTTTTCAAATTTGACAGTTGAAGCTCACAAAATTTAAGTAACTTTCTTGTAGAGCAGGAATTTGAACCCAGATACACTCAATGCTGGTACTCTTAAACTCTACGTCACATTGCCTCCCAAGCTGGGGCATATTTATAATGGTCATGGTTTTTACTAGAGAAAGAATTTATGTATCCCTTTCCATGTGCCAGCACCATAACCTTTCTAAGTTCTGCTATTTACTTTAGACAGTCTGTGATTTTCCTAAAATTACTTGCCAACTTGTGTAGGTGTGACCGATTTCTATAATTATTCTTATATTCTCAAATGGATCTATAACCGGAAAAGACCAAAATTCCCTAGAATAGATGATACTAGGCCTTGCAGCTGTCCAGGAATGTATGACTATAAAAAGAGCTGCTTCTGACCTAAAGAAACCGGGAATCTGGAGTGAACTTAAAGACTCAGACTTGGGCAGGAAGGAGTAAAGAACTCTAAGCAAGTGCAAACTGATGGGTTATACACAGATGCTGAGAGAAGGAGTATCAGGGAGTTACGTTTTGGTACGTAGCCATGTGAGGCTATACCTTTCAGATGAACTTGTGGCCAAGTACGCTGCATGGAAATCGTGACAGATAAATGGTCGATGTGGTAATTTGGTCTATTTAACAACCATATCCCATTAGATTCCTTGTCGATGTCATTGATTGTGCAGAAATGAGGCATCAAGATGGCCAAAACCTAAATAAGTCATCCATGATAATTAGTTTATTGACTCCATGGAGATATGGTGCCTGTTTATTTTTTAAGATGATTGGGTCAATACTTATCTTTTTCCTGACAGCTTACCTTAGAATTAAGCTCTCCTTTAGCATGGCTAACAAAGCATTTTTAATGTGCCTCTATTATATTCCAGATACATTCTGTCATCTGCCACTAAATTGTAACTAAGATCCCTGAGAGGAGAAACCATATGCTTTTTCATTTGTTCATTATCTGCTTCTCTTTCCTATAGTGTTTAGCTCAGAGTAGGTTCTCAATAAATGTTTACTACCTTAAAGTTATTTATACTGTCAACTCAATTTGTTTTGAATCTTATTTGTTTATTGTTGTAAAATATACACAACATAAAATCTAACACTTTAATCATTTTAAAGTGTGCAGTTTAGTGACAGTACATTCACAATGTTGTGCAACTATTATTGCTATTTCTTCTTTTTTACAACCCCCCAAACAAATTCTATACTCCCTAAGCAGTTATTCCCTATTCCCCTTCCCCAACCCCCAATAACTAGTAATCTGCTTTGTGCCTCTATAGATTTGCCTATTCTGGGTGCAGCCTACCCTTTATACCCTTGAGTTCCATATCTGTGTGTTCTGGATCTCTAGCTTCAACCAACCACATAGAGAAAATTTCAAAAATTAATAATAATACAACAATAAAAAGTAAAAAAAATGTCAGTATAGTGTAACAATAGTTACATAGCAGTTCACATAAGTATTCTAGGGATTATTTAAAGTATAAAAAAGAATATGTGGGGGGTATATGCAAATACTATGCCATTTTGTAAAAGGGACTTGAGTATTCATGGATTTTGGTATCAGTGGGTGGTGGGAAGGTGGGATCTAGGACCAATCCCCTGCAGATGCCAAGGGATAACTGTATTTCAAATCAATGGAATCATACAATATGTGGTATTTTGTGTCTGGCTTCTTCCATTTCACATTTTCAAGGTTCATCCACGTTGTGGCATGTATCAGTACGTCATTTGGTTTTACGGCAGAATTAATATTCCATTGTAGGAATATACATTTTGGTTTTTCATTCATCAGTCAGTGAACACTTAGGTCCGCCTTTGACTACTATAAATAGTGCTACGAACATTCGTTTACAAGTTTTTGTTTGAATCCTTGTCTACAGTTCTTTTGACTATATACCTAAGAGTAAAATTGCTGAATCATATGGTAATTAAATTAAAAAAAACTTGGTGTAAAAATAAGTGTATTTTGTGGCAGATTTCATTATTACATGATTGTTAACTTCCTCTAGGAGGATTATACACATACGATGCATTACCATGTGACTGGCAGCACTGTACTGTGGGAGGCTCTGTGACTTTCCATTTTAGTGACATTGGCCTTGGCCATGTGATTTGCTTTGGACAATGGAATGTGAGAGGACATGTTACATGCCATATTTGGACAAGACACTTTAGGAAACATTGTCTGGCATGACTTTTGCTCTTTTCCTTTTATCATGAGGATGGCATATTCCTGAAAAAAGGCTGTTCCTTTAGCCTAGATTTGAAATGAAGAAGACATCTGGAGCAGAGCCAAAGCACAGCTGACACGAAATATGAGCAACCAGTCAACCTTTGTGGTTTTAAGCCACTGGGATTTTGAGGTTATTTGTTACCGCGCAGTGATTTAGCAAAAGCTCCGTAATATTAAAACACTGGATTAAATAACATAAACCACATTTGTTTACTGTAAGACTTCTCAGTGCCATGACTGTGCTAATGTGTATTATGAGTCTAAAGAGGTCAATTAATTACACGGTTTTCTGATTGTATTTGGGTTTGGGTATACTTGCAGATTTGTGATTCTGTGGCATACAACTTGGCAAATGCTGGACCATATATACTATTCAGGTTCAATGCTGTACAAAATAACTTTCCCAAATGTCTCTACTCTTATAAAAGTTAGGGAGGTCTTCTTCTTCTTTTTTGTTCCTATGCAAACTCGTGTATATGTATGCATATATTTGATTGTCGTTGTACATTTATAAATCTTTGTGTAGCTCCCAAGTAGAGCCCCAAGAGGCCATAAACCATGTCATAGTCATTTTTGGTATTATAGCATTATATATATAGAGAGAGAGATAGATAGATAGATAGATATATCTAGCATTCAGTATAGAACTGATTCAATAAACTGGTAAAAGAAAGGAGTTTATTAATGGATGCTGAATTGAGTACTTTTATTTTTGCATACCTACTATGATCTAGCACTGGGCTTGTTACCTTGGAAAGAATGCAAAAAAAAAAAAAAAAAAAAAAGATATGTCCTCAAGAATTGTGATTTATAGCAATGGATCCAAAACAGATTATATGCTGAAGTTCGTGTCCAAGTCTTTTTTATTTTTGTATTTTTTATTGTACTTTAGGTTCTGGGGTACATCTGCAGATCATGCAGGATTGTTGCATAAGTACACACATGACAATGTGGTTTGCTGCCTCCAACCCCACATCACCTATATCTGGCATTTCTCACCATGTTATCCCTCCCTGACCTCCTCAGCCCACCACTGTCCCTCCCTTGGCACCCCTCAACAGATCCCAGTGTGTGATGCTCCCCTCCCTGTGTCCATGTGTTCTCATTGTTCAACACCCACCTGTGAGTGAGAACATGTGGTGTTTGATGTTCTGTTCTTGTGTCAGTTTGCTGAGAATGATGGTTTCCAGATGCATCCATGTCCCTACAAAGGACATGAACTCGTCATTTTTTATGGCTGCATAGTATTCCATGGGGTACATGTGCCACATTTTCCTTCTCCAGTCTATGGCCCATGGGTATTTGGGTTGGTTTCAGTTCTTTGCTATTGTAAACAGTACCGCTATGAACATACATGTGCATGTGTCTTTATAATAGAATGATTTATAATCCTTTGGGTATATACCCAGTAATGGGATTGCTGGGTCAAATGGAATTTCTATTTCTAGGTTCTTGAGGAACTGCCACACTGTCTTCCACAATGGTTGAACTAGTTTACATTCCCACCAACAGTGTAAAAGTGTTCCTATTTCTCCACATCCTCTCCAGCATCTGTTGTCTCCAGATTTTTTAATGATTGCCATTCTAAATGGCATGAGATGGTATCTCAATGTGGTTTCGATTTGCATTTCTCTAATAGTCAGTGATGATGAAAATTTTTTCATATGTTTGTTGGCCTCATATATGTCTTCTTTTGAAAATTGTCTGTTCATATCCTTCACCCACTTTTGAATGGGTTTCTTTGTTTTTTTCTTGTAAATCTGTTTTAGTTCTTTTTAGATTCTGGATGTTAGCCCTTTGTCAGATGTGTGGATTACAAAAATGTTTTCCCATTCTGTTGGTTGTTGGTTCACACTAATGATTGTTTCTTTTGCTGTACAGAAACACTGGAGTTTAATTAGGTCCCATTTGTCTATTTTGGCTTTTGCTGCCAATGCATTTGGTGTTTTAGTCATGAAGTCCTTGCCTATGCCTATGTCCTGAATGGTTTTCCTAGGTTTTGTTCTAGGGTTTTTACAGTGTTAGGTCTTATGTTTAAGTCTTTAATCCATCTGTGGTTAATTTTAGTGTAAGGTGTCCGGAAGGGGTCCAGTTTCTGCTTTCTGCACACTGCTAGCCAGTTTTCCCAACACCATTTATTAAAGAGGGAATCCTTTCCCCATTGATTGTTTTTGTCAGGTTTGTCAAAGATCAGATGGTTGTAAATGTGTGACATTGTCTCCAAGGCCTCTGTTCTGTTCCATTGGTCTATATCTCTGTTTTGGTACCAGTACTTTGCTGTTTTGATTATTATAGCCTTGTAGTATAGTTTGAAATCAGGTAGTGTGATGCTTCCAGCTTTGTTCTTTTAGCTTAGGATTGTCTTAAAGAGATACACGGGCTCTCTTTTGGTTCCATATGAAGTTGAAGGTGATTTTTTCCAGTTCTGTGAAGAAGGTCATTGGTAGCTTACTGGGGATAGTACTGAATCTATAAATTACTTTGGGCAGTATGGCCATTTTCACGATATTGATTCTTCCTGACCATGAGCATGGAATGTTTCTCCATTTGTTTGTGTCCTCTCTTATTTCCTTGAGCAGTGGTTTGTAGTTCTTCTTGAAGAGGTGCTTTACATCCTTTGTTAGTTGTATTCCTAGGTATTTTATTCTCTTTGTAGCAATTGTGAATGGAAGTTGGCTCATGATTTGGCTCTCTGTTAGTCTGTTATTATTGTATAGGAATGCTTCTGATTTCTACACATTGATTTTGTATCCCGAGACTTTGCTGAAGTTGCTTATCAGTTTAAGGAGATTTTGGACTGAGATAATAGGGTCTTCTAAATATACAATCATGTAGTCTGCATATAGAGACAATTTGATGTCCTCTTTTCCTAATTGAATACCCTTTATTTTTTTTTCTTGCCTAATTGCTCTGGCTAGATTTTCCAATACTATATTGAATAGGTGTGATGACAGAGGTCATCCTTTTCTAGTGCCAGATTTCAGAGGGAATACTTCCAGTTTTTGCCCCTTCAGTATGATATTGGCACTAGGTTTGTTGTAAATAGCTTTTATCATTTTGAGATATCTTCCTTTGATACCTAGTTTATTGACAATTTTTAGCATAAAGCGCTGTTGAATTTTATCGAAAGCCTTCTCTGCCATATATTGGATAATCATGCAGTTTTTGTCTTCGGTTCTGTTTGTGTGATGGATTACGTTTATAGACTTGCGTATGTTAAACCAGCCTTGCATCCCTGGAATGAAGCCTACTTGATCATGACGTGTAAGCTTTTTGATTTGCTGTTGCAATCAGTTTGCCCGTATTTTGTTGAAGATTTTTGCATCTGTGTTCATTGTGGATATTGGCCTGAAATTTTCTTTTCTTATTGAGTCTCTGCCGGGTTTTGGTATCAGGATGATGTTGATCTCATAAAATGATTTGGGAAGGATTCCCTCTTTTTGTATTGTTTGGAATAGTTTCAGAAGGAATGTTACCAGCTCCTCTTTGTATGTCTAGTAGAATTTGGCTGTGAACCTGTCTGGACCTGGGCTTTTTTTGGATAGTAGGCTATTAATTGCTACCTCAACTTCAGCCCTTGTTATTGGTCTGTTCAAGGTTTCAACTTCTTCCTGGTTTAGGCTTGGGAGGGTGCAAGTGTCCAGGAATTTATCCATTTCTTACCAGGTTTACTGGTTTATGTGCACAGAGTTGTTTGTAGTAATCTCTCATTGTAGTTTGCATTTCTGTGGCATCAGTGGTGATATTGCCTTTATCGTTTTTTCTTGCATCTATTTGACTCTTCTCCCTTTTCTTCTTTATTAATATGGCTAGTGGTCTGTCTATTTTGTTGATCTTTTCAAAAAACCAGCTTCTGGATTTACTGATTTTTTGAAGGAATTTTTGTCTCTATCTACTTCAGTTCTGCTCTGATCTTAGTTATTTCTTGTCTTCTGCTAGCTTTTGGGTTTTTTTGATTTTGCTTCTCTAGCTCTTTCAATTTTGACAATATGGTGTCAATTTTAGATCTTTCCTCCCTTCTCTGGTGGGTTTATTGCTATAAATTTCCCTATAGACACTGCTTTAAATGTGTTCCAGAGATTCTGGTACATTGTGTCTTCATTCTCATTGGTTTCAAAGAACATCTTTATTTCTGCCTTCATTTCATTGTTTATCCAGCCGACATTCAGGAGCCAGTTGTTCAGTTTCCTTTAAGTTGTGCGGTTCTGAATTAGTCTCTTAATTCTGAGTTCTAATTTGATTGTACTATGGTCTGAGAGACTGTTACGATTTCCGTTCTTTTGCATTTGCTGAGAAGTGATTTACTTCCAATTATGTGGTCAGTTTTAGAGTAGGTGTGATGTAGTGCTGAGAAGAATGTATAATCTATGGTTTTGGGTTGGAGATTTCTGTAGATGTCAATTAGGTCTGCTTGGTCCAGATCTGAGTTCAAGTCCTGGATATCCTTGTTAATTTTCTCTCTCATTTATCTGTCTAGTACTGACAGTGGAGTGTTTAATTTTCTCTCTCATTTATCTGTCTAATACTGACAGTGGAGTGTTAAAGTCTCCCGCTATTATTGTGTGGGAGTCTAAGTCTCTTTGTAGGTGGTTAAGAACTTGCTTTATGTACCTGGGTGCTCTTGTATATAATTGCATATATATTTAGGATTGTTAGTTTTTCTTGATGCATTGATCCTTTTACCATTACGTAATACCCTTCTTTGTCTCTTTTGATCTTTGTTGGTTTAAAGCCCATTTTATCAGAGACTAGGATTGCAACTCCTATTTTTTTTTTTTTTTGCTCTCCAATTGCTTGATAAATCTTCTTCCATCCCTTTATTTTTCACCTATGTGTGTCCTTGCATGTGAGATGGGTTTCCTGAATACGGCACACCAATGGGTTTTTATTTTTATCCAATTTGCCAGTCTGTGTCTTTTGATTGCGGCATTTAGCCCATTTACATTTAAGCTTAATATGGTTATGTGTGAATTTGATCCTGCCATTTGATGCTAGCTGGATGTTTTGCCCATTAGTTGACACATTTTCTTCATTGTGTTGATGATCTTTACTGGTGGGTACATTTTTGGAGTGGCTGGTACTGGTTGTTCCTTTCCTTGTTTAGTGCAGCTTTCAGGAGCTCTTCTTGTAAGGTGGCCTGCTGGTGACGAAATCTTGCAGCAATTGCGTGTCCATAATGGATTTTCTTTCTCCTTCACTTATGAAGCTTAGTTTGGATGGATATGAAATTCTAGGTTGAAAGTTCTTTTCTTTAAGGATGTTGAATATTGGCCCCCACTCTCTTCTAGCTTGTAGGGTTTCTGCCGAAAGATCTGCCATGAGTCTGATGGGCTTCCCTTTGTGGCTAATCCAACCTTTCTCTCTGGCTGCCCTTAGCATTTTTTCCTTCATTTCAACCCTGGTGAGTCTGATGATTATGTGCCTTGGGGTTGCTCTTCTTGAGGAATATCTTTGTAGTGTTCTCTGTATTTTCTGGACTTAAATGGTGGCCTGCCTTGCTAGATTGGGGAAGTTCTCCTGGATAATGTCCTGAAGAGTGTTTTCCAGCTTGGATTCATTCTCTCCGTCACATTCAGGTACACCTATAAAACGTAGGTTAGGTCTTTTCACATAATCCCATATTTCTTGTAGGCTTTGGTCATTTTTTTTCACTCTTTTTTCTCTATTCTTGCCTTCTCATTTTATTTCATTGAGTTGATCTTCAATGTCTGATATCCTTTCTTCTGCTTGGTCAATTCGGCTATTGAAACTTGTTTATGCTTCATGAAGTTCTTATGCTGTGTTTTTCAGCTCCATCAAGTCATTTATTATTCTTCTCTAAGCTGTTTATTCTAGTTAGCATCTCATCTAACCTTTTTTCTAGGTTCTTAGTTTCTTTGCATTGGGTTAGCACATGTTCTTTTAGCTGTGAGAAGTTTGTTATTACCCACCTTCTGAAGCCTGTTTCTGTCAATTCATCAGATTCATTCTCCATCCATCTTTGATCCCTAGCTGGTGAGGAGTTGTGATCCCTTGGAGGAGGAGAGGTGTTCTGGTTTTTGGTGTTTTCATCCTTTTTGCTCTGGTCTCTTCCCATCTTAGTAGCTTTATGTACTTGTGGTTTTTGTAGTTGGTGACTTTCGGATGCGGTCTCTGAGTGGACATCCTTTTTGTCAGTGTTGAAGCTATTTCTTTCTGTTTCTTAGTTTTCCTTCTAACAGTTAGGAGTGTCCAAGTCTTTTAGCACCGTTGTTTCTTTTGTGTCTATGTACTTTTTTACTCAGATCTTTCTGAGCACTTGTCTGTAAAAATTGAGATGAAGTTTAAAAAGCCTCAGATCTCAAGCTATAATATTGTGAAAGAAGATACAGGTTTTGCTTATGAGGGGTGGTTGTAGAGATGGGCATGCTAAACATAGAATACAGAACCACAGTCCTCTCTGAAACACATTCTGTCTAAATTTGTCTTCATTCAAACATGTACTCTGGGTACTCAATAATGTGTTAATGATGGGTAGATAGTAGAGGAATGAGCTGTGTTTTGCATTCGAGAAGCTTATAGAGTAGGAGAGATGTGAACATGAACACACATGTGATACTATAAGTGTCCCATTGGGATTTGAAATATGTGCAAGGTGTTTGTGGTTGCCAGCAGAGGGGCTACCTAAGACTACATAAGACTTCATAGAAAGCAATAGAAAACAGGGCAAGGTCGGAAAATGATGTCACTTAAACAACTACCCTGTACTAAGAGCACCTGTGTTATTTATGTGATTTTATTTTCAGGGTCATTGACCTATAATTTACCTACAGCCAAATATACCCTTTTGAAGTGGACTCTTCCATGAAATTGACAAGCATATTCAGTTATGTAACTACTACCACAATCAAGATATAAAATATCTCATTTAATTCTTACAGTAGCCCTATGAAGGAAGCTTGGATAAGAAAACTGAGGATCAGAGAAGTTAAGCCTCTTACCTTCTCCAAGGTCAAACCGTCAGTGAGAGCTGAAGGCAAAATGTGAATAGGAGAGAACTTGACATGCTTGGAGAACAGAGACAATGATATGGCTGGATGTAGCAAGAAAAAGAAGGGAGCTGGGTAAGACAGGAATTTGGAGACATCAACTGATCCAGGGATCAGGTAGCACAGAGTCTCATATGTATCAAATTTGGTTTGTATCGTAATTCTGTGAAGAAGCTTATATTTAAATTGAGCCAACCTCTTCTTAAAGCTTCAAGAACATGTTCATGTTGAAGTTTTATGAAATTGAAAAGAAAAAAGTATGCTGGCCTCCTTATCCTTGGTGATTTCATAAATTAAAAGATATTATGTTTTTTGAAGTCAAAATTCTCACTTAGAAGTCCCCCTGCCCCAACCCCTATAATTGGTATGAATTCTTTTCTATTTTTATTTATTTATTTGTTCCCTATCACCCTCATTACAAGGTAGGTTCCATGACAGCAAGGATTGTGTCCTTACCTTTTCGAGCTCCTTGCCTTTTCTCTAGAACCTTTAACAGTGTCTGCATGTGATAGATGCTTTATTGATCTCTGCCTGACAAATGAATAAACACCAACAGCACAGAGCAGAATCATAGAAAAGTCAAGGTTAGAAAAATCTTGATGGTCATCTAGTAAAAGGGTTGACTAACTTTTTCTGTTAGGAGGCAGATAATACATATTTTATGCTTTGTGGGCCACATATTCTCTGTTGCAACTACTCAACTCTTATCTGCATGGCTAGGTTCCAGTAAAATTTGTTTATAAAAATAGAGTGCAGGTCAATCTGGCCCATTGGCCATAGTTTGTCAACTCCTATATCTGTTAGGATAAGCTAGGTTATGTTGTGCTAGCAAGCAATTCCTGAATCTCAGTGGTTTGCCAAAGTGAATGCTTATTTCTTCCATATGCTACATAGTGGTCACAGTTCTACTGTAATTCTGCTCCTCTGGTGGTCCCCCACCTGGAACATTCTTGGACCTGTACAAAGAGAGATTGATGAGCTTGTATGTTGTTTTTTTTAGCTTTGTTTGGAAAAGAGACACATCACTCACACCCACATTTCATCAGCTGAAACATGTCATATGAACCCGTTTAAGTTTGGAGAGTGGGGTGGATAGTTATCACTAAAAGGATACATTACAAGAAGGAGCATTGAATGTGGATTAATAACAGTCCATCCTACCATCTGTCATTTGAATCTTTGATGGAACAAATATTTGTTTGCACCAAGTTACTTTTCAAACTCCACTTCCACACTTCTGGTGATGGGAAGCAGCCTGCTACCAAAGCAACCTGCTTCATCCTTTAAAACGTCTGATTGCTAAAAAGGTGATTTTATTGTGCTGAATTCCATATACCCATGAATTTCACCTAAGGATTCCAAATCTTCTTAAGATCCTGCAGAGCAGATGATTTTATTTACAAACACAAAAGATTACTCTAACCAGGAGGAGCCATTTCCTAATTCTTATATCAAGGAAGCAGGAACCCACACCCGAACCCCCAGGTAGCTGCCTTCCTTCATTTTCCAGAGTGTAAATGACCCATCATGGAGACAGGGCTGAACTTCTGAATGAGATCATAGCCTTTTTCGCCCTTTCTGCACAGTTTCACCCGGTGAATTATTGTCTTATTTTCATTCCACTCCAATGAGCTGTCAGCGATGGATACTGTAATTCACAGCAATAGAAACACAAACAGATGGGTAATTGACCTGTATGCCTTCATTACACTGGAGTTCAGTATGGCTCTTGGAGCCATAAAGTCCTTTATCTGCCAGTCTGAAATCCCTGGGCTTTCACAAGGAAGGGGATCAGGCTGACTTTTGCAAAAGGTACAGTCCTTGTTGTTGTTCTTCCCACCTTGCGCATTTCAGAAATGGACAGAATTTGACAAGCAGAACTTAGCGGTACAAGACAACAGCTGGGGCTCCTATAAAGCTCAGAGATATCTACAGGGGGCACATTCGGATACAAGAACAGGACAGAAAAATATTTATATTCAACCAATGTATAACCTGTGTTTTTTCCATCTTCCTTTGGCACTGTAAGAAATCGTGTATTTAATATCTAATGAAATAGGTCAAAAAAGAGCAAATCCATCAAAAATACTGCTGTATTAGGTAATTATGATATAGAATAAAATAAAGCTTAGCAAAAACAACCTATGACAATGCATGGTCTTTGCCTTGAATAAGAAAGGCTTAGATTGACCCAAATTATGCCCTCTGCTACGGCATACTGCATTGCCTTTCTTTATCTATTCAGACCATGCTCATGTTTCAAGATTCAGCCTACATCCCACAGTCATTACAAAGTCTTCCATATTCATTGTTTCCAGGCCTGTTTTCTTTCATCTTCATAATAGATCACTGAATTATTCAATATTTGAAATATATTTATAAACACCTACTATGTGCCAGACACAATGCCACTTTTAACAATCAATCAAGATCTTTCTTTCTTGTTCTTGAATTTTTTTTTATTTGCTTTAGTTTTGAATATTCAAGTAACCCCTCTGTTTCCTTAGGAGGTGGGAAGCATGCATTAAACCTCTTCTTGATTTCTTCCAACAATTCCTAATGTACTACTTGTTTAAAGAAAGAGAAAGAGGCTGCATTCCTATCAACAAAAGAGCAGAATCAAAGCCAGAGATGAAGACTGGGTTATAATCTTCATGTCTTTGGTTCACCTTCAGCTTCTGTTGATTGGATCTTCTTTTCTAGATATTAAATGTTCTCCAGCCTCACAGGGCATGGTCAATTGAACCAAGTGCCTGTGCTAGCAATATCGTCAATGTTGTTGAAGGTCTCCAGGGATCCAATCTTAGGGTCCCCTGAAAAGTTCTTCTGTTACTTGGGTACTCCTAGTGGTTGAAACTCAACAACACAGTGAACCCATTTTTTTCCTGAATCTCAGAATCCCTTTCTGTGTTGAATAAAGATCTTTCTTATACTATAAGAAATGCTGTTTCCTCTAAGGAACCCACAGATCTCTGCTCCGTGTCACTCTTCCCTTCAGAATTTTGATCTCTCGGTCGCAGGAACTGTTTCTCTTCTTTTCTAGGGAACTTAAAAGAAAACAAACAAGCAAAAGAAGGCAAATCTTAATCACAAAAAATGTGAGGGCCAAGCTGATTCTCAGTTGGAAGGAGTTATATGCCTGAAGCCTTTTCTATGCCCTTCCCGCTGAATAGACTACTCTTTCTGTGGATCCTTCATCGCCTAGTACCTGAGTACCCATTAGGTCTTAGCTTAAATGCTATCCCCTAGGAGAGTAGAGAGTACCTTTAACACTCCTAATTCATTCCATGCTGGGTTAGTTCTTTCTCTGTGTTCCCTGAAAAACTTTTACTTCTTGTACAATACTGGTTTTATTGCATCCAAAGTGCTAGTTTACACTTCTCTCTCTCTTTCTCTCACTCACTCACTAAACTGTAATACCTACAGCAAGAGAGAGTTGTCTGCCTCATCCCCCCTATATCCACAGCACAGGTGCCTGGCACATAGTAGGTCTTCAGGAATGTGTGTGAAAGAAGGGAAGCAGAAAGATGGGAAGGAAAGAAGAAAAGATAAATTGGAAGAAGGAAGGAGAGAAGAAAAGGAGGGAGGGAGGGAGGAAGGAAGAAAGGAAAGAAGGAAGGAAGGAAGGAAAATTTATAGAGTGATTAAAAACAAAGACCAATAATAATTATTTTAATGCTGATATGAGAAAATGCATTCTTGGCATGTTTTATACTGGCTCAAATGGTGCTATTCAAGGAGGATTTTTCTAGAAGGGTTCAAGTTTGGTCCAGGTAATGAATATGATCTGATATCTGGTTAAATGGAGGGAACTTAACATTTGTTGAATACTTAATTATGACAGTGTCTTGGTCTGCTCACGCTGCTGTAACAAAATACCCTAGACTGGGTGGCTTACACAGAAGGAAATTATTTGTCACAGGTCTGGATGCTGGGAAATCCAAGATCAAGTGCCAGCAGATATGGTGTCTGGTGAGGGAGGGACAGACTGCTTTCTGACTTGCAGATAGCTACAAGATGTCTCTTCTCCTGTCTCTTCCTCTACTTATAAGGGCACTAGTCCCATCACAAGGGCACCACACACATGGCCTCATCTAAAGCTAATTACCTTCCAGGGTTTCCACCTCCTTATACCATGGCATTGCAAGTGAGGGTTTCAGCATATGAATGTGTGTATGGGAGTTAGAGAGCACAAACCTTGAGTCCTTGGCAGCTGGGCTATGGCTGAAGTTTTTGCCCCTTCTCTCTTCGTTAGTATACTAGGAATTTAGCGTTTCAACGTCACAGGCAAAGAGCCCCTGAGTTTCAGGGAAGATAAAACATTGCCAGAGGTTGCTCTGTACTGCAGCCACCACAGCAGTTCTAAGCCAGGTCACCCTCGAGTGTGTCACAACTCAAGTTGAATTCCTAGATTGGAGTCCTGGTTCTGTTACCTTAGTTGTAAGACTTTGCCCGGGTCATCTCATTTTTAAATTCTAACACCCCACAAGCTTCATGAGCCACCTTTCTTTTCATCTTGGAGGAGGAAGTGTTCAAAGTTCAAAGTTCCTTTGATCCACAAATAAGTGCCTGGAGCCTGCACTGGGCTTGACCTGAGTTTACACTCTGGGTGCCCGTAGAGGGCAGACAGGCCCTTTTTTCCCTAGAGCCCACTCTAGGGAATATTAAAAATAAAACAAATTCAAAAGAACATTTCAGCCAGGAATTAATACTATGAAGAAAACTGAAGATGCCTTTTAACGTGGGCCTGGGAAGGTCTGGATTACAGGACAAGAGATCAAGCAGAAATCAGAGGAGAGAATATTCGGTGCACAGGGAAAGGCAAGTGCAAAGGTTATGGGCGGAACAATATTGATGTATTGCCGGGACTGAAAAAAGGGCATCATTTTTCTGATGTGTTCTGAGTATAGAATTGAATATTAGGAGATAACGGGAAGGAGGGAGGCAAGGAAATAGAGACATCCTATCCCATGACACAGAGAAAGAGAAATAATATCTCAGCACACAAAGACTGTATACAAACTACAAAAAATATTGTGAGATGCATGTGTCGAAGGTGAATTGAAAGGAAAAAGAATGAGGTACAAATCAGGAAAAGAGAAGGAAGACATCTTGAGTGTTCCCACATATACATTGCCTACTCGCTCTGCAGAATGCTGAAATATTCCATTTTAAATTATAACAAGATTTTTTTAAATATATAAAAAGATTGGGGAAAAATATTCCATATGTTCAGTGTGGGTGAGCTGACGTTCAAATAAAACTCTCAACTATTGCCTGCCTGGGTTTTTTGAGGCAAAATTTATATGCTTGGCAATGACAGTAGCCCTTTTCTCTCTGATTTTCTCAGTTTTCTTTTCTCTCTCTCTCTCTCTCTCTCTTTCTGTGTGTGTGTTGTGTCTTTGGGAACTGTGGGGACAGAATCTTTCACCCCAGCCGGCAGCTGTATATCTTTCAAACAGTGGTTTCACAGGCCAAATCCCCCTCCAAATTATTTATGGCTCCCATTGAAGCAGGCAGGATTCAGGCGCCCACGTAGGAGGTCAGCACTGGGCCTCTTTGTTGGACACAGGCCATCAGGAGACGACTCTGGCTGTGACTGCTGTGTGAACCTCTGCTGCCGTAGAAATGGTTATGTAACTTTAAACAGTAATGACATTTTGCAGAAAAGTGCTTTTTAATTGCTACGTCTTCATTATTCTCTTTCGAAATTGCCCAGGAGATTCTGCCTCCAAGACAGCTCTGCATGTTCTGAGTTTCCATTTTTAAAGAGCAGCCAGTTTTGTGTTTTAGCTGCTCCCAGAAAACCCCCAACTCCAAACTTCATCTGTTGTCAGTTGCATTAATTTGGGTAGGTAATACTGCCTTTTGTATCCTTGCCAAATGGAAAAATGATTTGACGCAATTTTCTAAAAATGCTCTCCCCAAATTCCTTTTGGGCTGAGACCAGGAATAGAATATTTTATCCCCTACAGAAGGGAGAAAGAAAATGATGAGCAAGCTAGAAAAATAGAACTGAGAATATAATCTGTAGAGTTCCTTTAAGCAACAGAAACTTAACCCCAATCCATATACCCAGTTGCCTATGGGGGATTGGGATCAGCTAAAAATAAATTTGGCTCTGGAAGAGAAAATGGTGATATGGATAAAATGACTCAATAATTCACACTCTGAAAGAGTTGTAGATTCAGTGCAGCAGGAACTTTATCGCTTAATTTGTTTTACCTCACGTTTTGATATGTATGTTATACCCTCGTACAGTAGCCTTCCCAAATAGCCACTCAAACCCATATGGACCCCTTGCTCATCAATGTAGAGCCCACTCAGTCTCACTGCAGCCCATCATTCAACTGTATAGCTTAATCTGCTAGAATCCTGTCCATGCATATTGACGTTTACACCTTCCTCAACAGCCCTGCCCTCAATGCTGGTTCAACAGACGCAGAATTCTAAACCCTCCTCCTTATCAGAGCTTTGCAAATATCTGAAGACTGCCTTCTGATGATACACCCACACCTGTTTTTCCTTCATGAATCCTGATGGTTCTGTTAAACCTTTAACCACTTTAATCAGAGGAGTGACAGCATCATCATCCCCATCATCACGTCAAAAATAAGAATAGACAACATTTGTTGCTTGCTTGCTATGTGCCAGGAACCTCTCCAGACAATTTGCAGGCATTCTTTCATGTAGTCTTCTCCATGATCCTTGCATGTAGGTACTAACTGGAACCTTGGAGACAGACTGAATTTTTTTTTTTTTTTGAGACGACTTAGATGGTAAGTAGAGGAGCCAGTGTAGCCCTGCCCAGGTTTTTGACTACAGTGTGTGATTTCCTGGCATAAGGCATTAAGGTATGGTGAAGGAACCATCTTCTTTCCCACAATGTCCCTCTGAGAATATTATTCTTTAGCCGCCGTATGAAGACAGGTTGAAAGGATGAGGCTTATTTAAATGTATACAAAATTTGAAGAACATAGAAAAAAGATAAAAATCTAGAAACAACTGTGAAATAGAAAGTGGAAGAAATGCTGACCTTGTTCAGCATATCCCTGATAAGTAGGATTAAAAAGTGTCCCTGAAGCATAAACGAGAAAAAAATTATCCAAATAAGATACAGTTCTCTTTTACACAGTGAGTAGTATAACCACTACTTCATATTGGAAGCTGAAACTGTTTGCAGCTCCAAATGAGGTGGAGAGAAATGTCCTAAGCGCATGTGCCCTAATGAATTAAGGTAGCCCAGATCTGTCCTTCTCTCTGGACACTATAGACAATAGACTAGTCTGCTGACTTTTCATAGGTACCAGAGTAGTGCTCATACCCAGATAAATCCTTCCCTCTCATTGGCCCTCTGTATTAAGACTTCGAATATTCAAGTCTAGAGAGAAGATCATGAAATGTAGTTCAGAGTGCTCATCCTATCACCATGGGCTGGTCACTTCCTATTGGTGGACTATGGCTTCTTCACTGTTAGAACAAAGAAGAGAAAATTAATTACCTAGTGATGCTTATGTCTAGTGATGTGTTAGTTTTTATATTACAGTGATCCTATTAAGTTATATCACTCTAATTGTGTTACTCATACCCTTCAAAACTACCAATGTGTACCTGTGATCCACAGAATAATGTCCAAACTACCTAGCATATAAGAAAGCCCTTTGCACACTGGCCTCTGACCCTTTCTATATCTATTTTCTACAGCACAGGCAACTCATTCATCCAAGTTCATTCCTTCACTAGGAATCTTCAGACAAATGATGTCTTTCCTCTTAAGAATGTCCTTCCTGTTCTTCTTTTAACCTGGTGATCTCTTACTTGGTTTTCAACCAGCCCAAATTCTGTCTCCTCTATGAAGGTTTCTCTGCTCTCTAAACAATGTTATTATGACTGTCTCTGCTATAGGTCTACAAAGCCATGTTATGATGATGTGTGTCCATGTCTGTGCCTCCTGATTACATTGTAAGCTCCCCAAGGGCAAGGATTGTATCTTTTTTTTTTTTTTTTAAATCTCTGTGGGCCTGGTACCTACCTCAGGACTTGCGTTTCATAAATAGGGTTTACAAATATTTAAGGAAAGCAATTAAGGAAATAATGATAAACAATAATGTTGTATTTTCAATATGAGTTTTCTCCACAAATGGAAAAGGTATATACCATATGTGGCTCTAGCCTCAATCCCACTACAACAGAATAGACTATGCCTTTCAGAGACGGCCAAGATCATGACCGGAGAAGTTTAAGTAAAACTGATGCAACTGGAAGCCTCACCGATAATGCCTGTCTTTATCTAGGTTGGCCCAGAAATATATTGGTTCCAGTACACAGGGAGAAATGTAGCAGCTTCAGATTCCTATGTGTCACCTCTGGAAACTGTTAATGAAACACCTTTTTTTAACCTTTCTGTTTTCCCTTCTTGCTATTCTCAAACAGGTCTTCAGATAATCTTTCCTCAGTATCTGCAAGAGAAGTTTGTCCAGTCGGCCTTGAGCTACATCATGTGCAATGGGGAGGGGGAGTACCTGTGCCAGAATAGCCAGTGTCGATGCCAATGTGCCGAGGAGTATCCGCAGTGCAACTGCCCCATCACAGACATCCAGATCATGGAGTACACGCTGGCCAACATGGCCAAGTCTTGGACCGAAGCTTATAAGGACCTGGAGAATTCAGGTAGAGGGTCTAACTCAGTGCCACTGCATAAGTGGCCTTGAGCCAAGTCTGTAAGGGAGCTAATCTAACTGGAATTAGGACTGCTGCGAGGCAAAGTTCAGTGACCCTGACTCTTCCACTTTAGAGGGTCCAGATGCAAGTATAATAGCTGTCACAGATCAGGCACTCAATAAATCTCCACTGAAGAAAATTAATGAATAGCATAATCCAGTTTGTGGTCATATGATGTATTGTTTCTGTTGTACCCAGAAGACAGAAAGAATAAATCTGCATAGGAAACCTCTGGAGAGGGAAGAGTCAGAGGTGGTTGTATTGATTCCTTGGGCTGTGTGTGTGTGTGTGTGTGTGTGTGTGTGTGTGTGTGTATTCAGATGCTTCTGTCTGTCTCTATAAATAAACACATAGCTCTATGTGTTTATTTGTGTGTGCATATACATAGAGGTATAGATATCCAAAGAATCTACAGACTATCAAAGCTCAAAGTCACTTTTCTGTTAACTTAGTTATTTTATGCATATCATAGTTCAGAAAAATGAGTTTCAGGGGAGGAAAGACAGTCACCCAAGCTACTAAAGCAGATGAAGTCCAGAGTAGGATCTCTGGCTTCAAGGACATTTGAGTTTTGTTGGAAAATCAGGTGTTAATTATGTAACCATGCCAGTGATTAGGAAATGGCAAGGTTATATCTGTAAAGAAGGATGAGCTGCTGTGAACAAATGATGTGGAGTTGGGGGGTCAATGTGGTCAAGGAAGGCTACCTTAAAAAAGAGCAGAAATTGAAGTATCTGACTATGGTGCAGGTATCAGAAGGTGGGTGCAGATAGACCAATGGGAGGCACAAGGGGCCTAGGAGGGAGATGACCATGAGGTGGGTTAGGGAGTTGGTACAAGTTGTAAAAACAGGAAGTGTGCCAAGATGCCAAGATATTTAGAAGGAAACAATGGCAGAGCTTGATGTTGGATTGTCGACAAGAGTTGAAGAGAAAGGGGGTATTGAGGTGATATTCATAAACCTCCTTTGATAGGCATGTTAGACAAACTGAATAGATGTTGGTAATCTTCATTGAGCTGGGACACCCTGAAAGATTTGGGAAGAAGACCATGTGCTCACTTTTATATAGCATAAGCCTGAGAATCCTGGAGACTTCCCAGATGCCAAGCAAGCACTTAGCATGTAATATGTACTCAAGTACCTGTTAAATAAATGGGCTTATGCATAGAGCGTTACTGTCTTTAAAACAACATTATATTTCTTAAATCTGTTGTAATAGCCACCTTAAAGGAAGTAGTAACATTTCTGTATTATGGAGAAGGGAACGCCTCCTCTGTAATCCTCCTTCAAGGCTTAGTGTTTTCCCTGGGGCTGCACAGTTAGTAAATTGCAGGATTGGTAATGGAATTCCTGATGCCAAATCTACTGCTCACAGCAGCTTTGGTTACTAAACTTTCCTTTGCCCTCTAGGCCTGAGGTTCCCTCATCTGATAAATGAGAGGGC
This sequence comes from Cebus imitator, assembly GCF_001604975.1. NCBI lineage: Eukaryota > Metazoa > Chordata > Mammalia > Primates > Cebidae > Cebus > Cebus imitator. The sequence goes on along the minus strand of NW_016107565.1, from coordinate 2,603,572 downwards.
ATTTTTGTGTTTTTAATATTTGAATTTATTCAAGTTTTTAGACAAGACATTCTTTGATCAAGCAAAATCATACCTTGGAGCCACTGTGTACCACAGATAAAAGCAGAGTTCTGTGGAACAGTATTTGAAAATAACTGGTTTCCATGAACTCTAAGCTGTAAACCAGCTCTGGGAACCCAGAATGCATCAGGGATTCTGCTCTTGCTGTGCTGTGCAGCTCAAATGGATCTGTGGATGCCTTATAACGACACCCATTAGTCCATTGACCATCCTGAGAACCCATAAAAGAGAAGTTCATGTTGAAAATGTACTATGATGATTATTTGGCCCCAAACAAAGAAAGCATTTGATAAAATGCTTTTGCAAAAAGATTTCACCGATTGCTAAGAAACAGAGGGAATTTAGGCTATATGTATAAGGAATAAGACTCCTTAGTATACAATCCTTATTTCCAAGGAATAGAAACCACTTTGAGTGGGTGGGTGAGGAAACACAGAAAACTGAGATGTCACTGAATAAGCTGAACAGGCCAAGAAAATGATTTATGTCACACTTTCTCCCCATAAGGCATACACTCCCTCTAGATTGCCTGTGCTTCTGTATTTGAAATGGCTTTACCCTTTAAGATAAATCCATTCATCCACATGTGCATCAGAGGCTTGTGCATATGAGTTCTCCTTTGGTTCATTTTTAGCCCTTAACCTTCACTACTCAGCCCAGGTGATTTGGAGGGATTAATGACCAGGCCAAAGTAAAAGGCATTGCTTCCTTGACGGCTCCAGAGTGTAGGTGGCAAATAGGACCTAGTTTCTATACATGAATGACGATCTGCATCTCCTTCCTGGTGGATTGGTTGGAGTACTTTTACTTTTACTCAAGAAAGTTAATGCATTTAACCCTTAAATTCCATTTTCTTTTAAGACCCAAATTTGGGTTCATTGGAAGGCCTGTGTTTCCCTTTGACATCAACAGAGCCCTCTGCAAGAGCAGCTTTATGTTTTCCATGGGAGGAGAGCCCAGCTGCCCCAAATAGGAGAGTCATCAGGGCCTGTCTCCTGCCTTCAGCCAGCTCACTGAATCCATCGATCAGTGTAGAGGCTTGTTTCATCCTGTCAGTCTTATGCTACCATCAATCGAGTATTTTCTGTGTATCAGAAACTAGTTAGGTAGATGTAGTACTAGGCCACTATGTCACTCTCAACATTTGGATTAGATACCGTTATTCCTGTTAGCAGATGGGGAAACTAAGGTCTTGAGAGAATAAGGGTCCCACAGCTGTGCAGTACTCAGATGTGACTCCAACTCTTGCCTGTCTCTTTGTAATGAAGTGCCTGAGGTTTTTCTAGGAGTCAGAGCTTCTGTTTTTTTATCGCCTTTTATTTACTATTTTCTCCTAATGTGCTGAGCCTAGGGATTGCCCGTTTTTATGTGTTGAGAGGAAATATAATATACTAACTAAGAACACAGGGTTTGGAGCCAGACTCAGACCTTAATTCTCCAGTCTACTGGCCATTTGACCTTGGGCAAGGTAGCTAACTTCTCTGTGCCCTAATTTTAGAATGGGGCTCTAAAATACCTACCTCATAGGTTTGCTATAAAATGTGGTTATATATGTTAGGTGATTATGACTGTGCCTGGTGCCTGTCAAGAGCTATGTAAGCATTTTTAAAAATAAAATGAAAGCTTAAATGCATAGTATACTAAAATGTCCTTGGAGGTTTTATAATATGAAGTAAAAGTGTTAGGCTGAAGATTTATGATATTTATATAAATCCAACCATTAGCCTTTTTTCCTACAAAATGATCAACCCCTTGATTTTTTAATTTTCCAGGAATGGGGTGATAGGGATTAGAATTACAGCAGATTGGATTATTAGATTAGAAAACAAAAATTCAGGACACAGACCTGGATCTTGTCATTTATCAGCCACATTACCTTTAGAAAATCATTTTCCTATTTTGGGCTTCGGTTTTCCTACTTGTAGAACAAGAAAGCTGAACGAGATAATTTTTATGGCTGTGCCAAGTTGACACTCTGAAACAGCATCACAAACTGAGGCAGAAACCTTTACCCCAGAGACCCAAGAGTTTGTCACCATCTCTTAAGCTGAAGTTTTTTGAAATGTGGGATGATGCTAGATGGGACACATGTACAACTTCAAAGCACACTGGATCACGGAGTGGGGAAGTTGAGCCATTTCAGTTCTCTGTCAAACCTGCAGATTACATCAAAGAGAAAGTTTCAGTTTGGTGCTAGCATGCCTTTAACGCCTCTTGAACACTTGCTAATTTACTGTATTTCAACATGAGAGAGGCATGGAGGTTTGATCATTTGGCAGGCAACAGTGTCTGACTAGAATTTATTAACATTGTTTTTATCATATTTATTTTTATAGCTACCATTCTTCTGGAGGCATGCAATAGTGATTTTCTCTGGCGAATTTGATAAACATTTTGTTTTAGATTTTTTTTTTTTCTTTTTTTTGAGCTGGACTCTCCCTCTGTTGCCCAGGCTGGACTCCAGTGGTGCAATCTCGGCTCACTGCAACCTTTGTCTCCTGGGTTCAAGCAATTCTCTGGCCTCGTCCTCCTGAGTACCTGGGATTACAGGCGCCCACCACCACAGCCAGCTAATTTTTGTATTTTTAGTAGAGATGGGGTTTTGCCATGTTGGCCAGGCTGGTTTCAAACTCCTGACTTGTGATCCACCTGCCTCAGCCTCCCAAAGTGCTGGGATTACAGATGTGAGCCACCGCGCCCGGCCTTGTTTTCTATTTTTAAGTTAAAAATAATGATTTGATTCAAATAACATGTTAAGTAGTTATAATAATATATGAACATTACTATAAAGTTGGTTTTCTGATGCCAGAATTGTGGGAAGCCCTGTCTTAAGCAAGGATACAGTATGCAGATTCCCTTCGTAAAAAAAGCACAGTGGCTTTCGCCCTTTCTGGTAGGGGAAAGATAGGCTAATGCCATGTTCTATGGCCTGCAGGAAAACAAAATTACGTTTGCAGGCCTGCCTTATTGGAAGGCAAGACCAAGCATTCCAGGTGATGTCAGATGGCTGCTGTCATGTTTAGCTCTTCTCTCTCGGCCTTTCTCTCTCACTAGATGAGTTTAAATCGTTTATGAAGCGCCTCCCCAGCAACCACTTCCTGACCATCGGGAGCATCCATCAGCACTGGGGCAATGACTGGGACCTGCAGAACCGCTACAAGCTCCTGCAGAGTGCCACAGAAGCACAGAGACAAAAGATCCAACGCACTGCCCGCAAGCTTTTCGGCCTCAGTGTACGCTGTCGCCACAATCCCAACCACCAGCTGCCTAGAGAGAGGTAAGTGCTGCCGCCACCTCCACTTCTGCAGGCACCGACCTGGCGCTAGTGTACATCATCTTGCTGCCGAGTGAAATGCAGTGTAGATGGTGCATTTGCAGGTGGCAAGCAGGCCCTTGCATGGTCCAGACCAACAAGTTTCTGGATCACCTCTGGCTTCTCACCTACTGGCTCTGGCTGCAACAGACTCCACATTGTTTCCTGAATATACCATGAATTTTCAGCCTTTGTGTTCTGTCTGATACATCTTACTGAGGAAGGGAATTAACACTAGCTCTGATGGCTATAAGGCATTAACCTGCTGTTTAAAATATAGTTTCTATTTAATTTTTAAACTACTGAGCAAAACCGATTTTAGCATCTCCACCATAATGGTGAAGAACCTGGACTAACTAATTAATCAATCACTGCCTTATTTATTGAGGTTCCTTGATCAGAGCCTGGAGTGAGTGACACAGATAAGATACCTTAGTACAAAATGTGAGGAGACACTCACTTGTGGGGTCATTGAGTGCAGGGTCCTCACCTGAGAGAGTGTCACCTTCAGTGCCAGGCTATCTTGCTGCTGAGTCAGAGCTAATGCTGCTGTTCCCTCCATAAAGTCTTCCTTTAGTCCCAGCCCTGCCCTGGATATACCGAGTATCTGCCAGATGGTGGAAAATACAGAGATGGACAAGATGGACAGGGCCCACATCGCCACGGAATTAGGGTTTCCTAACTCTCTCAGGGGCACATAGGGAAGGAGCCAGGATTTGGATCCAGGTTTTTCAGACTCCACTCTTCCAGGGCATTTCTGATCTGCAGCTGATCTTTAGAGGTGCCTCCAGGGTTTCTGAAAGGGCATCACAGGACAGCTAAAAGGGCAGGGTGGGACTCTCCATCATGCTTCAGACAAAGCAGCTCTGCTATTATTTCTTGCATGTTTGGGGGTTCTACCTTCTATTTCGTTCTAAGAAAAATCCACTTTAAAAAGAATAAGCCCATTCACATTCACGCAGCATGCTCTGTGTCACACACACACACACACACACACACACACATATATATACACACACACACATATATATATATGTGTATGTATATATGTATATATGTGTGTGTGTGTGTGTGTGTGTGTGTATGTGTGTGTGTGTATGTATATATATATATGATTGTTACTCTGTTGTACAAATCAGGAAATGGAAGCTGAGAGAGGTAAAGTAGTTGGTCCAAACCTACAATGTAAATCAGTGGTTCTGGCTTGTAGGTGGCATTTTCCCCAGGGGACATTTGAAAATATCTGAAGACAATTTTGATTATTATAACAGGGGTAGAGGGTATTATTGCACAGGCAGTTCTCACAACAAAGAAGTATCTGACTTCAAAAGTTAGTGGTGTTTGGGCTTAGCAATTCTGATGTAAGAGAGACAAGATGCCACCAGTTTTAGGTTGGTGCAAAAGTCATGACAGTTTTTGTTAATGGTTCAGCCTCTGTATTCTGTCTGATTCACCTGATTGAGGTGGGGAATTAACACTAGCTCAGATAGCTATGTGGTGTCATCCTAGCTGTTTAAAATATATTTACTATTTAATTTTTAAATTACTGAAATTTCTAATTAAATTTAAATGAAATCCTATTTAATTAAATTTCTAGTTAATTTTTAAAATTTCTATTTATCTTTAAAATCACCATTTAAATTAAAAATTACTGGTTTTGCTAATGGCAAAAATCACGAAGACTTTTGCACCAACCTAAATAAACCTGTAAGGCAAAATCTTCTCCTCCTAACCGGCCCGTTCTACTGGCACTTAAGATTTAACAATTGCAGTCTTCTAAAGCAGTCCCTCCACCTAATTAGCCCATTGTTGCATTCTTTTTTTTTTTTTTTTCTCATTTTTCTTGAGTCAGAGCTAATGCTGCTGTTCCCTCCATAAACTTTTCCCGATTGTACTGGCCAATATAGAAGCCTTCTTATTCTAGATTCCCACTAATCTAAAATCTTTTCCTTAGTCAGCGTATTTCTTTCTTTACCACCCTTATGAAACATCCTCCTTGTACAGACACTCATGCTCATCTCTGTTTTCCCCATTCCCTCCAAATTTGAGCCGACTGCTTTGCATCTAGCTTGTAATCATTATATTACTTTGTGAATTAAATAGAATTTCTTTTGCCAATTTCTTGTTGCAATGCTGCTGAACTAAGGACTAGAAAAGGTCACAAACTTGCTTTCTTGTCAAGTGCAACAGTTGCACAGACTGCTACCACCAGCAAGTCTCTGAAGAAGCTTCCTTTAGATCCATCGCACATCTGCCATGAGACCCACATCGAGCACTGTGGGAAATTCAGAAACACACACAGGGAACAGTGCTGTGAAAGATGTCTTGTACAGCAGGAGTGGGGAGGGGTTCTTCTATCAATCAGATCCCATATGTATTAGTGTGTGCGAGTTGCCATAACTAAGTACCATGGAACCAGTTGCTTAAACAATGGAAATTTATTATCTCGTAGTTCTGGAGGCTGGAAGCCCAAGATCAAGCTGTCAGCAGGCTTGTTTTCTTCTGAGGCCCCTCTTTCTGGCTTGTGAATGGCTGTTTTCTCCCTGTGTCTCCATGTGGTCTTTCCTCTGTGTGCATCTGCGTCCTAATAGCCTCTCTCTCTTTTATTTTTATAAATTAATTTTTTAAATTTATTTTGAGATGGAGTCTCACTTTGTGGCCCAGGCTGGGTGCAGTGGCACTGTCTCGGCTCACTGCAACCACTGTCTCCCAAGTTCAAGCAATTCTCCTGCCTCAGCCTCTGGAGTAGCTGAGATTACAGCTGTGTACCACACACTCAGCTAATTTTTGTATTTTTAGTAGAGACAGGGTTTTGCAGGGTTGGCCAAGCTGGTCTTGAACTCTTGACCTCAGGTGATCCACCCACCTCAGCCTCCCAAAGTGCTGGAATTATAGGCATGAGCCACCTGCCCTAATATCCTCTCTTAAGAAGATGCCAGTCATGTTGGATTAGAGCTGACTTCAGTGATCTCATGTTAACTTAATTACCACTTTAAAGACCCTATCTCCAAATACAGTCACATTTTGAGGTCCTGGGGTCTAGGCTTTAACATATAAGTTTGGAGGGGTATATACTTCAGCCCATAATATTATAGGAGGTAGCTTTTGATCAGATCTTTAGGTGAAGAACCTGTGCATCCTAAGGAGCAACCAAGCCCCATGCAAACCTGGTTGAGGAGGGCAACGCTTAACCATTATGAGAATTCAAACAAATACCTCTTTCAGTTATGGCGATTATCACCTCAGACAATGAAGAGTAAGATCCAAGTTCCAAAGACACTGGGAAGGCATATTTGTTAAAGATGAGTAAACTCTCCAGAGACTGAGCATAATCAGATATGCCAGGTTCAGGGAAGACTCCAGAGGATTTTCAAAGGAGGGTAGCTGGATAGGCATTACAAGGGAGGAAGAGGGCAGCACTGGATAACAGGAGTAACATTGGGAAAAGTCAAGGAGTCTGAATTTACGTCCCACCATTAGTAAGCTGTGTGGCCTCAGGCAAGTCACTTCACCATGCTCAGTGTAGGTGTCTGCATCTTTGAATAAGTCTCTGTTCTCCTTTTGCAAGCTGTCAGGTGTAGATAGCTAAAAATGCTCTACCATCACTGGGACCTTCAAGGAAAGAGCTCACAGTGTTGCCCTCTCTCCTCCTAGGAGGAGAAAACCTGCCCTAATCTTAGTGTTCTTCTCACTTGGAGAGGATGTCTGGCGTTCCACCATTGGTAGGTCACTCAATTATATTAGTTTGAAGAGTATTGAATGCCAGGTACTGAGGAGTAGGAGCACACAGACACTAGGCTCTTTGGCCAATTCCTCTGAAGCCTTCCCAGGAGAAATGAACTTCCTTGGCCTGGCTGTGGGCTGCTTCCTCACATGTGAATCTGAGGCTTTAATGAGCATTTCTCACACTGCAGGGCACCTCTCTGCCATGGAGCAGTGTCAGACAGAGGTGCTAACACTGGGAACCTTGGGCCACCTCTAGCTGAGCAAGCTGGTATTTGCAAATGAACTGATTGCTTGGTTTCAATATGTCTGCTTGCTGAAGTCTGTGGAAGATGAGTGTGCTGAGCAGGTGCCATTACTGCAGCAGGTGCCACAGAGATGTTTACTTGTCTCACAAACAGGTGGCATTGTTAAGGTAAGATGGGAGAGGGAAAGAGGGAACAAGCACAGGGCCTTAGCCACACATGGATTGGTCCAGCTCCTGGCTCCATCACTTACCAGACACAGAGCTTTATATAAGGCCCTGCACCTCATTTGTGAAAGGGGATAATAACACTTGCCTTCAGGTTAAGTATGATGATTAAGATTTTAAAATTTAAATAGCCTTGGTAAAGTGCCCAAATCAGTTAAAAGGAAGGGAGGAAGGGAGAGAGTAAGAGACAGAAGGGAAGGAGCTGTCACTTAGTATATGTATTCTAAAGGTCAGGCACTGTTCTTTAGCATCTTATATGAGATTAACTAATTTCCTCCTCACTACAGTCTTATGAAGTGGTCCTGTTACTATTCCTATTTTACAGATAAAGGAACTGAGGCACAGAAAGGTTAATAATGTGCACAGGGTCAATGAATGTTGATTAATTTTTTGTTACTTCAAAGAAATGTTAAGATTTAGATTTAGTGAGAGGTCAACTATAGCTAATTAAAACTTGGCTTCAATGCTTGCTAAAAACGTAATATTGGCTGGAAGGCAAAAGCAGTATGTTGGCTGTCTATTGGTGTAAAACAATTCACCCCAAAATGTAGTGGCTCAAAATAACACTATGTTATTGTCTCTTATGAATGTGTATCTTGACTTGATACAGCTGAGATGTCTCAAGTTGGCTGGGGCTCTTGTCATCTGGCGACTTGACTGGGCTGCATCTCCAAAATGACACGCTCTCAGAGCCAGTTGATGTTGGCTGCCAGCTGGGGGCTCAGCTGGGTCTGTCACTGGAGTGCCCACACAGGACCTCTCCGTGGGGACTGGACTTTTTGCAGCATGGCAGCTGCGTTCAGAGAGGGAGTGTTCTGAGACCAAAGGCAAGCCTTAAGACTTTTTCACAGCCTAGACTTGGAAGTTGGAGAGCGTCATTTCCACCACATTCTGTTGGCTAAAATCCTAACCTAGGTTCAAGGGCGTGAATATTTGGAGGTGCAGTTCATTATGGGGGCTGGGGACGTATATTTTAGAGATGAGGCACAATAGAAATTGAGTAGAATTGGAGCTAGAGGTGACTATCTTGGACATAGGGGACATAAGATTAATAATAATAACAATAATGAAGCAGTAATAGCTACTTACTGAGCAGATAGTATAACAAGCAATAGAGTCAGCTAAAGATTCTGGAGTTAGGCCACCTTGGTTCAAATCCCAACTTTGTTAGCCGGTTACATTGTAAGCCTGGAGGAAGTTACTGAAACCTTTGAGCCTCAATTTTCTTATCTGTAAAATGGAGCTGATAATAGTGCCTACATCAGAAGGTTGTTTTCAGGATTAAATGCTTTCACCTACATAAATTGCTTAGGACAATGATTAGCACATGGACAGCACTCAATACATGTTGGGTATTGTTCTTCTTCATTTTTTCCCCCAAGCACTGATATTTGGCATATAAATTTCTTGGCACTCAGTAGTTAGTTACCCAGTGAGATTGAGCATTGGTGACATGTATTTTTTATCTAATACTCATCCCATCTCTGTGAAGTAGATGCTATTGGATCATTTATAGGTTAGGAAACTGATGAGGCAGGTGTGATTAATTCATCCAAGGTCACATGGGCAGGTCAGGACAGATTAGATTTATTTTGCTGATTTTACTGTTGGACTTGATGGTCACGGTCACTGTGCAGAGCAGCAAGAACCCATGTTATTTAAGCAGTGTACAGTGGCAGATAGGTGGCTGTGCTGTGTTTGGGGCACCCTGGTTTAGTGTGTGGTAAAAGGCAGGGTTTGCTCATCAAGGTTGAGGGTAGTAGATGACGATTGAAACGTGTAGACTCTAGTGTGCTGAGATGCAGGAAATGTCCCTGAACATGGAGCCCTGAATTAACTCTCAAGCCCAAGCAGAAACCCAGGAAGACATATTCCCTGTAGGTAACTAGAAGAGGCCTGTCTCAGTGCAGTACAACTCAGTATACATTTCCTGAGAGCGTACTATGTGGCAGGCTTTAGAAGCACAAACGTAAGTAAGATTCATCCCATTCCAAGGCCCAGTGCTTGCTAAGAGGAGAGCAGCAAGATAACTCCAGACCATATCCATAGATGGGAGTTCAACACTTGACCAAATGTTTATTGGGTGATCATTATGTATTAGGTTCTGTTTGAGGGTCTGGGGATACTGTGATGGATTTCTGTTAGCCCACAGGAGAGCTGGCCCTAGTGTCAGACTGCAGCTGGACATATCAAGGGAAGGCAGGGACCCACAGTAAGATTCCTGTGGCTTGTCTTGTCACCAGGAGATCCTTACACTATGTAGAGCTAAAAAGGGAAAGATGGACTTTAAGTTTGGTCTCAGGTATTACTGGACACTGAGACTTTTTAAGCCTTGGCTTTATCACCTATAAAATGGGTATAATAATTTCTGATTGCCTGCCTCAGAGGGCCACTAGGGGGCTCACCAGGGGTCGTGTATACATTTGTGAACTCTGAATGCTCTAGAAAGGGGGCTATGCGATCGGGGTGAACTTGAAGCCAAACGCATCAAGAAGGGAATGGGGCTGAGTTCAGGTTCATGGCGACATTTCATAGTTAACACTTCTAAAGCATTTACCATGCACCGGCCACTGTCATATGGCTTTGATCTTATTTAATCACTGTAACAACCCTGTGAGGTACCACTAATTTATCCCACTTTATGAATAGAGAAATTAAGGCATAGAGATGTTAAATGACTTGCTGATGATTGAATAGCAGGTAGAAGACAGGTTCAAGCCCAGCAGAATCCCTTCTTGTTACTCCTATGCTCTTCTACCTATCCCCGAGGCAAGATGATCCAAGGTGTTTAGATGACCTACCAAGACTAAAAACTGCATTGCATAGTGGTGGAAATTTCCTGTCATTGCAAAAGGCAGATGAAGGAAGGAAGGGAGGCAGGAGAGAAGAGGAAGAAAAAACGGAATAGAGGGGGCATAAGGTAGAAAGGAAGGGAGGGAGGAAGAAAAGAAGCACAGAGTCATCTTGGGCACAGCTGAATTTAGCTGGTTCCTGTGCAATAACTTGAATGTTTACTCACCACCTGATCTTCCAATCTTGTGTCAGCCACTGGAAGGCATTAAAAGATACAAACAACTGTGCCTTGGTCCTCAAACCATCATTATCGAGGCTCCAGGTGTGCTGAAAAGTGAAAAGACATTGTTTTGTGAAGCCAGAGACCTGAGTTCAAGTCTTATTCTGCCCTTTGTGAGAGCACTGGGTATAGAAATCCTGCCTTGCAGAGGTGGGGTGCAGGTTGAATAGTGAACAATTGTACCTCACCTTTAACTGGGGCAGCTCTTGAGTGGTTTTCTTTATGGAAATTCTGAATTAAAATTCATTCGAGAACCCAAGGTGATTTTTTTCTTTCTTTCTTTATTTTTTGCTAAAACAAAAACAACAAGGCTCAATTATCTCTGAGGTCCTTCCCAACTCTAAGAGACATAACATTTACAAAGAATGAGAGTAATAGTTCAATTCAAGAATATTGGTAGAAGGTCAGTAATTCAATCTTTGAGCAGCATTTCAGATGATGCTAATTAGTCCATTTTAATAAGTAGCCTAAAGTTCAAACTAAAATCTTCTTTTGCCTGAAATTACAGTGGCCTTTTAACTAAGTTTCCCAGAATCTACTTTGGTCACTTTGCAATCTGTGTTCCATGGCAGTCAGAATTATCAGTTAGGAAGAAAATTCAATCTTGTCCCATCCCTGTTTAAAACTTTTTGGTTACTGCTTTTAGGAGAAAAAACAAAATCCTAAGGTGGCCTACAGATCTGCTAGGATCTGGTTCCTGCCTCCTCCTTGGCTGGGTTCCACAGCATTTCTTGGCTCTCTCAGTGACAGGACAGTTCTGCTAATTTTCTTTGAGTTCTCTAAATGCCTAATTCCACACCTCCCCCAAGCCTTTCATTTCAAAGGCTTCACCCGGGCTATTCCTTCTGCTTGAACGTGCCTTACTTTTTTGTTTTTTGTTCTTCACTGTGGTAGCTTTTACCTACCTGCCCTTCACACATCAGCTCAAATATTCCTCAAGAACATGGTCCCCACATTGAAAGGCTGTTTTAGGACTTGTTTATATGCTTCCTTATCATTTTAATTTTCTAATTGAACCCAAATCCCAGTTTACGTGTATATCTTTTTTTTTTTTTTTTTTTTTTTTTTTAATACAGCGTCTTGCCTTGTCACCCAGGCTGAAGCACAATGGTATGATCATAGCTCACTGTAGCCTCAAACTCCTGGGCTTAAATGATCATCTGCCTAAACCTTCCAGGAATCTGGGACTGCAGGTGCACACAACCATACCTGGCTAGTTTTTTCTATTTTTTTTTGTATAGGCAAAACCTCACTATGTTGTCCATGTTTGTCTCAAACTTGTGGACTCAAGCAATATTCCCTCCTTAGTCTCTCTGAGCCACTGCACCTGACTACCATTTTCCCTTTTGAAATCTATCTGTTAGTGCCTATCTCTCCCATGAGACTATTAGCTCGCTCATACTTTTTTTATGTTCTTCATAACTTTGTTCTTATAACTTTCCACCACACTACCTGACACACAGTAGCTATTCAAAAAACTTTGATCAGTGAACAGACACATAAGTTATTTGCTTCTTAGAATGTGCCACAAGGCATGTTGATGTAATCTTCTGCAAACTGAGTTTCATGATCATATATAAAGTGTATGTACTTTCTACATATGTTGAATATATTTAGATTATCTTCGTCATTCACAAATGAAGAAACTAAGACCAAAGGGAGTTAAGTGGCTTTTCCAGGGTCACTCAGTGAATTTGTGAACAGATCATAACTAAACTTCAGGCCAGTAGACTGACAGTCCAGACACGTTGGTAAAATCGAAACTGCAAACGGCAATTGTCTTCAACTGACCTGAATGCAAATCCCAAAGTTACCACTTGTTAATTCTATTACTTTGGGAAATGTTCTTTACTGGGGGAAAAAAAAAAGAAAAACAGATACTAATCAATGTAATGAAATGAAGTAAAACTCCTAGCATCAAGTAGTACTTAAGGTCAGTGTGATTTGATACTTCTTCCTTACATCTGGCTATCGTCTGTTTTTTTTTTTTTTTTTTTTTACATTGTGGTCCACTTGCAATGTAAATGATTTTAGGAATTAAATTTTATCTTTCCATAGATATTTGAAATGTGGATTTTAATTGAACTTTCTATATGTTAGAGATTCTCTGTTTGCTTCTCCAAATCACTCTTCAGCTTCTTCCACCCTGTCCTGTGTTCCTGGAAGGTTGAACTTTGTGTACTGCATCAATAAGCTTCTTTGCTCTCTGTCCTCCTACTGACTCTACTGGTAGCATTAACTGTCGGAAGATGAGTTTGGGTGAAGAGAATAGTCAGAGCCACAGGTTGACTGCTTCCGTACACCAAAGGCCACAGCTTCCATACAATAGCTCTCTTCTAGAACTACTCTCAGTATTCCAGATCCTCATTCCCTCACTTTTCTTTTTCAGGCCTTGGGTTGATAATAGCTTCATGTTATTGCTTGGAGGTGTAGCTCATTTTTTCATTTGTTTTCCCTAACTTGGCCAGTAGCTTTATCAACAATTGTGTTTTTTCTTAATTAACTTTTTAAAAATTATCCATTTATATGTCTCATCTGTTTCCCCCAAGGACCACGAATGATATAATTGGAGAATATATGTGTGTATACATATAGCATTTCCATATTTAGACAAAATTCCATTTATTTGTGATGTTATAAGATTAAATTTCTTATCAATCTATATTGATTCCTATTTCTCTACCACTAGTAGTGAGGTCTAGCCAGGTCAGTCGTTTTGATGAAGCACACTTACATGTGTTTTTAGCCCTGATAAGTTCATCTAGGCTATCATGTCAGTTTATTTATTGTTATACATGATAAATCTGACACATAGGAATAATAAGTAATTTTCGTTTAAGGTCTTACTATATGTGTCATCATGAAAAATTATTTCTCATCTATAAACTGTGAATAAATATTTCACCTAATTAATAGGTTTGTTGAGTAAATTAAATATATAATGCATTGAAATTGCTTTTGGTGCTGCGTTAGGTTTCTCCTGAGAAACAGAGGCAACAGCAGGGATGATAAAGGAGTAGATAGAAGTGTGTGTGTATGTGTGTGCGTGTGTGTGTGTGTGTGTGTGTGTGAGAGAGAGAGAGAGAGAGAGAGAGAGAGAAAGAGTGAGAGGAGAGAGAGATTTGTTTTCTCTATCAATGAAGAATTAATTTTCTGCACTTTTAATTGTATCATTTAGGAATGATAAGTTTATCATTCCTAAACACTTAGAAATTCTTCAAACCTTTCATCTCATTCCAGCTCTTCTTCAACTGCTTTGTAGGCTTAAAGCCATTAAACTTCATACACACACACACACACACACACACACACACACACACACACACACAGGCTCACAATCAATCAACCGTTGGGGCTGATGATTACAGCATTGCAGGATTGGCCAACAGGCTGAAACCTGAAGCAAGATTTCTATGTTAAAGTCTTAGAGAATTCCTTCTTCTCTGAGAGATCTCAGTTATTGCTCTTAAGGCCTTCAAAGGATTTGTTGAGTTTCACGTACATGTTGAGAATAATCTTCCTTATTTAAAGCAAACCAAATGTTAATGTTAATCACATCTATAAAACACCTTCACAGAAACATCTAAGCCAATATTTGACTGAAAAACTGGGCGTCATTGCCATAGCATAGCCAAGGTATAACATAAAATCAACAGTCACACATTGTTAATTTTCTTTCTACATTTTTAAGTCTAGAAGGAGCCCCACGCCTGCTTTATTCTAACTACTTGCATAGTAATTCTATGCCAGTCCCCAGTAAGGTCATGCTTCTAATCATCAAGTTAGATGTTTTAGATTCCTCTTCTTATTATAAGCTTTTAGCATACACTCTTACCCTCACCCCCACTTTTAGCTGATAAACATTCAATAAACTTCAGTAAGCTAAATAAGTAATCATAAATAATTACCATTATTTTCTCATCACCAAATCTACTAAGTTACTAGTATTTGTATTCTCTGCCTTCTTTTCCCAGATGTTGGATGAAGTATAACACCTGTTTCAATTAATGTCCAATTCATCCTCTTGTGTCCTCCAGTTGATTAAATCTTGGCTCCTCAAGGAGTTTTTTCTGGCAGCTGAATTAGTGTTCTCATGAATTATCAGTTCTCTCTTTCCACTGGGATTCTCCATCAAATGTGCTAATATTTCCTTACTTAAGAACAAACAAAAACAAAACCAAATGCTTCTGCAATGTTGCATATTTCTGAGCAGATCTTATCGAAATTTGAGACCTGAGATGAAAGGTAAGCCTCGATAGTAAGAACTTCCAAGAGATAATCTTCTTCAAGATGTTTACATTTCAAGGAATATAAACCCTGAGTTGTAAACTGAGTGATACACAGCTGACTTTCCCCCTAGAGGCAATTTATATTCCCAAGAATAGGAATCTTGGATTCTTGATTCTCCTTTTGTTTCCAAAGATAATTCGTTTATAGTAGGAAGTAGTATTTTTTCTTTCACTCCCAGCAAGAGAGAGAGATAGGGTGTTTATAAGTGCTCAGGTTCATATTTCTGTGTCTTACCCACAGTGAAGTGTAGGATGAACTAATGCTGTCATTGTGCCATCCCAAAAAAGGAAAACTAGAAAGTTTTATATTATTGTTGAATAGCATAAAATATATTCAATCTATAATAAAGTAATTTTAATTATTTTATACATGTCAATGATGAATCAGATTTACTGGTTTGTTTATACATTCCTATTCAATTTATCACACAAATATTAATATCAAGTTAATTGTTTCAATTTATCATTTTAAAATTCATTGCCATATTATTGCTTGTTAGGTATATTCAGAAATAAATGTCAGTTCAATGATTTTTACAGTTCAAGAAATAAATAATATGACAAGAATTTTGACTAATGACTTCTAAAACGAAAAGCAATTGGAATATAAATTATAACTAAACAGTCCAGTAATAATACAGTCTGAGATACATCTGGTACTTATAACAAAGTATTATTAACTTAGTAAAAAGAGGTACTAGAGGTAAATTGAAAAAAAGAAAAAAGATAACATTATAGTAAGAATGAAGTAAACTTATTCATATTAGTTTCAAATTCAGATATTTTTTTAAAAATACGTGTATGTAAATCATATAAATATGGAAATAATTATCTATGTACATAGGTACATGGCTTCCAAATATTGAGTCTTTCAGCTTGTTAGGTCATTGGCAAAAATAACGAATTTACTACTTTAAAAGAAAAACTGGTGTTGGCTGCATCTGTGTGAAGAACTGCTTTTCATAAATACACTGGAAAACTGTGAAGCGATCGCATTTCTAGCTACTATTCTTGTTATACTCCAGGTGGTGACTTTCTTCCATTTAGCCTATCATTTAAAAATCATGGCAATTACACATCAATATAGACAGTTTTTGATCAAAATGTAAACATATTATAATTTATGAAAGAGGAAGAATTGATATTTTGAGGACTGGAATGTATCACTTTATTTTAGAGTCATTTTGGGTGGTTTATTTCCTTGTGTGATTGATTTTCAATTCATGGTTACATCTGGTGTCTAAGCTCTGATTTAGTGTTTAAAACTAAAATACATTTCCATACTTTTCACTGTACTAGCTGTCAACATTTTTAATCCCTTACTTTAATGACAAATTAAATGAGGTGGATTGATAAATATTTCCTATCAAAGATAGATGAGTAAGTAAACATTTATTACCTTCTCCTTGTAAACTACCATCAAAATCACAGGAAACACAGAAATTAAGAATAAAACTATAAGAATGCCAGCAATGGGATAAGATAATACCGGTGGATCAAAATTGGGAAATATGTCTAAATGAAAACAAGGTGGAATCAGATTAAATTGAGAACACGTAAACCAAAAGTGGCTGAATCCTTTGGGAGGTGAATCTGTCCATTCTCATTGTTATTCCACACTACTTTTTTTTCTTTACAGATCACAGATGTTTAATGTAAAATCAAGGCATGAAAGAGAAGCAAGTGGGACAAATGTAGTTACCCTAGAGAAAATAAAGAAACTAAGATTTTATTTACATCTTTGAGACTATCTCAGTTCTACAGTGCTGTTTTCTTTTCTTCTCTATGTGTTTCTCTGAAAATTGGTGATATGATCTGGATCTGTGTCCTCACCTATATACCATCTCGAATTTTAATCACCACTTGTTGGGGAAGGGACCTGGTGGCAGGTGATTGGGTCATGGGCATGGTTTCCCTCATGCTATTCTCATGATAGTGAATTCTCATGAGATCTAATGGTTTAAAAAAGCGTTAGCGTAATCATCATTTTTAATGGCTATATAGTATTCCATTGAGTGGAATGGTGCAGAATTTATTGGCTGTAGTTTTGCAATTAGGTGGTTTTTAGTTTTTCACCTTTTACAAGTAACATGGAAGCTTACACAATTCTATCCATAAAGTTTTTATTTCACATTTATGATTATTTCATGAAGGAAGGATCTCAAAAGTACAGTTATTGCAACAAAAGTCATAAACAATTTAGAGAATCTTATCTCACTGTCCTCCCTGCTTTCTGTGATTGTTTGTATTCATACACGAGGCCTCTGGCAATGAATGAAACCAACAGTGTATTTTCTCCTTTATTTTATTTTATTTTTTTACACAAATAAAGCATGTTCATGACAGGAAAAAAAAAAAAAGCGTTAGACACTTCACCACTTGTTCTCTATCTCCTACCTCCATGAAAGATGTACCTTGCTTCCCCTTTACCTTCCACCAGGATTATAAGTTTCCTGAGGCCTTCACAGTCATGCAGAACTGTGAGTCAATTAAATATCTTTTGTTTATAAATTACCCAATCTCAGGTAGTATCTTTATAGCAGTGTGAGAACAGACTAATACCAGAAATTGATACTAAGAGTGGGACACTGCTATAAAAATAACCTAAAAATCTGGAAGTGACTGTGAAAGTAGGTACAGGCAGAGGCTGGAACAGTTTGGAGGGCTCAGAAGAAGACAGGAAGGTGAGAAAAAGTTTGGAACTTCCTAGAGTCTTGTTGAATGGTTTTGACCGAAATGCTGATAGTGATATGGACAATGAAGGACAGGCTGAGGTGGTCTCAGATAAAGATGAGGAACTTGTTGGTAACTGGAATAAAGGTCACTTCTGCTACACTTCAGCAAAAAGACTGATGGTATTTTGTCCTTACCCTAGAAATCTGTGGAACTTTGAGCTTGAAAGAGATGATCTAGGGTATTCTGGCAGAAAAAAAATGTGAAGCAGCAAAACATTCAAGAGGTGACCTGGCTTTTTCTGAAAGTGTACAGTTATATGTGTTCACGAAGAGATTATTTGAAATTGGGACTTATGTTTAAAAGGGAAGCAGATCATAAAAGTTTGGAAAATTTACAGCCTGACTATTCAGTAGGAAAGAAAAACCCATTTTCTGGGGAGAAATTCAAGCTTGCTGTGGAAAATTTCATAAGTAATGAGGAGGCAAATGTTAGTCACCAAGACAATGAGGAAATTGTTTCCAGGCCATTTCAGGTATCTTCACAGTAGCCCCTCCCATTATAGGCCCAGGGGCCTGGCAGGACCTCTGGTTTCCTGAGCCAGGCCCAGGGCCCTGCTCTTCCGGGCAGCCTTGCTATATGGCATCCTGTGTCCCTGCAACTCCAGTTCTAGTCATGACTAAAAGGAGCCAAGGTATAGCTCAGGCCATGGCTTCAGAGGGTGCAAGCCCCAAGCCTAGGTTTCCACATGGTGTTGGTCTTGTGGGTGTGCAGAAGACAAGAGTTGAGGTTTGGGAACCGTCACTGCATATCAGAGGATGTATAGAAACACCTATATATCCAGGCAGAAAGAAGCCTGCTGCAGAGACAGAGTCCTCATAGAGAACCTCTACAGGGGCAATGCAGTGGGGAAACGTGGTGTCGGAGCCCCCACACAGAGTCCCCATTAGGATGCCGCCTAGTGGAGCTGTGAGAAGAAGGCCACTGTCTTCCAGCCCCCAGAATAATAGATCCAATGATAGCTTCCACTGTGTGACTGGAAAAGCTGCAGGCACTCAACTGCAGCTCCTGAAAGTAGCCGTAGGGCTTATACACTGCAGAGGGTTATGGGGAGTCAATGGAACTGCCCAAAGCCATGGGAGCATACCCCTTGCATCAGCATTCCCTGGATGTAAAATATGAAGTCAAAGAAGGTTATTTTAGAGCATTAAGATTTAGTGAGTGCCCTGCTGTGTTTTGGACTTGCATGGCACCTGTGGCTCCTTTGTTTTGGCCAATTTCTCCCATTTAAAACAGAAATATTTACGCAGTGCCTGTGCCCTCACTGTGTTCTGGAAGTAACAAGTTGCTTTTGATTTTACAGGCTCATAGGTGAAAGGAACTTGCCTTGTCTCAGATGAGGCTTTGAACTTGGACACTTGGGTTTATACTGGAATGAATTAAGATTTTGCTGGACTATGGAAGGCATGATTGGTTTTGAAATGTGAAAAGAACATGAGATTTGGGAAGGGCCCAGGGTAGAATGATATAGTTTGCCTCTATTTTCCCACCCAAACTCATCTCAAATTGTAATTCCCACATGTTGATGGAAGGACCTAGTAGGAGGTGATTGGATTATCGGGGTGTTTTCCCTTGCCCTCCTCTCTCTTCTGCCATTGTTGTACGTTTTCTGCAGCCTCCCCAGCCATAAAGAACTATGAGTAATTAAACTTATTTTGTTTATAAACTACCAAATCTCACATAGTGTCTTACAGCAGTGTGAGAATGGACTAATACAATTGGCAAATGCCTAATGGGGAAAAAATGTCCAGGAATGTAAAGTTAATTCTACTTAAGTGTCTGTGTATATACTGAGGTATTAATTTTACTGCTAGTACATATTACATATGGATATGACATAATGAGAGTTCACTGTTAATTTGTGATCCCTTTGTATAAATATATTCAAGAAATTCTCTTCAAAGAGTAACTAAAATAATATCCTAACTCTGGTTTTCTACGTCAATAACATTTATATTTTTGTTTATTGAGTACTTACTAAAGGCAACGGCTAAACTGTAGGTAATTAAAAACTTATAATCATAATAGTGGTTTTATTATGTTTTAAAAATATTCTAATATATGAAATACCTTAGTAAGTTCTAGGCATTGCTGAATGCGCTGTGAAGATTTTGGTAAGCTGACAGTAACTGCTCTTTAGCAGATATATAGTAAAAAGGAAAAGATATAAATAACAAATATTCAATTAATAAAAGATTGATGTAAAAAAAAGTACAGAATAGCCTGTAATCGCAGCACCTTGGGATGCTGAGATGAGTGGATCACCTGAGGTCAGGAGTTCGAGACCAGCCTGAACAACATGGAGAAACCCCATATCTACTAAAAATACAAAATTATCCGGGCATGGTGGCACATGCCCGTAATCCCAGCTGCTCAGGAGGCTGAGGCAGGAGAATCACTTGAACCCGGGAGGCGGAGATTGCGGTGACCTGAGATCACACCATTGCACTCCAGCCTGGGCAACAAGAGCAAAACTCCACCTCAAAAAAAAAAAAAAAAAAAAAACAAACAAAAAAAACCAGAATAATTGTCTAGAAAGCAATGGAGTATAACAATATGTAGAGTAGTGATCTACCTGCTAAATAGGAAGACTCATGTTATGTGATGATATGCAAGTTGACCGTGAACCAATGAGGAGGGATCCATGTAAGGATTATGGAGGAGTTGAAGAAAATGGAGAAAGATGCTTTCAGGTGGAAGTGAATAGAAAGTTCCAAAGGCTATTGGTAGAAAATGGTTTGAATCATCAAAGTGGCAGAAAAAAAAGACCATTTATATAATCCCTCTCAGACATATCTTCATCTTCTAGTCAATGAGAATAATATTGTTTATCATTTAGAGCTTTTGTCAGAACTAGAGGTAGGAGAACATGCAGAATATTTAGTAAACTGTGGTCTGGCACACATTAGAAAATTTTAAAAATTAAACATTATTATATGTTCTTATTTTTATATGATTTGGCTGTGTCCCCACCCAAATCTCCACTTGAATTTTATACCCCAGAATTTCCATGTTTTGTGGGAGGGACCCAGGGAGAGGTAATTGAATCATGGGGACTGGTCTTCCTTGTGCTGTTCTCATGATAGTGATAAGTCTCATGAGATCTGATGAGTTTATCAGGGATTTCTGCTTTTGATTCTTCCTCATTTTCTCTTGCTGCCACCATGTAAGAAGTGTCTTTCTTCTCCCACCATGATTCTGACGCTTCCTCAGCCAGGTGGAACTGTAAATCCAATTAAACCTCTTATTTTTCCCAGTCTCAAGTATGTCTTTATTAGCAACATGAAAACAGACTAATACAATAAATTGGTACCAGTAGAGTGAGACATTGCTGAAAAGACATGCAGAAATTGGAAGCGACTATGGAACTGGGTAACAGACAGAGTCTGGAACAGTTTGGAGGGCTCAGAAGAAGAGAGAAAAATGTGGGATTGCTTGGAACCTCTTAGACACTTGCTTAATGGCTTTGACAAAAATGCTGAGAGCGATATAAGCAATAAGGTCCAGGCTGAGGTGATCTCAGATGGAGATGAAAAATTTGTTGGGAACTGGAGCAACAGTGACACTTGTTATGTTTTAGGGGAGAGGCTGGCATCATTTTTCCCCTGCCCTAGAGATTTGTGGAACTTTGAGCTTGAAAGAGATGATTTAGGGTATCTTGTGGAAGGAATTTCTAAGCAGCAAAGCATTCAAAAGTTGACTTGGATACTGTTAAAAGCAATCCGTTTTAAAAGGAAAACAGCATGAAAGTTCAGAACATTTGCAACCTGACAATGCAGTGGAAAAGAAAAAAACATTTTTTTAAGGAGAAATTCAAACCAGCTGCAGAAATTTGGATAAGTAGCAAGAGGCCTAATGTTAAACTTGGAGACCATATGGAAAATGCCTCCAGGCCATGTTAGAGATCTTCATGGCAGCCCCACCCATCACAGGCCTGGAGGCCCAGAGAAAAAAAGTGGTTTCTTGGGCTGGGCCCAGGGTCCTCATACTGTATCACCCTAGGGACTTGGTGCCCTGTGTCACAGCCACTCCAGCTGTGTCTGAAAGGGGTCAATGTAGAGGTCTGGCTGTGGCTTCAGAAAGTGGAAGCCCCAAGCTTTGGCAGCTTCCATGTGGTGTTGAGCCCGCAGGTGCACAGAACTCAAGAATTGAAGTTTGGGAATCTCCACCTAGATTTGAGAAGATGTATGGAAACTTCTGGATTCTCAAGCAAAAGTTTGCTGAAGGGGCCCTCATGGAGAACCTCTGCTAGAGAAGTTCAGAGGGAAATGTGGGGTCAGAGCCCCCACACAGAGTCCCTTTTGGTACACTACCTAGTGGAGCTGTGAGAAGAGGGCCACTGTCCTCCAGACCCCAGAATTACAGATCCACTGACAGCTTGCACCATGTGCCTGAAAAAACTGCAGACAATGCCAGCCCAAGAAATCAGTCAGGAGGAAAGCTGTACCCTGCAAAGCCACAGAGACAGAGCTACCCAAGACCATGGGAGCCCACCTCCTGCATCAACATGACCTGGATGTGAGACCTGGAATCAAAGGAGATCATTTTGGAGCTTTAGAATTTGACTGGCCTGCTGGATTTCAGACTTGCATGGGCCCTGTAACCCTTTTGTTTTGTCCAACTTCTCCCATTTTGAACAACTGTGCTTAACCAATGCCTGTACCAATGAAAGTAACTAGCTTGCTTTCAATATTACAAGCTCATAAGCAGAAGAAACTTGCCTTGTCTCAGATGAGACATTGCACTGTGGATTTTTGGCTTAATGCTGAAATGAGTTAGACTGTGGGGGACTGTTGGGAAAGCATGATTGGTTTTGAAATATGAGGACATAAGACTTGGAGGAGCCAGGGGCAGAATGATATGGTTTTCCTGTGTTCCCACCCAAATCTCAACTTGAATTGTATCACCCTGAATTTCCCTGTGTTGTGGGAGGGACCCAGGCGGAGGTAATTGTGTCATGGGGGACCAGTCTTTCCCGTGCTCTTCCTGTGATAGTGAATAAGTCTCATGAGATCTGATGGGTTTATAAGAGGTTTCCACTTTTGCTTCTTCCTCATTTTCTTTTGCCACCGCCATGTAAGAAGTGACTTTTGCCTCCCGCCATGATTAAGGTCTCCCCAGGCATATAGAACTTTAAGTCCAATTAACCTCTTTTCTTCCAAGTCTCAAGCATGTATTTATCAACAGCATGAAAACAGACTAATACATTAGTCAACTACAGCTTATCCCATGTTAACAAAATATTGTATTATTTATCAAGGCAGACCTAACAACATGTAACAAAATCAAATATTTTTGAATTTAGATGATGATGTGAAAGATGCATTAAGCTTTAGACCAATGTGAGTTTCGAAAAAAAGTGTAGGTCATTGGTAATATGGTATATAAATAAAATAAGGATAAACTTCAGTAAGAGGTCTGTATTCAAATTGAGGCTCTACCACTGATTATCTACTTGGTCTTGGCTCACTTGCTAATTAACATTTTGCTTCAGTTTCCTTTTTAGTATAAAAAAAAAAAAAGGATAATGATATGCCCCTTACAAATTTGATATAAGGCCTCACACCAAGTTATTTTATTTTTAACATAGCACTTAAATATATTTTCTGTTCATGTTTTTAACTATTTTATTTGTTCATTTGTTTTTAAGTCAACCCTATCTTGGATGTAAGATCTCTAATAAAACATAATTTGTTTATTTCTCTCTCTGGGTACTCAGAATTATGTCTGGTATGTGAAAGTCATTCCATTATATTTGTTAAATGATTGACTAAAAGGCTGAATGCAACCCAGTGTGTTTAAATAGTATATCCATAAAAATGAAAATTTCTGTACTTTTCTTCACAACACTTTAAGCAAGTTTAAATGATCTGAATACAGAATTAGACCTCTGGGTCAGAATGACAGATATTGCATTGTTTAAGGCAATTCACACATTTTAAGAGCTGTATAAGTCAGAAAACAGGTACAGAAAATAGGTACAGCAGGTAGACACATTCAAAACTGACTGACTAGGTGAAATAGGAAAATGAGAGGAGCCAGAGTGTAAAAAGTTTTATAGACATACTGAAAAAAAGATAGGCTCACTCATGCTCTGAACAAATACTAATAGAAAACACTTCTTCAAGCAAAATTCAAAATGAAATAAGCAATTTTGAGAATCGTAATTATGAGTTTAAGAGGCAGAATGGTAAATAGTGATTAAAAATACTTACTAAAAGAAAGATTGTTATGTGAAGACTTTCTTATAAAGACTACTTACTAATTGCATCGGTTTTTTTATTCATGTCCATTCATATTCAATAAAAACACTATAATAAGTATCAACTTCAAAAATAAAAGGCATGCATTATGAAAAATCGGTTCTTTCCCTTAGCATAGGTAAGATCAATTACAAGTTCCTGGTAATAGCTCATAGATTTTAGTTTAAGAGAAGTAGAGGTTTTCCATGAATAGTTTTTTTTTTTTTTTTTTAGACATCTTTCTAGACTTTAAAGAGAAAATGATCAATTGAAAACTTTCAAAGATTAATCAAGCTTACTAGATTGATTAACCTTGATATTTTTCCTAAGGTATGTTTTCTACTGCTTATATGTAACAAAATTACTTTATATTTATTGATACAATTTCAACAAGCTCTGTTTCCTAGAGGCTTGCATAGCAAATAACTATTTAATATTTAGAGCCAGATTATTATGTTTTAAATGGAACAATATGTTGGTATGGCTGTGTGTAGGGCAGTAGAGGAGAAGTAGAAAAGGCCATTTTGGATTGAAGAAAGGGGATAGATAATCATTTCTACCTGAAGTTAAATTTAGTTATTTCTTAGAGAAGAGTTCCTGAATTTCTAGACTACAATCACCACCTCATCACCACCATGAGGGTTATCATAACTGCTTCTTAATTTACAAAATCCACAAATGATCTTTGAAAATTATTAAACATTAAACATGAGTCCATAAAAAAAAAGAAAACATGAAATTCTCATCCTACCCCACTACTCTCCCAATTTCTACTCTTCTATTGTAACTATTGTTGAAATTTTAAAGTATGTTTGTCCAGGCTATTTTTGTATGTATGTAACCACAGAGAATAAGACTGTTTTCTATTTTTTTGGAGATGGAGTCTCCCTCTGTTACCCAGGCTGGAGTGCAATGGCAGGATCTCGGCTTGCTGCAACCTCCACTTCCCAGGTACAAGCGATTCTCCTGCCTCAGCCTCCTAAGTAGCTGGGATTACAGGTGTGCGTCACCACACCTAGCTAATTTTTTTTTTGTATTTTTGGTAGAGACAGGGTTTCACCATGTTGGCCAGGATAGTCTGGATCTCCTGAGCTTGTGATCCACCCACCTCAGCCTCCCAAAGTGCTGGGATTACAGGCATGAAACACTGTGACTGGCCAACTGTTTTCTATTTTGTAATATAAATACAACAAATATGAATTGAGTACTCGCTGTGTAGCTTGTATTGTCTAAATTGTTTAAATGTATGATCTCATTGAATATGCTAATTTAATATGTTAATATTTGTGTACTTGTTCAATATATACACATATATGCATATATAATATGTATTTATACTATAGTGGATGTTGTTTCTGATGGAATAATTAAAGATGAACTGCTGGATCAAACTTTGGGGCTAATTTATATTTGATAGTTAATGGGAAAATTTTCCCCTAAGAAACACTGAAACCAATTTGACTCTCACTATCATCTAATCATATGCGTAGAATTACCTTATCTCATATTTTCAGCAATGCTGGACACTATCAATCATTTGTTATATTTTCCAATATGATGTTTTTAAATATGACATTTATTTTTGTGGGTTTTTTGTAGTTATTTGTCCACTTAGATATTGGAAATATTAACCCCTAGTTATATATTTCATAAATATTTCTTGTCAGCCTATTTTGTGTTTATTCTTGGATTACTTTTGATTGAAACCTTCAGACTACCACAAAAATGAACATAAAATCCTATGTTTGATACCAAATTTTTTTTTTACCTCTTTAGGAGCCTTTGTAATAGTCATGGCTCATACCTATGTTGTTCTGTTTTTGGAGGCACAGAAGTTCTCTTTGTGTCCTATTGTCTAGATGGTCCTATAATAACACAAGAAAATAAAAATTTTACCAAAAAGATAAAAATCTTATATCTAAGAGTGTACCTCCTTAGCCCTAACTGAAAATTTCTAATTAAAATAACTTGTTAAATATAAACTTAGTGGAGTCTAATTATTTCAAACACAGAGATCCAAGAAATAAAATATTCACCTGAAAACCTTGATACAAAGGATGAAAATAATACTTATTGACCTGATTGTAGTATTTTCCAAACTATATGAAATGATAGTACTTGTTAAGTCATGTCAACAATATAAAATATGTATGTGCAGTATTCACATACCGAGTATGCACTGCCATAAATAAATCAAAAGCTTAAAAATTACCTGCATAATAAATGCAGTGTTTATAAATGTATAGTCATTTTACAGATACAGAGATGCCTCTGATGTTTGACCATCTGGCAGTTCGGACAGACAATGTCCTTGAGACAGATGCACCTGTAAAATGCTAAAAGTTTCTTTGCAAGTGTTAGTCAAATAACTGGGTTTAGATGCATACCTGTGAATATGCTTAAATGTTTGGTCTCATTCCTAGAAATGTGAAGTCTGTGCATTACTAAAGTAATAGATATCTATTTCTATGCTCCACTAGACTTAATGTTTTCTTTCCAACACCTTTAGTGCAAAGAATAGCATTCTTCGCTGATTGCCTATAATAGAGAATGATATTTCAGATTGGGAATAATTACACTGACATTGACACTTAAATTTCAAGGAAATAAAGCTGCGGAAAGAATATAAAATTAATCTACTTCATTTTAGAAAAGAGGAAATGGACACTTTGACACAGTAATGGCACAACACAGTAATGTGAACCAGAGTTTTCAAATACCAACTCGACTGTTATTCCTGCTAAAGCATAAAATTCCAGATAAGTTAGAAACACAAAAATTGAAAAATCCAACATTTATAAAAGCCACTAAAAGATAAAAACTCAACTTGCACAATACTTACATAGATTTATATTGATTGGATTTTAAAATAAAAATTAATCACAGTAATTATACTTTAAATGAATAATACATGGGATAGTATAATGTGGGATAGGAAAAGCAGAAAAAGTGACAAGGAGAATCATAATTATTCATTTTCTTTTTTAAAGGAAAATATATAATTTCATTTATATATTGATCTCTACTTTTATATTTAAAAAAATGGAATATAAAACCCTCCCAAAAGCTCTTTACATTTTGGATAAGCTCTTCTAAAATACAGGTAGGAATAAACAACTTACAAACCAAGGTTCCTGAGCAAAATTTGAAACCTGCAAAATATGTTACAACCTATACTCCTTATTTTTCTAACAGGCAAGAAAACATTTGAAGCCCTGGAGATTTTGACTCAGCTTTCTTGTTTTGACTCAGTTTTATTTCTCCTAAGGCTGAGTTTGAGAAATATTACGTCCTCATGCTCTCCACTTTACTCCCTTTCTCTTCTTAATTCCCATTGTTCTTTTCCTAATACAAACACACATCTGCTACAGATAGGCAGATCTTGCCTAGGAATGTCTCTGTTGATGATGAGTTCTCATTAGAATAATTCCTAACAAAGCTAATACATCTATTACGAATTACATTTTAATACAATTTAAAATAGACGTAATTTAACATTTTCCTTGATCTTATATTAGTTTTTGTTCCTTTTCTTCTTCCCTCCAACATGAAGTTACATTCATTTGCTCTGACTTTTGCTTCTGACTGGTGACTGATTAGCCACATGAAAAATACATTTTCAACATCTTTGCTATTAAAATGCATTTTGTTCAGTAACTGACAAAGAGTAACATCAAATATCTGTAGGGTAGATTAATATAGAGTTGAGGTCTCAATATGAACCTCTTGCTATCCTCATCTGTGACATTTAACAAAAGGGTCATGCAAAGCACCACACTGAGACCTAAATGACAGAGGGCTCTGGGAGATCATGGTTGACTTTGTTATTTGGTAGCTGACCCAGGAAAGCTCTGACTGATGCTTAGAAGGAGTGATGCCTACTGAAAAAAAACAACAACTCAGCTGGGCAGAACATGTGCTGAGACTAAACGGCAGCAGGGAATCCTAACACCTGCTGTCTCGTGAACTGAAATAGGCAACTGTAAACTAAAAAACAATTTTAAAAAATAGACATCAAAACTACACGTGTTCAAGAAATTTTGTACTTTCTTACATATTAGACAGTGACTAATACCTAAAGATCCTATTCCAAAGATCTGTTTAGAGTACAGAACAAACAGATCTCTGGAGAATCAAATATAGAAATTTTGGACATAGCGGGCTGTTTGATTCCTATAAAATCGCTGTATAGGAAAGTACTGCCATTTACAATAGTCAAGGTCTCCTCCCAGCTGTGAGTTGCATTAGGCTTCTCTCCTGGGGTACATGAGAATGGAAGCTTAGGCAGTAGCAGGAGGTGGGGATTCTCAGGAATCTAAGAGGATAATAAAGAAGTGAGAACAAAGTTGTGCCCTCTCCTCTACCTTTCTCCTAGTAAATAAGAACTATTCCAAAGCCAATTCTGATCTAGACCATGAAGCATTCTCTTATTTTCAAACCAAGTGAACATGAACTCTGCTTTTGTGTAGTAGATATGAGTCTTATAAAATGATGGGGGGTCCAAAAATGCAGGGAAGTAACAGAAAAGATACCACCACTAAACTTTACACTGACATCAGGAAGCAGAAGACCAGAGCCAATCTATTCAAACACAGCTCCCCAAAACTTGCTGATAGTAAGCCCTAATCATACTGGTAAGACACTTGTCAGCATTCTGCTTTGAGTTCAAGTACATGGACACTTCAAATATTCAAAGAATCAAGGAAGAAGGAAAGCAAGAAGCAATCCACCCTACTCCCGAAAGTATATGGAGGAGCTGCTCACTGATAGTTCTACAAAAATATGTGTATTTGATTTTGAGTCAAAGACAGATGATATACTGTCAGTTGTCTTAAAAAGAAAAACTTGCATTGTTCTTGTGGAAAGTACAAAGAATGAATATTCATCCTGATGTGGTTTGGATATAGGACCTACCTTCTCTTTATTAAATATTACAGCACCAACAGAAACAATGTGCTTTCTCCTTGACTACCTTGAGGATCAGGTTGACTAGAGGGCTTAGTATAAGTGGTGGGATAAAGGATGAACTCACTTGTGACACCATGAAGATGGTTGGGGTGCAACTCTCCACATTTGCAAATTCTGTTAAGAGTGTATAACAACAAGCTTATGAAAGTGAAAATTGTCTCATGAGTGTGGTTCACAGGCAAACACATGTACACAGAGACACAGAGGGCAGAAGATGAGACTGTTTAAGGTGGTAGCATCAGCTCAAAAGCTACTGTAGTTTTGACAATAATTAATAGTGTTAAAAAAGGTGGATCCCAAGAATTCTCATGTGTAACAATTTCTTCTTTAAACATTCAGCCTGAGAAAGGGGGCTGTAAGTGACTTCTAAGTGGCAATAACTTTTGGTGCTGCCTTTCTAAATTCTCTAACAGTTTTTCTTTCTTGATTTATCTCTCAGAAGATACCTGGGTGCATTTAAGAATGAATATCACTATACCCATCAGCAGTATCAACCCCTGTACTTCCTACATATTACCTCTGAGTCTGTATCTGGGTTCATTATCTAGAGTAGTTTTCATTGCTATTGTTATTGTTCCTGCCCTGGCACATAATCTAACGTCTGCATCACCCTCCAGGATCTCATTGTAGCTACAACAGCCTGGCACTTCATGGGGAAAGTTTATTTCTCCAACAGTTCTGGGCTGTGCACTGAGCCAATCTCCCTCAGACAGCCTCCTGTGTCAGAGGTCAGAAAAAAGCCAACCTTGTTTTCTTCTCCACTTCTGTCAACACATCCCTTTCTCCATCACAGTTCTTGTCAACACAGCACTTTGTGTGCTAGTCTTTCCTAGAGTATAGGTTCCTATAGCTTTTGTCAAGATGCCAATTCCCTGCCCCAAAGCCAGGTGCTGAAAATGAGAATAATCATCTCTATTGCTCTGTAAATCCCAGAGGCTGCTCTGCAGCCAAAAAGGCTCACTTATTTTTGACCTACTGCACCAAGGTGTTCCAGCCTCTCCTGGTTCTTCCCATCTTTTGGCTCCAACCTCACCAGGAAGAAATTCTGCTTTGACAATTGTGGCCACAATCCAAATGTAATGTGAGTAAAGAAAGAGAGAAGTTAAATGGACAATATCAATATGCACCATTAAAATATGCTTCAAGATGATTAAGAATCTCTGTGTATTTCTCTTATTGTCTTATTTCAAACAATTTATCATCAGGTAAATAAACCTTGAATTTCTCTCCTATAAGCAGCCTCCCAATCAAGATGGAATGAATCTATCAAAAAGACAATCAATAACCAACGGAGAATGTATACCTGAATGAATGAGTGCAGACCTAACTGTTTAGATCAGAAACACTTAGCATGCAATGCCATTAAACTTTCTAAATGCTTTTTAAAACACTCCATATATTCCATTGCTTAATTATTTGTGTTTTCTTTAATAAACATGAAATTTAAACACAGATTTAGATGCTTATTTTTGTTCTAATAAAGGACATTTCTAAATATCATAAAATATGTTTTCCTTGTTTTACTACATGTGTCTTTGTAAGTACTCTTTCCCCTTCACATTGAATCTTAACTATAAAAGGAATCTGATCCAAGATTTGTCACCCAGAAAAAAAAAAAAAAAACATGATTTTTAGAGGCAAAATAGACACAATCAATGTGAAGTCGGGCTTTAGGGTCCTCTTGAATGCACATGAAAATCATCAGTCAGGCCTGTGATTCAACTGCTATGATATAGATCATTGCTGCTGTATGATGACAGCTCAAATATGGTCTTTATCATCCTGTTCTTTTTCCAGCATGCCAGCCAGATTTTGTGTAATGTTGAAAATATGCTGAACAGTGCTGAGATTTGAGAATTTCACATTATTTTATTGATTCCAAAGTTAAAATATATTGACTCAGCTTTGCCCCATGAAAGAGGTTGCGGAAGTGCTTCTGTATCATGTGAAGTAGGGGAGGGCTTTCTTGCTTCCTAAGGTCATAGAAGAATTCTTCTGGTGAGGTGCTCTATGACATGCCTGGAAAATACAAAAAAGGCTTTGACTCTGCAGTACATCTGTGGTAGTCACTGATATTTGATTCCAAGCATGTGCGGTCATTTGTATATGACAGTTCCAGTTTCTCCATGCTAAGTGTTGTCAAAGAGCAGCTGCTGTTAGTGTTCAGCCTGCAGGAATCCACGGCCATCCCATCAGAGGTCCTGCCTCTCAGGATGCAGGTCACAGTACTCACGCCACTCACAGAATCTGCCGTTGTTGCCCCCCTCCAAGTCACTCTCTATTTGTTATCGTCTTAGGCAGAGTAAACTTACCTCTTCCAGGTTTATCACTAACCTCATTTAGTCTGCCTGTATATTGTTCAAATGAATGCCTGGATTGGAAATTTATTTGGAGTCTCCACAACACAAGATACCCTTTTTATACCGAGGAGATTAGTCTCTGCTGTGACAATTAGAAATCTGTTTTAAACAGAGGAGAGAAAAACCTTGTCTAGTGATGAATCACACAAGTGAGAACAATACCAATTAATATGTTGGTACATTATTCTACCACAGAGCAACCTCTTTTATTCATTATTCAACAAATATTTATTTGCAAAATCTTAAAACAAAGTACATTCAAGTAGTCATCATTGGAAAAAGGTAAGGCAGACAAAAGCTTTCTTACCATCACTGGAACATATTGTCAATATTTTCTGCCTATTTGAACTATTTTACACTCCCACCAACAGTGTAAAAGTGTCCTTATTTCTCCACATCCTCTCCAGCATTTATTGTCTCCTGATTTAAGGATCCTCATTCTAAATGGTGTGTGATGGTATCTCAATGTGGTTTTGATCTGCATTTCTCTAATGATCAGTGATGATGAGAATTTTTTCATGTTTTTTGGTCTCATAAATGTCTTCTTTTGAAAAGTGTCTGTTCATGTCCTTTGCCCACTTTCAAATGGGCTTGTTTGTTTTCTTCTTGCAAATCTGCTTTAGCTCTTTGTAGATTCTGGATTTTAGCCCTTTGTCAGATGGGTAGATTGCAAAAATTTTTTCCCATTCTGTTGATTGCTGGTTCACTCTAATGATTGTTTCTTTTGCTGTACAGAAGCTCTGGAGTTTAATTAGATCCCATTTGTCTATTTTGGCTTTTCTTGCCATTGCTTTTGGTGTTTTAGTCATGAAGTCCTTGCCTATGCCTATGTCCTGAATGGTTTTGCCTAGATTTTCTTCTAGGGTTTTGATGGTGTTAGGTCTTGTGTTTAAATCTTTAATCCACCTGATGTTAATTTTAGTGTAACATGTAAGGAAGGGGTTAAGTTTCAGCTTTCTCCACATGGCTAGCCATTTTTCCCAACACCAATTATTAAACAAGGAATCCTTTCCCCATTGCTCGCTTTTGTCAGGTTTGTCAAAGATCAGATGTTTGTAAATGTGTGGCATTGCTCCTAAGTCCTCTGTTCTGTTCTGTTCTACTTATCTACATCTCTGTTTTGGTACCAGTAGAATGCTGTTTTAATTACTGTAGCCCTATAGTACAGTTTGAATACTGGTGTCATAATGCCTCCAGTGCTGTTCTTTTTGCTGAGGATTGTCTTGGCTATGTGAACTCTCTTTTGGTTCCATATGATATTTAAGGTGGTTTTTTTTTTTTTTTTTTTTTTTTTTTTTTTTTTTTTTTTTTTTTTTTTTTTTTTTTCAGTTCTGTGAAGAAGGTCAATGGTAGCTTGATGGGGACAGCGCTGAACCTACAACTTACTTTGGACAGTATGGCCATTTTCATTATACTGACTCTTCCTAACCATGAGCATGGCATGTTTTTCCATCTGCTTGTGTCCATGTTTGTTGTTGGTATAGGAAAATGTAATTGATTTGTTCACATTAATTTTATTGATTTATATGTCTTAATTGTTCCATATTTTCTAATACTTTAGTTTTCTATGTAAAAGTTTACATAGAAACATCATCTGCAAAATGATAATTATTTTTCCTTTTTACAATTTCTAAGCCTCTAATTTATTTTCTTATCATACTTTGCTGTCTATTACTTCAAACAGATGTTAAATAAAAGTAGTAATGTCAGGATTCCTGTATTAACTCTGATGTGAAATAAAGACAAATTTCTAATATTTCCAGTGTAGAATGCTACTTGTTGTAAATATTGTTGATTTGTATTTTTTAAATTGTTAAGAATATCTCTTCTTATCCTAACAAATTAAGATTTGTAACATGCATTTATGTCAAATTTTATCTTTTTTTTTTTGGTTTGTTTTTGAGATGGCATCTCACTTTGTCATCCAGGCTGGAGTGCAAGGTGCAATCTCTGCTCACTGAAACATCTGTCTTCTAGGTTCAAGCAAGTCTCCTGCCTCAGCCACCTGAGTAGCTGGATTACAGCCGAGTGCCACCACATCTGGCTAATTTTTGTATTTTTAGAGGAGACAGGATTTCACTGCGTTGGTCAGGCTGGTCTGGAACTCCTGACCTTGTGATCCTCCCGCCTTGGGCTCTCAAAGTGCTGGGATTACAAGCCTGAGCCATCATGTCTGGCCAATTTTTTAGATATATATTGAACTGTTTACATACATTTTCTTGTCAACCAGTACTGTTTTACCAAGTCAAATTTAATAATTCTGCTTTTATTGTTCATATGGCTTCTCAAAGGGCTAGCAATTTCATTTTTTCTCTTCAACATTCATTTATGCATGTATTAAAGCAAATTTGTGAGGACCAATATTTAATTTGGATAAGATTGGCATGTTTTTTCTTTATCCACAATTATTTTAAATGTTTCATACTATGGTAATATAACTATTTTGATGATTTATTATTTTTCCCATATTGGGGTAAATACCTCAGTGAGCAACTCCTATGTTTTAATTTTTAATAAAATGTAAAATATCGAATGCATAATTGTCCATTTGAT
Organism: Cebus imitator; assembly: GCF_001604975.1. Classification (NCBI taxonomy): domain Eukaryota; kingdom Metazoa; phylum Chordata; class Mammalia; order Primates; family Cebidae; genus Cebus; species Cebus imitator. The sequence goes on along the minus strand of NW_016107565.1, from coordinate 2,569,786 downwards.
ATAGTACAAATGATATATTTTAGAATTAGAAAAAAAGCATGCATCCTTGTTACAGTATGTAGTAGCTTTGTAACATTATAAAATGCATATATATATATATATAATATCTCCTTCTTTTCATATAACTTTATTTATCTGTAGTCATGTTAACTTTTTGCTTTATGAGAATTAAATACCTGATCTGTATGAAGTACACAAGATATAAGGTACTTACCTTGCCATTATAATTACTATTAGTGATTTTGACCTCTAACAAACATTAAATATGAATCAAAAGACATAACTCAAAGGTAGATTTCATGAGAAAACTTGATATAATCTTACATTACATACATAAACTTTAAGCTTTCAAATAATCTCAGATTGGTAAGTGTGAGTATTCATAATGTAATATCTCTCATTTATTAAAAATATGATTAAATCTTGGAATGTCCAAATGAAATTTATTTTCTACTATTTTCCCTAAATGAAAAACTGTCCACCATTTACATAATCACATTATGAAAGTTACTGTGTATGTGCAACATCAGGCTTACCTTTGGGCTAATTCTGGATAGATAATTGTGAACCTCATTTTCTATTTTGAGTACAAATAAATGGTTGTTTCCATAGATACATGATGACTTAATTAGAATAATGAGCTTTTAAAACTTCGTCTCATGACTTTTAAATATTGAACTCACTCAGTATGTGTTAAATATATTTCTTATATCTCTTTTAAAAACAATAATTATCTAATGCTTTCAGTATTAGAAGGTTAATATATAGAGATAATGTATTATGAAATTTATATTTTCAGTGATTATTATTTAAAATTAAGTTGACAGACTGCATACTCTCTGAAGTAATATTTTGAATGGTCTGATTATACAAATATATGTTATAGAGTTAGAACTTATATGCACTCATTACTTATAACTCAAATTACTAAAGATTTAATCTATTTTTTTTCTGACAGTTCCTGTATATCCTCCAAGGCTTTGGACAACATAGAATAAATTTCTTTCCATGATAAAAACTATGTTGTTAAAATCCTCTATATAGGCTGGGTGGAATGGCTCATGCCTGCAATCCCAGTACTTTGAGTGACTGAGGCTGGCAGATCACCTGAGGTTAGGAGTTTGAGACAAGCAAAGCCAACATGGTGAAACCCTGTCTCTACCAAAAATACAAAGGTTAGCCAGGTGTGGTGGTGCAGACCTGTAGTCCCAGCCACTTGGGAGGCTGATGCAGGAGAATCATTTGAATCCAGGAGGTGGAGGTTGCAGTGAGCCAAGATCATGCCACTGCACTCCAGCCTGGGTGACAGAGCAAGACTCAGTCTCAAAAGAGAAAAACGGAAAGCCCTCTATATAATTACAGTTATGCATGAGTTAGAACATGTTTTACTTTGAATTTTTAAAATAGCTTATCTTACCTCCTATGTAATATTTGATATTTCAAATATAAATAAGTATCTGCCAGGGAAAAATAATAACTGGAAGTCAATTTTGTAGGATATGAGTATTTATATGAACCATAGAATTGTTTCATTGGTACATACATACTTTCGGATTTAACTCTGAGCTTCCTGGAAATTAAAAAAGAAAGAAAGAAAAAGCCCAACTTGATGGTTACAAAAGAGAAAATATACTTAGATGAAAACATATTACTTCATCAAAGAAAATTTCTCTCATTTCTATTTGGGAACAATTTTACTAACATTTCTGAATTTTTCTAATGTGGTTATGCTATGCTTTACATTATAGCAGATAATATCTTCTTTATCTGGGCTCTGTGGATATAGAGTTAAATACAAATAAGACTTTCCAGTTATTTTTTTCCTTCCAGGTGGTAGTGCTGATCAATGAAAATGTTTATGTGGCTTTTAAATACTTTAGAGACGGCATTCTGTGAAAGGCAGAATAATATTTAGTTATTGTAGTCTAGTGGAGTTACTGTATTGTAACAATATTATTGTGTTTTGGTAGTCTTCCTCATCTGAAAGTACATATAGGAGCTTCTCAAGAAATAATGATTTTCAAATAAACTTTTTTGAAAAAATTGTTCTCAAATACTAGTACTCCAAACTGGATGTTTAAGTAAGAGACAGCTAAAAGACAATAATAAGTCTAGTTCTAAGCTGAAATCGTATGTGCTATCTTTCAGGACCAAACATAGGCAATTACAAGTCTTTGCCTTCCAAGACTTCTGGGGGAATCTCTACTCCACACACCAGATTTGGCACATAGCACATTGAAGTTTTCTAGAGGGAATTGCAATAAAAAATTTGCCTTCTGAGCCAACCAAGTTTATACACATATTTGCATTTCCAGTGTAGGCACCTCTATTCAGAGGCCTCCTAATCAAGGGAGTAAGCTGATACATCCATCCCCAATCCAACTTTGCTCTTTTCCCCTTCCAGCCCATTCCCTTCCTTCCTTCTACCTCCAGCATTCATAAAAAGTCAGGAGCTTTTGTTCAGGGTCTTCAGAGGTGAGATAATTGATTTCTCTCTGCTGTATCATTTGTCCACACCTGGTGCCATTCTGTGGAGGGAAATAGAACACTGGTGAGCCAGTGCCTCTCTTATTGAGCTCTTGCTTTCACTGTTGTAATAAAGGAATAAAAGCTTGACTGTTACTTTCAGTTTGGCTTCTTATCCTAATTGACCACCATAACACCCAGAAGCTCAACAGACAATTTGATATTATTTTTCTCTGGCTGCAGTATGAAGTATAGAATCAATTGAATTATTGATTTAAAACAGAACATATTTAAGTTCAGTATTTTAAATAGCAGTGAGTCAGCAGCAAAGGACCTTTTGTGAATTGATTTATAGTGATGAAGACTGAAACTAGTTGATACTATAACACTATCATGAAGCCGAGGGTAAATGGAATATGATGGAAATGTAATCAAACTGACATGTTAGTATAACAGCATATAAGGAATTTACTTGATATCATGCCAAAGCAAAAGTTTGGAAGCTAAATAGACAGGCAATAGGGAGACAGAAGTCAAAATGGGAAGCAGGACAATGAGAAACCCTGGAAACCCAGTCTGGAGTCAGGAAACCTTAAAGAAGTACCAGATATCATGGGAGCAGATCATTCCAGGGAGCATATTCAAACAAAAGCACTGATACATTCAAATTTCAAAGAAAAAAATAAGTTTTGGGTCATAAATTGAGCAGGTAATTTAGATATAAACAAAAAAAATAGGAATAGAAAAGATAGAAAGACATTTGAGCAATGTCGGTGGGGGGCATACATGAAAAGAATTTAAGATGGGAAGAAGGCAATTTGGAGTCAGTATAGAGAATCTGCAACAGGGAGTCTGAAACTCTCACTGTCAGGTAGTAGACACAATATAGAGTTAGAGATCAGACACACTGGGTTTGGGAAAGACTTCCACACTTACTATTTATCTCAATCTGGTCTGCTCTTGTTAAAATGAGGCAACACTGAGCCCAAAGTGGACTAAGAAAATAGAAAGTATATTCCTTCACAAAAATAAATAGGGTTTGATGAGGTTGACTTAAATACACTTAATTAAGGAGTCAAATAATTTCACAAGGCCCTCACCAGGGACTCTAGCTCTTCTCTCATACTACCTTCCTGTATACTGATTGCGATAGTTAACATAGCCTCTCATGGGCATGGCTGCTACAGCAGTAATGATCTTTCTGTTTACATCTCCAGGTGCAATAGGAAGAGAAAGCTCCTTTACCTGAAGCCTCAGCAAGAGTTGTCATAAGAATCCTTGCAATTAGACTACCTCATAGCATGCTAACTCCTGAAGGATCACTATACCTAGAGGACTATGAAATAGTGTGATGAAGGATCCACTCAAGAGTGAAAGGGGTGATTATAAAATATATGCATATGGCCCAGATCATAATCTAATGTAAGTACTTAGTGCATATAGCTTTTGAATTATCTTACCCTCATAAATATGGATAATTTTTAAAAATACTTATCTGCTTTTTACTGTGGAAGTGTAGTCCCAAGGCAATTTGCAGAGGAGAGCAACTTCAGTGCAGTACAAGATGCAGCACATGATTAACCTGGATAGTTTACATGGTCAAATATAAGGGCAAGACTTTAACAAAAACAGAAAAGGAGATTACATATCCTCCTTATTTTATGATGGGATGACATACCAATAAGCCTATCGAGTTTAAAATATCATAAGTTGAAAGGCATTTAATAAACCTCGTCTATCCAACATCATGGCTTAGTTTGACCTACTTTATACATGCTCACACTATTTAAATTAGCCTGCAAGTTGGGCAAACTCATATCAAACAAAGCCTATTTTATAATAATGTGTGGGCCATCTCATATAATTTATTGAATACTTACTGGAAATGAAAAATAGAATGATTGTATGTGTACTCAATATACAGTTTATACTGAATGAATATCACTTTGCCATCACTGTAAAACTGAAAAATCATTAAGTTGAACTATTGTCAGGGACCACTGTACTAGGTATGCAGATAAACAGAGAAAAAGAACCAGGTTAAATTTGTAACCAGTATTTCACAGTGTTGTCCTGGTTTTCATCATTCTCATCTTATCAGATAAGTTACTGCATTCTGAGCTCACAAAATTTATATAGGGAAACATGGAATTAAGAATCCAATTAGGAGATTGATCCAAGATGGCTGATTAGGAGCAGCTCAGGATTGCAGCTCCCAGTGAAAGTGCAGAGGGTGAGTGGAATTTGCATTTCCAGATGGATTTTTATTGCCCACAGACAAGGAAATTCCCAGGTGGAGGAGCCCCACGGGTCACCAGCGTGGCTGTTTTGGCCAGCGCCCCAGCATGGTGGTTCTCTGTACAAAATGCATGGGTCTGGGCGCCATTGTAGCCGGTGATTGGAGCCCTGGGAAGGCAGAGTCACACATTCATCTGATTAAAAAGGGGACTGAAACAGGGAGCCAGGCCAGGAGACTCCCGGGCAAAAAAGCACCACAAATCTCAGTGCTGTTTCAGCCAGTGCAGTGGGTCGCTGCACGGGAAATCACACAGATCCCAGCACCTTTTCAACAGGTGACTGGAACACCTGGGATCCTTCAACTAAAAAAAAGGCTCTGAGGCAGGGAGCCAGGTGATCAGGCTTGGCTGGTCCCACCCCCATAAAAAAACAGCAATTGGAAATGCTCTGGATTGAGATTTTCACAGCAAGCACAGCTGAACCCGGGAAGGTCTAGCTCTGTAGGGGAGGGACATCCGCCATTACAAAGGCACTCCACCACTGCAGAGGTAGTCCGCCATTGCTGAGGCAGTCCACCATTGCCGAGGCAGCCCGCCATTACAGAGAGAGTCTGCCATTACAGAGATGGGCCACCACTGCCGAGGTAGTTCTAACTACACCCGTATAAACAGGACTGCAGGGAAGTTCACACGGCAGCTGTGTGGAGCCCACAGCAGCTCAGCAAAGACTCTGCAGGCAGACAGTGACTAGGCTGCCTCCTCACCAGGCAGGGCAGCCCTGAAAAAAAGGCAGCAGCACAATGCAAACTTATAGATAAAGCCTTAACTCCCCAGGACAGAGCGCATGGGAAAAAAAGGGGGTTTATGAGTTCTGCTGCAGCAGACTTAAACGTACTAGCCCAGCAGCTCTGAATGAACAATGGAGCTCACAGCTCAGCACTTGAGCTCCTATAAAGGACCGACTGTCTCCTCAAGCAGCTTCCTGACCCCCATATATCCAAGAAGTCACCTCATAAAGGAGAGCTCAGACTGACATTTGGCAGGTATCCTTCTGGGACAAAGATAGCAGAAGAAGAAATTGGCAGCAACCCTTACCATTCTGCAGCCGCTACAGGTGATCCTCAGTGAAGCAGGGCCAGGAGTGGACTTCAGCAGTCCTACAGCAGAGGGACCAGACTGTTAGAAGGAAAACTAAGAAATGGAATGAAATAACTTAATCATCAACAAACTGGACATCCACTCAGAGACCCAACCTGAAAGTCAACAAGTACAAAGATGACAGGTGGATAAATCCACAAAGATGGGAAGAAACCAGCACAAAAAGGATGAAAACACCCAAAACCAGAATGCCTCTCCTCCTACAAGGGATCACAACCCCTCACCAGCAAGGGAACAAAGCTGGATGGAGAATGAGTGTGATGAATTGACAGAATCAGGCTTCAGAAGGTGGGTAATAAGAAACTTATGTGAGCAAAAAGAAAATGTTCTAACCCAATGCAAAAAAACTAAGAACTTGAAAAAAGATTTGATGAAATGCTAACGAGAATAGACAACTTTGAGAGGAATATAAGAGAGAACAGCATGAGAACTTCGTGAAGCATACACAAGTTTCAACAGCTGAATTGACCAAGCAGAGGAAAGGATAACAGAGGTCGAAGGTCAACTCAATGAAATAAAATGAGAAGGCAAGAGTAGAGAGAAAAGGGTAAAAAGGAATGAACAAAGTCTCCAAGAAATGTGGGACTATGTGAAAAGACCTAATCTACATTTGATAGGTTTACCTGAATGTGACAGAGAGAATGAATCCAGGCTGGAAAATACTCTTCAGGATATTATCCAGGAAAACTTCCCCAACCTAGCAAGGCAGGACAATATTCAACTCCAGGTAATACAGAGAACACCACAAAGATATTCGGCAAGAAGAGCAACCCCAAGGCACATAATCTTCAGATTCACCAGGGTTGAAATGAAGGAGAAAATGCTAAGGGCAGCCAGAGAGAAAGGTCGGGTTACCTACAAAGGGAAGCCCATCAGACTCACAGCTGATCTCTCAGCAGAAACCCTACAAGCCAGAAGAGAATGGGGGCCAATATTCAACATCCTTAAAGAAAAGAACTTTCAACCCACAATCTCATATCCAGCCAAACTAAGCTTCATAAGTGAAGGAAAAATAAAATCCCTTGCAAACAAGCAAGTACTCAGAGATTTCGTCACCACTAGGCCTGCTTTACAAGAGTTCCTGAAAGAGGCACTAAACATAGAAAGAAACAACCAGTACTAGCCACTCCAAAAACATACAAAATGGTAAAGAGCATCAACACACTGAATAAACTGCATCAACTAATGGGCAAAACAGCCAGCTAGCATCAAAATGGCAGGATCAAATTCATACATAACAATATTAACCCTAAAGGTAAATGGGCTAAATGCCCCAATCAAAAGACACAAACTGGAAAATTTGATAAAAAAACAAAAGCCATCAGTGTGCTGTATCCAGGAAACCCATTTCACATGCAAGGATACACAAAGGCTCAAAATGAAGGGATGGAGGAAGATTTACCAAGCAAATGAAGAGCAAAAAAAAGCAGGAGTTGCAATTCTCGTATCTGATAAAATAGACTTTAAACCAACAAAGATCAAAAGAGACAAAGAAAGGCATTACATAATGGTAAAAGGATCAATGCAACAAGAAGGTCTAACTATCCTAAATATATACACACCCAATACAGGAGCACCCAGATACATAAGGCAAGTTCTTAATGACTTACAAAGAGACTTAGACTCCCACACAATAATAGTGGGAGACTTTAACACCCCAATGTCAATATTAGACAGATCAACGAGTCAGAAAATTAACAAGGATATCCAGGACTTGAACTCAGACCTGGACCAAGCAAACCTAATAGACATTTACAGAACTTTCCACCCCAAATCCACAGAATATACGTTCTTCACAGCACCACATGTCACCTACTCTAAAATAATTGGACCACATAATTGGAAGTAAATCACTCCTCAGCAAATGCAAAAGAACAGAAATATAAGAAACAGTCTCTCAGACCACAGGGCAATCAAGTTAGAACTCAGAATTCAGAAACTAGCTCAGAACTGCACAGCTTCCTGGAAACTGAACAAATCACTCTTGAATGTTAACTGGATAAAAAATGAAATGAAGGCAGAAATAAAGATGTTCTTCGAAACCAACGAGGACAAAGAAAAAACATACCAGAGTCTCTGGGACACATTTAAAGCAGTTTCTAGAGGAAAATATATAGCAATAAATGCCCACATGAGAAGCAAAAAGAGATCTAAAATTGACACCCTATTGTCAAAATTGAAAGAGCTCGAGGAGCAAGATCAAAAAAACTCAAAACCTAGTCGAAGACAATAAATAAGATCGGAGCAGAACTGAATGAAAAAAAAAAACCACACACAAAAAAAAAAAAACCCAAAAATATAAATAAACCCAGGAGCTGGTTTTTCGGAAAGATCAACAAAATAGACAGACCACTAGCCAGGTTAATAAAAAAGAAAAGAGATAATAATCAAATAGATGGAATAAAAAACGATAAAGGGGATATCTCCACAGAAATTCAAACCATCATCAGAGATTATTACAAATAACTCTATGCACATAAACTAGTAAACCTGGAAGAAATGGATAAATTTCTGGATACTTGCATCCTCCCAAGCCTAAACCAGGAAGAAGTCGAAACCCTGAATAGACCAATAACAAGGTGAGACGTTGAGGCAGCAATTAAGAGCCTACCACCCAAAAAAAGCCCAGATCCAGATGGGTTCACAGCCGAATTATATCACACATACAAAGAGGAGCTGGTACCATTTCTTCTGAAACTATTCCAAATAATCGAAAAAGAGGGAATTCGTCCAAATCATTTTATGATACCAACATCATCCTGATACCAAAACCCAGCAGAGACTCAACAAGAAAAGAAAACTTCAGGCCAATATCCATGATGAAAATAGACGCAAAATCTTCAATAAAATACTGGCAAGCCGATTGCAACAGCACATCAAAAACTTATCCACCATGATCAAGTAGGACTCATCTCGGGGATGCAAGGCTGGTTCAACATAAGCAAGTCTATAAACATAATTCACCACATAAACAGAACCAAAGAAAAAAACCACATGATTATCTCAATTGATGCAGAGAAGGCCTTTGACAAAATTCAACAGCACTTTATGCTACAAACCCTCAATAAACTAGGCATTGACGGAACGTATCTCAAAATAATAAAACCTATTTATGACAAACTAACAGCCAATATCATACTGAATGGGCAAAAGCTGAAAGCATTCCCTTTGAAATCTGGCACTAGACAAGGATGCCCTCTCTCACCACTCCTATTCAATATACTACTGGAAGTTCTAGACAGGGCAATCAGGCAAGAAAAAGAGATAAAGCGTATTCAAATAAGAAAGGAGGAAGTCAAATTGTCTCTATTTGCAGAGGACATGATTGTATATCTAGAAAACCCCATCGTCTCAGCCCAAAATCTCCTGAAACTGATAAGCAACTTCAGCAAAGTCTCAGGATACAAAATCAGTGTTCAAAAATCATAAGCATTTCTATACACCAATAATAGACTTAAAGAGAGCCAAACCGGCCAGGCGCGGTGGCTCAAGCCTGTAATCCCAGCACTTTGGGAGGCCGAGGCAGGTGGATCACGAGATCAAGAGATTGAGACCATCCTGGTCAACATGGTGAAACTCCGTCTCTACTAAAAATACAAAAAATTAGCTGGGCATGGTGGCACGTGCCTGTAATCCCAGCTACTCAGGAGGCTGAGGCAGGAGAATTGCCTGAACCCAGGAGGCAGAGG